>NC_034180.2:9004481-9354481 GCF_002021735.2 Oncorhynchus kisutch
ACTGGAATGGTAGTTTTGCAATGGAAGAATGTGCAAAGTAGAAATAAAAAATAATGGGGTGCAAAGGAGCAAAATAAATAAATTATTTAAAATTAAATACAGTTGGGAAAGAGGTAGTTGTTTGGGCTAAATTATAGGTGGGCTATGTACAGGTGCAGTAATCTGTGAGCTGCTCTGACAGTTGGTGCTTAAAACTAGTGAGGGAGATAAGTGTTTCCAGTTTCAGAGATTTTTGTAGTTCGTTCCAGTCATTGGCAGCAGAGAACTGGAAGGAGAGGCGGCCAAAGAAAGAATTGGTTTTGGGGGTGACTAGAGAGATATACCTGCTGGAGCGTGTGCTACAGGTGGGAGATGCTATGGTGACCAGCGAGCTGAGATAAGGGGGGACTTTACCTAGCAGGGTCTTGTAGATGACATGGAGCCAGTGGGTTTGGCGACGAGTATGAAGCGAGGGCCAGCCAACGAGAGCGTACAGGTCGCAATGGTGGGTAGTATATGGGGCTTTGGTGATAAAACGGATTGCACTGTGATAGACTGCATCCAATTTGTTGAGTAGGGTATTGGAGGCTATTTTGTAAATGACATCGCCAAAGTCGAGGATTGGTAGGATGGTCAGTTTTACAAGGTATGACGCTACAAGCCTGGCACATCTACATTGGGAAAAGTTTCTCCCATTCTTCTCTACAGATCCTCTCAAGTTCTGTCAGGTTGGATGGTGAGCGTTTCAACACAGCTATTTTCAAGGCTATCCAGAGATGTTAGATCGGGTTCAAGTCCGGGCTTTGACTGGGCCTCTCAAGGACATTCAGAAACATGTCCTGAAGCCCACTCCTGCGTTGTCTTGCCTATGGGCTTAGGGTCGTTGTCCTGTTGGAAGGGGAACCTTCGCCCCAGTCTGAGGTCCCGAGCGCTCTGAAGCAGGTTTTCATCAAGGATCTCTCTGTACTTTGCTCTGTTCATCTTTGCCTCGATTCCGACTAGTCTCCGAGTCCCTGCTGCCGAAAAATGCCCCCACGTCATGATGCTGCCACCACCATGCTTCACCGCGGGGATGGTGCCAGGTTTCCTCCAGACGTCGACAGAGGAACTCTAGAGCTCTGTCAGAGTGACCATCGGGTTCTTAGTCACTTTCCTGACCGATGCCTAGCTCCCCTGATTACTCAGTTTGGCTGGGCGGCCAGCTCTAGGAAGAGTCTTGGTGGTTCCAAACTTTTTCCATTTAGGAATGATGCTGCATACGTTTTTTGGGACCCTTCCCCAGATCTGTGCCTCGACACAATCCTGTCTCAGAGCTCTACAGACAATTCCTTTGACCTCATGACTTGTTTTATTGCTCTGACATGCACTGTCAACTGTGGGACCTTATATAGACAGGTGTGTGCCTTTCCAAATCATGTCCAATCAATTTGAATTTACCACATGTGGACTCCAATCAAGTTGTAGAAACATCTCAAGGATGATCAATGATAACAGGATGCACCTGAGCTCAATTTCGAGTCTCATAGCAAAGTGTCTGAATACTTATGTAAATAAGGTACTTAAGTTTTTGTTTTTTCAATACATTTGCAAAAAATTCTAAAAAACGATTTTCACTTTGTCATTATGGGGTATTGTGTGTAGATTGCTGAGAATTAGTATTTATTTAATCAATTTTAGAATAAGGCTGAAACGTAACAAAATGTGGAAAAAGTCAAAGGGTGCGAATATTTTCCGAAGGCCCTGTACATAGTTATCACTGAATGGAACTCTTTACCAACTCATATTTCCCAAGCAAAAAGTACATTTACATTCAACAAAATATTTTTTAAATCTTTGAAACCAGATGGACCATGTGACTGGACAGATACTGAATCTGCTTATTGAATGTTACATTTTACCTTTCAGATATATAAGATGATAAATATTTGTTTCGACCTTGTGTTGCGCTCCCCCAAACAATAGCTTTCAAAGACAGGGAGCGAGCGGCAAGTGAGAAAACCTAACCACTATCTGCAAAGGCTGTGTCCAAAATACAAATAAGAAATAGTGCTGGATAGCAGGGAGGGAAGAGAAGGAAAGAGAGGAAAGTATTGATTGTTTATTTCTGAAGAGTGATAATGTTGAGGTGGGGGCAGGGGGTGTTTAGGGATGATGGGCATTATCTTGTCCTTTCTTGTGGTTCTACATCTGTGGGAGGAGCTATAGGAGGACAGGCTCATTGTAATGGCTGTAATGGAATAGATGGACTGGTATCAAACAGATTAAACATATGGCCACCACGCAACCGTCCTCCTATAGCACTTCCAACCAGCCTCCACCGTTCCACATACTCCATGGGGTGTGTGTGTGTGTGTGGTGTGCATGTGTGTGTACGAGGATATGCATATGTTTACAAGCATACTGTATATATGAGTTCCTAAAAATAAAATAAAAACAGCAAAGCAAGGGAATTCTGTCGCATCACCTCTCGGACCGAATCAAACAATCTCATTGGTTCGTGCCGAGACATACCTCTCAAAATACACAGGGATGGACTTATAAATAACCTTCGCTCTCAAAATCAATTTTAGAATAAGGCTGAAACGTAACAAAATGTGGAAGAAGTCAAAGGGTGCGAATAGTTTCCGAAGGCCCTGTACATAGTTATCACTGAATGGAACTCTTTACCAACTCATATTTCCCAAGCAAAAAGTACATTTACATTCAACAACAAAAAAAAAAAAATCTTTGAAACCAGATGGACCATGTGACTGGACAGATACTGAATCTGCTTATTGAATGTTACATTTTACCTTTCAGATATATAAGATGATAAATATTTGTTAAAGTTGGTAAATGTACATGTACATGTCTTTTTTGTTAGTCTTTTTGGGGCACCTATCTGCCCCTGACACCTAACCCCAGAGCTATGACTCTCTTGTGCCTGTCTAGCTCCCATATCCTTCCTGTCCAGGGAGTTTCTCTCTCTCCGGTCTCTCTCTCTCTCTCTCTCTCTCTCTCCGGTCTCTCGCTATCTCTCTCTCTCTCTCTCTCCGGTCTCTCTCTCTCTCTCCGGTCTCTCTCTCTCTCCGGTCTCTCTCTCTCTCTCCGGTCTCTCTCTCGCTCTCCGGTCTCTCTCTCTCTCTCTCTCCGGTCTCTCTCTCTCTCCGGTCTCTCTCTCGCCGGTCTCTCTCTCTCTCTCTGCGGACTCTCTCTCTCTCTACGGTCTCTCTCTCTCCAGTCTCTCTCTCTCTGCGGTCTCTCTCTCTCTTCGGTCTCTCTCTCTCTCTCTCTGCCTCCCTATTTGCACGTCTCTCTCTTTCATGTCTCCCTTCATCTCTCTCTCTCTCTCTCCGGTCTCTCTCTCTCTTTCATGTCTCCCTTCATCTCTCTCTCTCTCCCTCCATCCCACAATCCCATCTCTTCTCTTTCAAGTGAGGGTTGCCCCCCACTGAAATCCCAGTAATCCCAGTCTATGGAAGTATTGCAGCAACAACTGTTAGGTAATGCAATCTTGTGAAGCTCCAACAAATATCACCCACCCAGGTTGTACTGTACTGAGTGTCAGAGTAGGATCAGTTTTACCTTTTGGAAGATAATGAGATTAGATGGACAGGGGGGACCTGATCTTAGATCAGCAGTCCCTTCCTTTTAGAGGCCCTGGAAATAAAAGAGGGCCCAGAGGCAGTGGCGTCATGCCTGTATCTGTTCTCTGTTCTAGGAACTCAGTGAAGTCATACAGTAATCTGAGTAGACCCGACGAAATAGGCAGCCTCTCCCTTCCTCTCTCTCTCTCTCTCTCTCTCTCTCTCTCTCCGGTCTCTCTCTCTCTCTCTCCGGTCTCTCTCTCTCCTCTCTCTCTCTCTCTCTCTCCGGTCTCTCTCTCTCTCTCTCTCCGGTCTCTCTCTCGCCGGTCTCTCTCTCTCTCTCTGCGGACTCTCTCTCTCTCTACGGTCTCTCTCTCTCTCCAGTCTCTCTCTCTCTGCGGTCTCTCTCTCTCTTCGGTCTCTCTCTCTCTCTCTCTCTCTCTCTCTCTCTCTCTCTCTCTCTGCCTCCCTATTTGCACGTCTCTCTCTTTCATGTCTCCCTTCATCTCTCTCTCTCTCTCTCTCTCCGGTCTCTCTCTCTCTTTCATGTCTCCCTTCATCTCTCTCTCTCTCCCTCCATCCCACAATCCCATCTCTTCTCTTTCAAGTGAGGGTTGCCCCCCACTGAAATCCCAGTAATCCCAGTCTATGGAAGTATTGCAGCAACAACTGTTAGGTAATGCAATCTTGTGAAGCTCCAACAAATATCACCCACTCAGGTTGTACTGTACTGAGTGTCCCAGAGTAAGAGTAGGATCAGTTTTACCTTTTGGAAGATAATGAGATTAGATGGACAGGGGGGACCTGATCTTAGATCAGCAGTCCCTTCCTTTTAGAGGCCCTGGAAATAAAAGAGGGCCCAGAGGCAGTGGCGTCATGCCTGTATCTGTTCTCTGTTCTAGGAACTCAGTGAAGTCATACAGTAATCTGAGTAGACCCGATGAAATAGGCAGCCTCTCCCTTCCTCTCTCTCTCTCTCTCTCTCTCTCTCTCTCTCCTCTCCTCTCCTCTCCTCTCCTCTCCTCTCCTCTCCTCTCCTCTCCTCTCCTCTCCTCTCCTCTCCTCTCCTCTCCTCTCCTCTCCTCTCCTCTCCTCTCTCTCTATATTTAAGGGCTTTATTGGCATTGGAAACACATGTTAACATTGCCAAAGCAAGTGAAATATATCATAAACAAAATATTATATGAAATTAACAGTGAAAATTACACTCACATAAGATTTAAAATGTAAAATTATGTCTATATGCAGTGTTTGTAATGATGTGCAAATAGTTCAAGTACAAAAGGGAAAATAAACATACAATGGTGTTTGTTCTTCACTTGTTGCCCTTTTCTTGTGGCAACAGGTTACGCATCTTGCTGCTGTGATGGCACACTGTGATATTTCACCCAGTAGATATGCGAGTTTATCAAAATTGGATTTGTTTTTCGAATTCTTTGTGGGTATGTGTAATCTGAGGGAAATATGTGTCTTTAATATGGTCATACATTTGGCAGGAAGTTAGGAAGTACAGCTCAGTTTCCACCTTAATGTGTGGGCATTGTGCACATAGCCTGTCTTATCTTGAGAGCCAGGTCTGCCTTCTGTACATATTCAAATATTACCTTAAGTTTGAGTCAGTCTCAGTGGTCAGGTATTCTGTCACCGTCTACTCCCTGTTTAGGGCCAAATAGGATTCTAGTTCTCTAGTTTTTTTTATAAATTCTTTCCAATGTGTCAAGTAATTATACTTTTGTTTTCTCATGATTTGCTTGGGTCTAAATGTGTCTTTGTTCTGTGTCACACACACACACAGTCTGTCTCGCCCCCCTCCCTCTCTCTTTCTCTCATTCATTCAGAGGTGTGTGTAGTGTGTTTCCCTTACGTCTCTGCTCACTTCAGTGCCTTTTTATTTGATTCAAACCATAGATTTATTAGTGATTGGTAACGCAGCAGAACCATGTGTGTAACAATCCTCATCGGGAGAAAGAGAGGAGGACCAAAATGCAGCGTGATGATTATCCATTTTTAATGGGATACTTAAACAACGAACAAAAACAATGAACCGACAAAAAAAGAACAAAGACGAAACAGTCCCGTACCGTGACTAGGAACACTGGAAACAGGAACAATCACCCCCACCCCACAAAACAGGCTACCTAAATATGGTTCCCAATCAGAGACAACGACTAACACCTGCCTCTGATTGAGAACCATATCAGGCCAAACACATAGAAACAGACAAACTAGACAAACCTCATAGAATGCCCACTCATATCACACACTGACCAAACAAAACAGAAACAAACAACGCAAACTATGGTCAGAGTGTGACAATGTGTATGATTCTGTTTTTTTGGGGGGGGTTGCTTTGTGAGATTCACTTCCACTGTGACTAGGATTCTTGTTTGGACTAAAAAGTTTGGATGCATTGGTTTCCTCACTCATTCTCTATTGTCTGAAATAGTTTGGGGGGGGGGGGGGGGGGGGGGGGGGTGTTTGGGTTTGTTTAGCCAGTATCAGACCCAAAGAGGATGATAGAAAACTCAACAGATCACAGGGTCTCAAAACTCAGAATCTCTCTCTCTCTCTCCCCTCCCTACATCTCTCTTCTTCTTGCACTCTCTCTTTCCCTCCTTCTAGCTCTCCTCCCTCTCTGCCTTCCTCTCTCAATTCAATTCAATTCAATTCAAGGGCCTTTATTGGAATGGGAGATATATGTTTACATTGCCAAAGCAAGTGAAATGGATGAACAAAAGTGAAATAAACAAACAGTAAATATCTCTCAGAAGGATAAGTTCAGCAGGAGGGAAACCTGTGGAAGTGCTCATTAGGATGGGGAAAGCACGTTTCTGACCACACAGCGTTCTGGGGTCATTTATTATTTGTAATGTAACCTTTATTTAACTAGGCAGGTCAGTTAAGGACAAATTGTTACTTACAATGACTGTCCTACCCCGGCCAAACCCTGACGACGCTGGGACAACTGTGTCTGGACGTGTGCGTATGCGAATGTGTGTGTGTGTGTGTGTGTGTATCATGCAGGGGCCATGTTTTTTTGGAGTGACCTTTGCCCTCTCTACAACTTAACTCAAGTCTATTCCTGGTTCACTAACAATTTAGTCTGGATAATATTTTTTACTACCACACATGGACACATTACAACCTTATGACAGGTGGTAATGGGTCTAACTTCATACTGCCTTTCAGGGCAATATGTTAAAAAATTTTGACAAGCTAAAAAAGCATGGTGGACATACAAAGTAGCCTCATATAGTAGCCGTGCTGGGTCAGACACAGTGTTTGCATCGCAAACAGCGCCCTGTTCCCTTTTGTGCACTTCAGGGCTCTGGTCAAAAGTAGTGCACTATATCGGGTATAGGGTGCCATTTGGGACAAAGCCCTGTCCCGTCCAAACTGAATTACTTGAGTAGTGCTCAATCAATCAATCAATCAAATTGTATCTATATAGCCCTATGAACAAGATGTCAAAATGAAGCTGCTGCTATCGTGAACAAGTGGCTTTTGCTAAATAGATTTGATCTTAATGAGACTAGCCTGTAACCTCCTACAACCACCCAGAAGTCTTACGGGTTTACATTCTGTTTTGCAACACGGATTACATCTGGCTATGGGTGGAAGATGTGAGCTTGGTGCCCTCACCGTTTTGTCAGACCAATCAGCGTCCTTTGATGAACTATGGGGGTGGTTTAGTTGATGGCGAACGCGAAGCGCCACTGTTGACAGGCACCATTGGGCTTTAGTTCAGTTGGCATTTCTTGGCTGAAGCCAAGGCAGTAAGTAGATAGCTATGTCAGCTAAAATGCTTTTGCAGCCAGGTCATCAGGATGCAAGTCAGTATTCAACGTCCATCCATGTCCAAGGACGTCGGGAGATGATGTGGAAACCGGCCACTAGGGGCAACCATGAGCGCAGTTAACTTAAATTGGGTTTTTGTTTTGCTATGGCGTTTTGCTAAGCATCTGCCTCTGATTCCAAAGGTTGCAAGTTCGAATCCAGCGATAGAAATTTGTTTTTTGTGATTTTTTTTCAAGCCTATCCCAAACCTCAACCCTTACCTTAACCATGCTGAGTTAATGCCTAACTTTAAGATTTTGGGGATAACGCCTCAACTTAAACCCTAACCTTAAAAACTCTAAGCTAATGCCTAAACTTAACCTTAAACACTACAATAATATACTTCGAAAGTTGATGTTTGAGAAAGTTGGACGAACGTCTAATTCTGACGTGAGACTGTGAGACCTAGTTGGTTTATGTCTTGGTACTCGATGTGCCTTTCTCTGCAAAGACGACAAGTGCTGGTTTTACTTCTGCAAAATGCGGCGCTGTGGCATCTGTTTTCTGACTGGTTGAATATGATCCAATTACTTTTAAAATGGGTTTTTCTGCAACACCACTCGGGCAAAACGGCTTCAATTGTATCTCTTCCAGAATGATAGTGCAGCAGTAATCAGTCTGATAATTAGGAGCCTAATTTACTTGTATTAAAGGATAAATATGCTGACAATAACCAAGCCTAGAGCCTAGGGTTTTGAATTAGCCCTTAACAACGTTAATCCAACACACAAACTGCTGATGTTCTGGGTTGATTATAAAGGTAATTTGAACAGATGGACCTACCTTCTACTGTGAGACAGACTATTTTGAGTCGGTGGTCTGGCTCACGGCATCTGGACTCACTCACTGAGACACGCACACACACACGCGCACACACACGCGCACGCACACACACACACACACAAGGATAATGGGGAGAGGGAGAGCTGGAGGGAAAGAGAGTGAATGAAAGACAGAAGGGGAGAGAGAGAGAGAGAGAGAGAGAGAGAGAGAGAGAGAGAGAGAGAGAGAGAGAACATAGCCCACACAACCTTTTTAATGAACTGCCATACTCACAGCAGACATATTAGTGGGATGTCTCCACATTAAAGTTACGTTCGCATGGCAGAGGAGGTTTGGGTGACAACCCCTCAACAGCGTGTGTGTGTGTATAAGGGGAGGTGGCAGTGTAAAGTATCTGCCATGTGCTGACATTTGTGTGTGTCTGTGTGTGTGTGTGCTTGTACGTGCGTGTGTGTGGGCATTTGTGCAGAATAAAGCGATCATAAATGTACTTATAGGTCGCAGGGGCGCAGTTTCCTTTGGTAAAATAAACGTAACCTAACCGCGTGTTGCCGTTTCGAGTCAGTTCCACTATATTTCCCCAGCTCAGCTACAAGCAGTCTCCTCAACCTGTCTCTATAAGTCTGCACATTCCCATATAGTGCACTACTTTTGATCAGATCCCAATGAGCCTTGAGCAGAACTAGTGCATGGGGTACCATTTGAGATGCAATTCATGTTTCTATGTCAGAGTTTGTAGTTTATCTTGATATTCTGTGGTACTAATCATGTGGATTCTGCTTTGCATCACATACACACAGAGAGAGAGAGAGAGAGAGAGAGAGTTAGAGAGCGAGAGAGAGAGAGAGAGATGCACATGACATTATATTCTCTCATCCTGACCTATATATTGTGATCTAACATATCTTCTGGATTTACATCCGTACATCTGTCTAAATCTTTCTGTCTCTCCATAACAATTGTAAATATGTTATTTGAATAAATAGTACTTTCTCTATCATAGTAATTGGAATCAATTCCAATAATTGATATTAAGCATAATCATTAGGATAATTTTAATAATGCAATAGGCTAGTCAACATCCTTATATCGACATGTTATAAAAGGTGCATGCTATCTGCTCCTTTAAGTGTGAATACATCGATGTGGGAATGGATAAAATATGAACTATTCCTCAGAAATAATGATCAACGAACGCATGAATAAATGAATGAGTCGCTGGAAGCAAAGCAATAATTGCGAGGAGAGCTCGCAGCCAGGCTTCAAAACACACCCGGGGAAAAAAAAGGAGTGCCGCCCGGTGCCGTCCACTGTTTTTCCCTCTTTCGGGCGCTGAGAGGCAGCATTAGGCTACCACTTACCCGTCACCACCCACGACAGGCTCACTGTAATAACACAATGTTAACATGGGAAGGTTTGGAGTTGCCTCTGAATGTCACATACCAACAATGTGATGCGTACACATATAGCCATGTACGTCTAGACTCTGACACGCGAGCATTGTGACTAGAAGGATAAACAGAAGGTTGTCTACGGGAGCTATAAACTGGCAATATGGAGAGGAGGAAAGCCACGGGAGAATACCACGGCATCCCTGTATCCAAAATGTAGACTACATTTTATGGGACGGGCGGTACGTTTACTTCGCTAATTGGAAAAGTTATAAAATATACAATGATTATCAATGGGTCTTATCTGAACAGGTCGTCGCTGGACCCGTACGAGGAAGTGCTGAATCGCCCTCCGTGGGTTACTACAACTTTGGGGTGCTTCCTCATATTCACTATAGTGGTTGATATTTTGGGCAACCTTTTGGTGATATTCTCTGTCTACCGGAATAAGAAGCTAAGGAATGCAGGTGAGTAATATTGTGCATGAGGTCGGAGTAGCCAAAGTATTGTATTGTGTTTATAAACAAGTTTCAAAGTGTTGTAATTGACACAACATTATTGTTTTGATACATTTGAGTCCGAAATATGACAACAATAGACCCGCGTTTGGGTAAAGTTGTGTACACTTCGCGCGCAATTGTCGAAATGAACAAGAAAAGTAGGCTTATTTGGGATTCAGAAATTGTGATAGGCGTACTACATACATCGATGAAAATCAAAAAAGCGCATTGGTCTATCCCAATTAATTTAGCTTGGGTTTAAAAGCTACGGTGAAAGTAATGTCCCGGTGCCATTTGGAGGTAGCTACCCGAGCGTTATAGAGGATTCCATGTCAATGTTGGTAGCCTGATTTTATACCTTATGATGCTATACCCCAAACAATGTATGTTATATACCGGTAGGTTTTATATAGGCTAAATCGGCATGTCATGAAAGTTAGATTATCGCCCTCGTATTATAACCGTGTATGGACGCGCAAGCTGCTCTGACCAGACCGAATAACCATGTCTAACTAAACATTTCTCTGTTTAATCTCCGAGCGAGCAAAGATGAAATAATAACTAGAGAGTGTCAACGAATGAGGCTCTTCCAAGAATGAAAAATAGACTCGCGGGGATTGATTGACACGCGCCGCCCGAAGCCACTCAAGAGAAACTACAGAATGGACAGCAGTGTATTTTTAGGAAACATTTGCGCCACAGCCTCGGCATGCTTAGCTCGGGATTGCGTTTCACATCCTATCAATAGCATGTAACTAAACTTGGAAGTTGAATGAGAACGTCTTGTACTATCCGTTTTATTTTTCAATGGAACATTTGGATTTAGGTGACGGAACATGCGTCACGTGCGCACTTCGGTTTTATGAATTGGAATCGGAGTGGGGCTGCTGTGTCTCGACCAGCCCATTAACACCAGATATTATATAATGTAGCATAATGCTGTTTATGGGATAATGTTGTGTAGTGTGGATATCTTAAATTCGTTATAGTATGGTACTGTGGCGTGATTATTTAACGTATTGTTTGGATGATTATATTCCAGTGATTATATTCCGAAGTACTGTACTGCTGTAACCAACCCTGTGATAAGAACCTATGGCATTATTGTGTGAGAAAACGCAATAATATACACATCATAAAAACGAAATACATCGTGATTTGATAAGTTAGGCTGTTGAGAAAATATACATTTTGTCCTACATTATTACAGACTGGTGTGTTCTCCAAATACCAAGTGGACATGCTTTGCGCTCCGGTGCTGCTCTGGCCATTCAATGACAGATTGGAATTCTAGACGAGCCCACATTGTAGATAGATTTGAGTGCTTTATCGTTTACTGGAATGTGTATCTAGCTAAATCACTATTTTTTTTACCCCTCAGATTATTTTTTATTTTCTTTGATGTTTCATGTTATTAGTTGCGTTTGTTTGTCACAGCCTAGAAATAATGTCAAACGCAGAGGATTTGTTTTGTGAATTAAGCCAAATGGATTTGTGCCAGTCAAATTAAGGCCCTCCCCCTAATGTGATGAATATGGTTATTATAAAGACTTCCTGTAATTCCTCGTCCCACCCCCCTCTCTATCTTTATTTATCCCTGTAATCACTTCCATTTGAAAAAACATACACCAAATTGCACAATCGCTGTGTCCTGGATATGAGCTTTTAATAGTTTATACAGTAAATAGAATCGAAGATACCATCAGGTGCAGAGAAAATACAAGTTTGATGACATTTTATGCTGCCCAGTCTGTGACAAACACAGATACTTATTTAGGGAGCACATCTTTGATCTTTGAGGAGGGGAGGTCCGATTCATTTAAATGTAAGTGCACAGAGTTCAATTGATTTATCAAGTGCAGTCTCTCTGTTCATCTCAACAGTCTGACGCGGTTCCTTCTCCTTCTTCTGAATCAATAATGGCTGCATCTCAACAGTCTAAAGTGACGCCAACTCCTTGTCTCATGTCCTTCATTTGCACTGGTATGAAAGTCCTAATTGTAGTCCCAAATTATTAAACTGCTTCACCTGTTCCGTCCAGCCCTGCCCGTTCACATCAGTGCAGATGAAGGAAAGGAGACAAGTCGAGGAAGCAACTTTAGACTATTGATATGAAGCCGTTTTTTTCCCCCAGTTCAGAGTAGCTGAAGTAGCACTGCTTAAAACTAACAATATGTTAAGTATCTAAGATGTGCCAAATCAATTATCTCCAGTTTAGGTCTCCAGCTAGGCATTTGGTTTGCTAACTTGCTGGCTAAGTGGCTAACTTGCTAGATCAAGCTTCTTGGTTACAGCCGAGACAATTAATCCCGTCCTCGATTAAGATCCCCGCTGCCTTGCTTTTATATTAATTTAAATTTAATTTCTATGCTTTGAAAGAAATAGCGCCCCTTGTCTGCACTGCTGGCAATGCTGTATACCCCGGTATGGTACAGGAACGGTATGAAGGTATGAAATACCGCCCAACCCTAGTTAGAATATTTTTTTCGATGAAACCATTCACAGTACATTGACATTAATATCCATTCAGTCTTTTGTCAGCTTTCTACACAACAATAATTGGCTTTGTATGATGTCATCAATAATGGACATATGTCACAGGCTTTTTGAAAATGATTTCTCTCTCTTAACACTGTTTCCACAACAGCATTTGGCGACTACTAACATCCCTTAAGCAGGCCAGCCACCCGGTTTCCCTGTATCCTTAGGTTCATACCTTTCAGGAGCGTTTGCAATTTCTCAGCCCAGTTCCCAAAGATGGTGCCTGTCCTTCTATTCAAGCCAAAGAAAAAGAGAAACCCTGCATTGGCAAATCGTATACCTCATGGCGGCCATATTGATTGACACAGAAACTTTTCTTTTGTACTTTCTAGGTCTATCTGCCCATGTGGCCTGCCCCTCTGCCAGCGAACAGAATGGCTGTGCCGCAGGAGAGTGTGTGTGTGTGTGTGACTGCACATTGAACTCTGATCTGAAGCACTCTCTCTCAACCCAGCGATGTTGCATTGTTTTCCATCCTTTCAGAAGCAGAATGTTGTTTGTGTGCCAAAGTTTTATATAGACGCTACATGCACGCACACGCTTGTGTGTGTGTTTGTAGTACACCAGGCACAACAACAGTGTTTACTTCTCATGTTGTGTATGGTTGAGGGCAAGTCATTGAATTGAATTCATCATTCAGGTTGTAACAGACAGTACATCTTGACAACAGAGAACTTGAAGACATGACATACATGTAAAGTGCATTCGGGAATATTTTCAGATCCCTTGACTTTTTCAACATTTTGTTACATTACAGCCTAATTCTAACATGGATGAAAACTAACATATCCTCATTAATCTACACACAATTACCCATAATGACAAAGTGAAAATAGGTTTTTATAATTTTTTGCAAATGTTTTAATAAATACAAAACAGAAATACCTTATTTAGATAAGTATTCAGATACTTTACTATTAAACTCGAAATTGAGCTCAGGTAGATACATCCTGTTGCAGTTGATCTTCCTTAAGATGTGTTTACAACTTGATTGGAGTACACCTGTGGTAAATTCAATTGATTGGACATGGGTTGGAAAGGCACACACCTGTCTATATAAAGGTCACATTTGACCTTGCATGTCAGAGCAAAATCCAAGCCATGAGTTTGAAGGAATTGTCCGTAGAGCTCCGAGACAGGATTGTGTTGAGGCACAATATCTGGGGAAGGGTACCAAAACATTTTTGCAGGTCCCCATTCTTAAATGGAAGGTTTGGAACCACCAAGACTCTTCCTAGAGCTTGCCACCCGGCATAACTGAGCAATCGGGGGAGAAGGTTCTTGGTCAGGTAGGTGACTCCACCAAACAGGCCTTTATGGTAGAGTGGCCAGACTGAAGCCAGTCCTCAGTAAAAGGCACATGACAGCCAGCTTGGAGTTTGCCAAAAGGCCCTTAAAGAGACTCAGACCATGAGAAACAAGATTCTCTGGTCTGATGAAACCAAGATTGAACTCTTTGGCCTGAATGCCAAGCTGGAGGAAACTTGGCACCATCCCTACGGTGAAGCATGGTAGTGGCAGCATCATGCTTTGGGGATGTTTTTCAGTGGCAGGGACTGGGAAACTAGTCAGGATCAAGGGAAAGATGAACGAAGCAAAGTACAGGGAGATCCTTGATGGAAAACCTGCTCCAGAGCACTCAGGACCTCAGACTGGTGTGAATGTTCACCTTCCAACAGGACAACGACACTGAGCACGCAGCCAAGACAACGCAGGAGTGGCTTCGGGAGAAGTCTCTGAAAATCCTTGAGTGGCCCAGCCAGAGCTCATACTTGAACCCAATACAACATCTCTGGAGAGACCTGAAAATAGATGTGAAGCGCCGCTCCCCATTTAAATAAAGTAAAGATATCTTAATAGAAAATGACTCAAGTGAAAGTCGCCCAGGAAAATGCTACTTGAGTAAAAGTATTTGGTTTTAATTATACTATAAGCATCAAAAGTAAACTTCACTTCAAATTCCTTATATTATGCAAACCAGATGGCACCATTTTTTTGCTTTTGAAATTTTTTACAATAAGCAAGAGGCACACTCCAACACTCAGATGTAATTTACAAAGAAAGCTTTTGTGTTTAGTGAGTCCGACAGATTAGAGGCAGTAGAGATGACCAGGGATGTTCTCTTGTTAATGTGCGAATTGGACCCTTTTCCTGCTTAGCATTCAAAATGTAACGAGTACTTGTCAGGGAAAATGTATGGAGTAAAGAGTACATTATCTTCTTTAGAAATGTAGTGAAGTAAAAGTTGTCAAAAATATAAATAGTAAAGGACAGATACCCCAAAAAACGACTTAAGTAGTACTTTAAAGTCTTTTAACTTAAGTACTTAACACCACTGGTATTTTTACCTGTTTTTCTAAATCTGATTCTACTGCTTGCATCAGTTACCTGATGTGGAATAGAGTTCAATGTAGTCATGTCTCTATGTAGTACTGTGCACCTGTTCTGGACTTGGGGATTGTGAAGAGACCTCTGGTGACATGTCTTATGGGGTATGCATCATGGCTTTCCTGGCTGTAAATACATTAGAACTCACTCCCAGATGCCTTAGTTACCTCACAAGGGCAACAATCATAACCACATAACTTCATATAAAGTTACTTTGAAATGATTTGTGCATGCAAAAAAAAAGTATAATATCCTCAGATTGTGTTTTTCTGTCTCTGATGTGGAATGGAAAGTTTTCTGTGTTTACGCTCATGAGAACACTTCCTTCACTATGGCCTGACAGAGCTTGAGAGGATCTGCAGAGAAGAATGAGAGAAATCTCCGCCAAAGTGCTTCAACAAAGTACTGAGTAAACGGTCTGATTACTTATGTAAATGTGATATTTCCATTTTGTTTCAAGAAATTTGGTAATATTTCTAAAAGCCTGTTTTGCTTTGTCAAGATGGGGTATTACAGTACCTGTCAAAAGTTTGGGCACACCTACTCATTCCAAATTTGTTATTTATTTTTACTATTTTCTACATTGTAGGATAATAGTGAAGACATCAAAACTATGAAATAACACATATGGAATCATGTAGTAACCCAAAAAGTGTTAAACAAATCAAAATGTATTTTATTGAGCTTCTTCAAAGTATCCACCCTTTGCCTTTAATGACAGCTTTGCACACTTTTTTAACCCCTTTTCCTCCCCAATTGGTAGTAGTTACAGTCTTGTCTCATCGCTGCAACTCCCGCACGGACTCGGGAGAGGTGTAGGTTGAGAGCCATGCGTCCTCCGAAACACAACCTAGCCACACTGCTTCTTGACACAATGCACATCCAACCCGGAAGCCAGCCACACCAATGTGTTGGAGGAAACACTGTACACCTGGTGACTAGGTCAGCGTGCACTGCGCCCGGCCTGACACACGAGTCGCTAGTTTATGATGAGACAAGGATATCCTTGCCAGCCAAACCCTCCCTAACCCGGATGGTGCTGGGCCAATTGTGCGCCGACCCATGGGCCTCCCGGTCGCGGCCGGCTGCAACAGAGCCTGGGCCCGAACCCAAAATCTTTGGTGGCACAGCTAGCACTGCGATGCAGTGCCTTAGACCACTGCGCCACCTGGGAGGCCAGCTTTGCACACTCTTGGCATTCTTTCAACCGGGTAGCCATTTACAGGCAACATTCACACTAAGCTAAAGGGTAGAGCTGCCGCTTTCAAGGTGCGGGACTCTAACCCGGAAGCTTAAAAGAAAACCAGCTATGCACTATGATGAACCATCAAACAGGCAAAGCGTCAATACAGGGCTAAGATTGAATCATACTACATCGGCTCCGACGCTCGTCATATGTGGCAGGGCTTGCAAACTATTACAGACTACAAAGCGAAGCACAGCCGCGAGCTGCCCAGTGACACGGGTCTACCAGACGAGCTAAATCACTTCTATGCTCGCTTCGAGGCAAGCAACACTGAGGCATGAATGAGAGCATCAGCTGTTCCAGATGACTGTGTGATCACGTTCTCCGTAGCCGACGTGAGTAAGACCTTTAAACAGGTCAATATACACAAGGCTGTGGGGCCAGACGGATTACCGGGACGTGTGCTCCGGGCGTGTGTTGACCAACTGGCAGGTATCTTCACTGACATTTTCAACATGTCCCTGATTGAGTCTGTAATACCAACATGTTTCAAGCAGACCACCATAGTCGCTGTGCCCAAGAACACGAAGGCAACCTGCCTAAATGACTACAGACCCGTAGCACTCATGTCCGTAGCCATGAAGTGCTTTGAAAGGCTGGTGATGGCTCACATCAACACCATTGTCCCAGAAACCCTAGACCCACTCCAATTTGCATACCGCCCAAACAGATCCACAGATGATGCAATCTCTATTGCACGCCACACTGCCTTTTCCCACCTGGACAAAAGGAACACCTACCTGAGAATGCTATTCATTGACTACAGCTCAGCGATCAACACCATAGTACCCTCAAAGCTTATCATTAAGCTAAGGATCCTGGGACTAAACACCTCCCTCTACAACTGGATCCTGGACTTCCTGACGGGCCGCCCCCAGGTGGTGAGGGTATGTAGCAACACATCTGCCACGCTGATCCTCAACACGGGGGCCCCTCAGGGGTGCGTGCTCAGTCCCCTCCTGTACTCCCTGTTCACCCACGACTGCATGGCCAGGCACAACTCCAACACCATCATTAAGTTTGCTGACGACACAACAGTGGTAGGGCTGATCACCTACAACAACAAGACAGCCTATCGGGGGGAGGTCAGAGACCTGGCTGGGTGGTGCCAGAATAACAACCTATCCCTCAACGTAGCCAAGACTAAGGAGATGATTGTGGACTGCAGGAAAAGGAGGACCGAGCAAGCCCCCATTCTCATCGATTGGGCTGTAGTGGAGCAGGTTGAGAGCTTTAAGTTCCTTCGTGTCCACATCACCAACGAACTAGAATGGTCCAAACACACCAAGACAGTCGTGAAGAGGGCACGACAATGCCTATTCCCCCTCAGGAAACTAAAATTATTTGGCATGGTCCTCAGATCCTCAAAAGGTTCTACAGCTGCAACATCGAGAGCATCACTGCCTGGTATGGCAATTGCTCGGCCTCCGACCGCAAGGCACTACAAAGGGTAGTGCATACGGCCCAGTACGTCACTGGGGCTAAGCTGCCTGCCATTCAGGACCTCTACACCAGGCAGTGTCAGAGGATTACCCTAAAAATGGTCAAAGACACCAGCCACATCTCTACTACCACATGGCAAGCGGTACTGGGCGGTACTGGAGTGCCAAGTCTAGGACAAAAAGGCTTCTCAACAGTGTTTAACTCCAAGCCATAAGACTCCTGAACAGGTAGTCAAATGGCTACCTGGACTATGGCTGGCTACCCAGTTGAAATGGCTACCCCCCAACCCTTCTTTTACACTGCTGCTACTCTCTGTTTATCACATATGCATAGTCACTTTAACTATACATTCATGTACATACTACCTCAATTGGCCCGACCAACCAGTGCCCCCGCACATTGGCTAAACGGGCTCTCTGCATTGTGTTCCGCCACCACCTGCCAAACCCTCTTTTATGCTACTCTCTGTTTATCATATACAGTGCCTTGCGAAAGTATTCGGCCCCCTTGAACTTTGCGACCTTTTGCCACATTTCAGGCTTCAAACATAAAGATATAAAACTGTATTTTTTTGTGAAGAATCAACAACAAGTGGGACACAATCATGAAGTGGAACGACATTTATTGGATATTTCAAACTTTTTTAACAAATCAAAAACTTTGTAGCGCCACCTTTTGCTGCGATTACAGCTGTAAGTCGCTTGGGGTATGTCTCTATCAGTTTTGCACATCGAGAGACTGACATTTTTTCCCATTCCTCCTTGCAAAACAGCTCGAGCTCAGTGAGGTTGGATGGAGAGCATTTGTGAACAGCAGTTTTTAGTTCTTTCCACAGATTCTCGATTGGATTCAGGTCTGGACTTTGACTTGGCCATTCTAACACCTGGATATGTTTATTTTTGAACCATTCCATTGTAGATTTTGCTTTATGTTTTGGATCATTGTCTTGTTGGAAGACAAATCTCCGTCCCAGTCTCAGGTCTTTTGCAGACTCCATCAGGTTTTCTTCTAGAATGGTCCTGTATTTGGCTCCATCCATCTTCCCATCAATTTTAACCATCTTCCCTGTCCCTGCTGAAGAAAAGCAGGCCCAAACCATGATGCTGCCACCACCATGTTTGACAGTGGGGATGGTGTGTTCAGGGTGATGAGCTGTGTTGCTTTTACGCCAAACATAACGTTTTGCATTGTTGCCAAAAAGTTCAATTTTGGTTTCATCTGACCAGAGCACCTTCTTCCACATGTTTGGTGTGTCTCCCAGGTGGCTTGTGGCAAACTTTAAACAACACTTTTTATGGATATCTTTAAGAAATGGCTTTCTTCTTGCCACTCTTCCATAAAGGCCAGATTTGTGCAATATATGACTGATTGTTGTCCTATGGACAGAGTCTCCCACCTCAGCTGTAGATCTCTGGAGTTCATCCAGAGTGATCATGGGCCTCTTGGCTGCATCTCTGATCAGTCTTCTCCTTGTATGAGCTGAACGTTTAGAGGGATGGCCAGGTCTTGGTAGATTTGCAGTGGTCTGATACTCCTTCCATTTCAATATTATCGCTTGCACAGTGCTCCTTGGGATGTTTAAAGCTTGGGAAATCTTTTTGTATCCAAATTCGGCTTTAAACTTCTTCACAACAGTATCTCGGACCTGCCTGGTGTGTTCCTTGTTCTTCATGATGCTCTCTGCGCTTTTAACGGACCTCTGAGACTATCACAGTGCAGGTGCATTTATACGGAGACTTGATTACACACAGGTGGATTGTATTTATCATCATTAGTCATTTAGGTCAACATTGGATCATTCAGAGATCCTCACTGAACTTCTGGAGAGAGTTTGCTGCACTGAAAGTAAAGGGGCTGAATAATCTTGCACGCCCAATTTTTCCGTTTTTGATTTGTTAAAAAAGTTTGAAATATCCAATAAATGTCGTTCCACTTCATGATTGTGTCCCACTTGTTGTTGATTCTTCACAAAAAAATACCGTTTTATATCTTTATGTTTGGGGCCTGAAATGTGGCAAAAGGTCGCAAAGTTCAAGGGGGCCGAATACTTTCGCAAGGCACTGTATGCATAGTCACTTTAACCATACCTACATGTAGCTACTACCTCAATCATCCCGACTATGTAGCCTCGCTACTGTTATAGCCTCGTAACTGTATATAGCCTCTCTACTGTTATTTTTCACTGTCTTTTTACTGTTGTTTTTATTTCTTTACTTACCTATTGTTCACCTAATACCTTTTTTGCACTATTGTTTAGAGCCTGTTGTAATGGTTTTCTTCATCTGAAGGAGAGGTGGACCAAAGCGCAGCGTGGTGGTTATTCATATTCTTTAATTTATAAAGAAACTACACATGAGATAACTAACAAAAACAACAAATGTGAGAACCTAAAACAGTCCCATCTGGTGCAAACACAAAGACAGGAACAATCACCCACAAACACACAGTGACACCCAGGCTACCTAAGTATGATTCTCAATCAGAGACAACTAATGACACCTGCCTCTGATTGAGAACCATACTAGGCCAAAACATAGAAAACCCCAAATCATAGAAAATCAAACATAGACTGCCCACCCAACTCACGCCCTGACCATACTAAATAAATACAAAACAAAGGAAATAAAGGTCAGAACGTGACACCTGTAAGTAAGCTGTTGTATTCGGCGCACGTGACCAATAAACTTTGATTTGATTTGTCCAAACTTTTGACTGATACTGTATGTGTAGATTGACGAGGAAGAAAAAACAATTTCCTCCATTTTAGAATACGGCTGCAGCGTAACCAAATGTGGAAAAAGTCAAAGGGTCTGAATGCTTTCCAAATGTACAGTATGTCTATATCACAGAGTCTGACTATAGAGTCTGGTGTAAAAGCTATATCAGGTCTACAAGCCATCTGTGTAAATTTCAAATTCATGTCTTTTCATGTATGCACATTACAAGTTTCAATGGTGTTACGGTAAACTTCAGATTCAATCTTCAAGTCCCAATGAAGTTCCTTAGCTCAAAGCACGATTCGATTTGCTACCGGATGTCCCCAAAGTTTGTTTTCATTTCATTAATGTTATTTTGGATCATCATAGAATCCAAACCCCACTGCCCCTCCAGAGTCTGTTGCTGTAGCTCCAAGCGTAATACATGATTTCTAAGCATATAATACGGCATTAAGTGCTTTGCGTATGTCTCCATTTACGACAAGCGTTTATGGCCCCTAAATATCCCACTGGCTTTGTTGTTAAACCTCTTTAACGTAAATTGGCACACAGCGTAGTGGCGTCAAATTAGAGAGCTCAGTGAAAAACAAAAGACAAATCCTCATTTTGGAGGGAAATTGAAATATTTTAATTGCAGTGATTCCCCCCAGGGTCCTGTTTGATTTTCATCTAGAGGGAAACCATTTTATATCCCAATTAAACTCTGGATCGAACAAGATTGAGGTTTGTACTTTTGGGACTATTCCATTGTACTAGTCACACCTAACCAACAGCAACTCTAAAGTATAAGAAAGTATTCAAATATTTCGATTAGAAAGATTGAGGTTTGTACTTTTGGGACTATTCCATTGTGCCAGACACACCTAACCAACAGCAACTCTAAAGTATAAGAAAGTATTCAAATATTTTGATTAGTTTAGATAGTATTTTGTGTGTTTTCACAGAAGTGTCTATTATATACAGAAATTGCACTGCATTCAAAGAGATTCCACAACAAAAAGAGAAACCTAATATAGTCACAACATCAGACATACAAATTCATGAATGTATTCCTATTTGACACAGGTCTGGTATTTACTAATCATCTGGATGGTGAATGGACAGCCTAGCATGTTTGAGTGACAGGAAAATACATGGGTGTTGTGAACAAAGCTTTTTGTCCACCTCTCTGATAATCTGCTGCTCAATATCTGTCATTGGAGTGTACCAGACAGAAGGAGAGTCCCATTTTGAACCTGTCTTGTGAAGTGCAATGTTCATTTGGCTGTTCATGTTCATTTGCAAAGTATTACCAGAATGTAGTGTGTTGTATTTACTTCACAAGGTTTGGAATGAGTACATTTTGGCACCGGGTCGATTTGTTAAATCCAGTTGCAGTAGTCAACTTCTATTGCGTAGTCGAAACAATATCAAAGTGAGCTGTCATGCTGTTCCATAAAGACAACACATAAAGTCAACACCACCTGTTTTCGAGAGACACGCTCAATAGGCTTGGGCACTATACCGTATATACCCTATACCGCGGTATTTTGAAATACCAATGGTATGATTTTCAACAGCGTAAAAAAAAGGGATAAATAAATTATCTCCAGCTCAGGGCTTCAGCTATGCATTTGGTTGCTAGATAAGTGGCTAGCTTGCAAGATCACGTTTCTTGGTTACAGCAGAGACAATCAATCTCCTCCTGGATCAACATCCCTGCTGCATAAATTAGCTTTGTGCGCCCCAATCGGCCCTAATTAATCGGCAATAAATCGGTCGACCTCTAATTTAAATCCCAAAAGCGTTCAAACAAAGCAGCAACAGTTCCGCTCTTTCTTCTGTAAGACTTGCCGGGAGCCCATTTTGACTTCGCTTTTTCTGTTGGCTTTTTCTGTTGGATCAGTGCAGCTATAGGTGATTTGAATGTGGGGTGGAGTGTCACACACCAGGTGTCCACTGCTATGTGAAATTGAACAACGGCTGGCTGATATGTTTGAAATGCCCCACCACTGTGAGCGCTGCTACATCTGACATATTGTTACTCAAACACTGTGCTTGCTCGCTTTCTCCTCTGGCTGCAGGGGAGAAAGCTATCATGAACAATGTCCTTGAAACCCCTGTTCCCATTTCTACAGAGACATCGTAGACACGTTGGTCGTATAGACTGTATTGTATACATGAGACATCACTCAATCTTGCAAAGGTGAATACCAGTAATCTGCTTCCGCAATCTCTCTGTAGACACAGTTCCTGTCTTCTTTAGTTGCATAACTGTCTCAGTTGGGATATGTCTAGCCTTGGTTGATATGCTCAAACTTTTCATCATGTCTGTCAAGAGTTTCTACAAAACCATCAGCCGAGAACCAGTCTTTTACCAAAGAGTTTGCCTCGCTACACTACACAAAGCACAACTTTCCTATCAAGGGAATTGGTACCATTCTTTCAGTATAAGAACATGTTTAAAAAAACACCTCAAGGCATCAAAACGATATCCAGGAAGTCACATTGCGATCAACATCTTTGTCAACTCTTACATGTGAACATTGGCCAAAAAAAGCTGCATGCTCCTGTTGACGTCCGTTGCCGCGGGGCGCTGACCACACTAGGAGTCAAGCAGTGGCGGAGGGATAGGGCACATTATCAGGACCGTTATCAGGATGGTGGGTAAACTCAGGTGACTCAGGTGAGAGTGGCCGCGGGGTTGCATGACATTGGGGTGCCTTCCCTGTGTGTATGTGTGTTGGTGGCTTCCCTGAGTGTATGTGTGTGTGTGTGTGTATTTTGTATTTTATTAGGATCCCCATTAGCTGTCGCGAAAGCAGCAGCTACACTTCCTGGGGTCCAACCAAAACATGAAACATGACGTAATACAGAACATTAATAGACAAGAACAGCTGTGTGTGTTTGAACCTTTCATGAGTTACGCCAACAATACTATTCTTTGTGACACTGTGGTCTTTTCTGGTGATCTGTAAATTGGCCAATGTGAATTCTATTGGAGTGCCGTCAGGTGCATGTGTCTGTCAAGCCACCCTGGAGCAGTGAGCAAACCTAATGAAAGGTTTGGATTGTGTGGTTTGGTTATAAGTCTGCTGTTATCCTCTATTGTGCTAACTCCCATGGGGATGGACAGAGTGGGGGGAAAGAGAGGTAAAGAGAGACTAATAGAGAGGGAGGGATACAGAGACATTTCATCTTTTGAATTTGTTAATTGAAGATGAAAATATAGCAATTTTCTGGGTCCCTCTTTTTTGCCTATTCCATTCCCACGGCACAGATGTCAATTCAACGTCTATTTCTTGTTTGTTCAGCATATTTGAACTGAAATGGCGTGGAAACAATGTTGATTCAAGCAGTGTGTGCCCAATGGGTTGCTATGTCTCTCTTTCTCTCTCTCTTCAATACTTTCACAAGTACCTTAAAAGCCCCTGTGCCCATCCCCCACCTCTTCCTTCCTCATCTTTATCCCCCACCTCTTCCTTCCTCATCTTTATCCCCCACCTCTTCCTTCCTCATCTTTATCCCACCTCTTCCTTCCTTCCTCTTCTTTATACCCCACCTCTTCCTTCCTTCCTCTTCTTTATCTCCCTCCTTCCTTCCTCTTCTTTATCCCCCACCTCTTCCTTCCTTCCTCTTCTTTTCCCCCCACCTCTTCCTTCCTCTTCTTTATCCCCACGTCTTCCTTCCTTCCTTCTTTCCTTCCTTCCTCTTCTTTTCCCCCCACCTCTTCCTTCCTCTTCTTTTTCTCCTCCCACCTCTTCCTTCCTCTTCTTTATCCCCACCTCTTCCTTCCTTCCTTCCTTCCTTCCTTCCTTCCTTCCTTCCTTCCTTCCTTCCTTCCTTCCTTCCTTCCTTCCTTCCTCTTCTTTATCCCCACCTCTTCCTTCCTTCCTTCCTTCCTTCCTCTTCTTTTTCGCCCACCTCTTCCTTCCTCTTCTTTTTCTCCCACCTCTTCCTTCCTCTTCTTTATCCCCACCCCTTCCTTCCTCCCTTCCTTCCTTCCTTCCTCTTCTTTATCCCCACCTCTTCCTTCCTCTTCTTTATCCCCGACCTCTTCCTTCTTCTTCTTTATCCCCACCTCTTCCTTCCTTCCTTCCTTCCTTCCTTCCTTCCTTCCTTCCTTCCTTCCTTCCTTCCTTCCTTCCTTCCTTCCTTCCTTCCTTCCTCTTCTTTTTCCCCCAACTCTTCCTTCCTCTTCTTTTCTCCCACCTCTTCCTTCCTCTTCTTTATCCCCACCTCTTCCTTCCTTCCTTCCTTCCTTCCTTCCTTCCTCTTCTTTTTCGCCCACCTCTTCCTTCCTCTTCTTTTTCTCCCACCTCTTCCTTCCTCTTCTTTATCCCCACCCCTTCCTTCCTCCCTTCCTTCCTTCCTTCCTCTTCTTTATCCCCACCTCTTCCTTCCTCTTCTTTATCCCCGACCTCTTCCTTCTTCTTCTTTATCCCCACCTCTTCCTTCCTTCCTTCCTTCCTTCCTTCCTTCCTTCCTTCCTTCCTTCCTTCCTTCCTTCCTTCCTTCCTTCCTCTTCTTTTTCCCCCAACTCTTCCTTCCTCTTCTTTTCTCCCACCTCTTCCTTCCTCTTCTTTATCCCCACCTCTTCCTTCTTTCCTTCCTTCCTTCCTCTTCTTTTCCCCCCACCTCTTCCTTCCTCTTCTTTATCCCCTTCCTCTGCTTTCCCCCCCACCTCTTCCTTCCTCTTCTTTTCCCCCCACCTCTTCCTTCCTCTTCTTTATACCCACCCCTTCCTTCCTTCCTCTTCTTTTTCCCCCACCTCTCCCTTCCTCTTCTTTTCCCCCCACCTCTTCCTTCCTCTTCTTTATCCCCACCTCTTCCTTCCTGTTCTTTATCCCCACCCCTTCCTTCCTTCCTCTTCTTTTCCCCCCACCTCTTCCTTCCTCTTCTTTTCCCCCCACCTCTTCCTTCCTCTTCTTTATCCCCACCTCTTCCTTCCTCTTCTTTATCCCCCACCTCTTCTTCCTCTTCTTTTTCCCCCACCCCTTCCTTCCTCTTCTTTATCCCCACCCCTTCCTTCCTCGTCTTTATCCCCACCCCTTCTTTCCTCTTCTTTATCCCCACCTCTTCCTTCCTCTTCTTTTCCCCCCACCTCTTCCTTCCTCTTCTTTATCCCCTTCCTCTTCTTTTCCCCCCACCTCTTCCTTCCTCTTCTTTTCCCCCCACCTCTTCCTTCCACTTCTTTATCCCCACCTCTTCCTTCCTCTTCTTTATCCCCCACCTCTTCTTCCTCTTCTTTTTCCCCCACCCCTTCCTTCCTCTTCTTTATCCCCACCTCTTCCATCCTCATCTTTATCCCCCACCTCTTCCTTCCTCTTCTTTATCCCCCACCTCTTCCTTCCTCTTCTTTTTCCCCCACCTCTTCCTTCCGCTTCTTTATCCCCACCACTTACTTCCTTCCTTCCTTCCTTCCTTCCTCTTCTTTATCCCCACCTCTTCCTTCCGCTTCTTTATCCCCCACCTCTTCCTTCCTCTTCTTTATCCCCACCTCTTCCTTCCTCTTCTTTTCCACCCACCTCTTCCTTCCTCTTCTTTATCCCCACCTCTTCCTTCCTCTTCTTTATCCCCCACCTCTTGCTTGCACTTCTTTATCACCCACCTCTTCCTTCCTCTTCTTTTCCCCCCACCTCTTCCTTCCTCTTCTTTATCCCCCACCTCTTGCTTCCTCTTCTTTATCCCCCACCTATTCCTTCCTCTTCTTTTTCCCCCACCTATTCCTTCCTCTTCTTTTTCCCCCACCTCTTCCTTCCTCTTCTTTATCCCCCACCTCTTCCTTCCTCTTCTTTTCCCCCCACCTCTTCCTTCCTCTTCTTTATCCCCCACCTCTTGCTTCCTCTTCTTTATCCCCCACCTATTCCTTCCTCTTCTTTTTCCCCCACCTCTTGCTTCCTCTTCTTTTTCTCCCACCTCTTCCTTCCTCTTCTTGATCCCCACCTCTTCCTTCCTCTTCTTTTCCCCCCACCTCTTCCTTCCTCTTCTTTTCCCCCCACCTCTTCCTTCCTCTTCTTTATCCCCACCTCTTCCTTCCTCTTCTTTATCCCTACCTCTTCCTTCCTCTTCTTTTCCCCCCACTTCTTCCTTCCTCTTCTTTATCCCCTTCCTCTTCTTTTCCCCCCACCTCTTCTTTCTTCTTCTTTTTCCCCCACCTCTTCCTTCCTCTTCCTTATCCCCACCTCTTCCTTCCTCTTCTTTTCCCCCCACCTCTTCCTTCCTCTTCTTTATCCCCACCCCTTCCTTCCTCTTCTTTATCCCCACCTCTTCCTTCCTCTTCTTTTAACCCCACCTCTTCCTTCCTCTTCTTTATCCCCTTACTCTTCTTTTCCTCCCACCTCTTCCTTCCTCTTCTTTATCCCCACCTCTTCCTTCCTTCCTTCCTTCCTTCCTTCCTTCCTTCCTTCCTTCCTTCCTTCCTTCCTTCCTTCCTTCCTTCCTTCCTTCCTTCCTCTTCTTTTTCCCCCACTTCTTCCTTCCTCTTCTTTATCCCCACCCCTTCCTTCCTTCCTTCCTTCCTTCCTTCCTTCCTTCCTTCCTTCCTTCCTTCCTTCCTTCCTTCCTTCCTTCCTTCCTTCCTCTTCTTTATCCCCACCTCTTCCTTCCTCTTCTTTATCCCCCACCTCTTCCTTCCTCTTCTTTATCCCCCACCTCCTCTTCCTTCCTCTTCTTTATCCCCCACCTCTTCCTTCCTCTTCTTTATCCCCACCTCTTCCTTCCTTCCTCTTCTTTATCCCCCACCTCTTCCTTCCTCTTCTTTATTCCCACCTCTTCCTTCCATCCTCTTCTTTTCCCCCCACCTCTTCCTTCCTCTTCTTTTTCTCCCACCTCTTCCTTCCTCTTCTTTATCCCCACCGCTTCCTTCCTTCCTTCCTTCCTTCCTTCCTTCCTTCCTTCCTTCCTTCCTTCCTTCCTTCCTTCCTTCCTTCCTCTTCTTTTCCCCCCACCTCTTCCTTCCTCTTCTTTTCCCCCCACCTCTTCCTTCCTCTTCTTTATCCCCACCCCTTCTTTCCTCTTCTTTATCCCCACCTCTTCCTTCCTCTTCTTTTCCCCCCACCTCTTCCTTCCTCTTCTTTAACCCCTTCCTCTTCTTTCCCCCCCACCTCTTCCTTCCTCTTCTTTTTCCCCCACCTCTTCCTTCCTCTTCTTTTCCCCCCACCTCTTCCTTCCTCTTCTTTATCCCCACCCCTTCTTTCCTCTTCTTTATCCCCACCTCTTCCTTCCTCTTCTTTAACCCCTTCCTCTTCTTTCCCCCCCACCTCTTCCTTCCTCTTCTTTTCCCCCCACCTCTTCCTTCCTCTTCTTTATCCCCACCCCTTCCTTCCTTCCTCTTCTTTTTCCCCCACCTCTTCCTTCCTCTTCTTTTCCCCCCACCTCTTCCTTCCTCTTCTTTATCCCCACCTCTTCCTTCCTCTTCTTTATCCCCCACCTCTTCCTTCCTCTTCTTTTTCCCCCACCTCTTCCTTCCTCTTCTTTTTCTCCCACCTCTTCCTTCCTCTTCTTTATCCCCACCTCTTCCTTCCTTCCTTCCTTCCTTCCTTCCTTCCTTCCTTCCTTCCTTCCTTCCTTCCTTCCTTCCTTCCTTCCTTCCTTTTCCCCCCACCTCTTCCTTCCTCCTCTTTATCCCCACCTCTTCCTTCCTCTTCTTTTTCCCCACCCCTTCCTTCCTTCCTCTTCTTTTTCCCCCACCTCTTCCTTCCTCTTCTTTTCCCCCCACCTCTTCCTTCCTCTTCTTTATCCCCACCTCTTCCTTCTTCTTCTTTATCCCCCACCTCTTCCTTCTTCTTCTTTATCCCCCACCTCTTCTTCCTCTTCTTTTTCACCCACCCCTTCCTTCCTCTTCTTTATCCCCACCTCTTCCATCCTCATCTTTATCCCCCACCTCTTCCTTCCCCTTCTTTATCCCCCACCTCTTCCTTCCTCTTCTTTATCCCCCACCTCTTCCTTCCTCTTCTTTATCCCCCACCTATTCCTTCCACTTCTTTACCCCCCACCTCTTCCTTCCTCTTCTTTATCCCCCACCCCAAATTGGCGGACTCAATCAAGTATAACCTAATGCTCGTCCGTGGGGAACCGTGCACAACATATGCATACAGTAGTTTATGCCGGGTTAGAGTATAAGAGATGTTGTGAACATGCACACACACACCCACGCACACACACTTAAAGGCTGACCACACCGCTCGCGTTGCTAAATATATTTAGAAATCTATGTTATTCAATTGTTCCACCCACACTGCGCGCGCCAACGAGCATCTGCATTGCCAAGGGCTAAAATATTCAGTTGACCGTTTTATTTCTGGATTAATTGTCGGAGTAGAGGACCTTGGGCATTTCAGGTAAAATAACAGCTCAGTGTTTATATCCTAGGACAAATTAGCTAGCAACCGCAAACTAGCTAAATAGGACAAATTAGCTAGCAAGTGCAAGCTAACTAGCTAAATTGCCATACATGTTTGTAAGCTTTTCGACCTGTCCCCAAATTAATGTCATCGGCTAAGAGTTTGTTTTGATATTTTAACCTGCGTGTTGTGATCGCGTGTGGTGTAGGGTGACAAAATACATTTATGCACGATGGCGCACGCGCGCAGCCGGTTTGGGTTCCGTGTTACGCCTCAATTACACTTACAGCACCATTGCGCAAAATGGTGTGCAGCATCATCATGAAAATTCAACATTCAGGTTCTTAAAAAAAAAAAAAATATTGTATTGAAAGCAAACAATATACTTGCAGTGAAGCCGCTCAACAACTACATAACATTAGTCATCTAACAGACTCCACATCCAGAGCGACACACAGAAGTAACCAGGGTCAACAGATCTCCCACAAGGTCAAAAAACGGGGACCTGAACCAGCGATCCATCAGCCACCAGCCCAAGCTCCCAACCGCCAGCCCTCCCAAGATCCCACCCACAGTTCCCCAAGAGCTGCCTCTCAACCATCCGAGACCCTCCCCACAGCCCCCCCCCCTGAGAAAATTTAATTATAATAATTAATTATAAATAATTATAATAATGACAAAAAAAAAATCCATTCCCCCACTCCCAAGACCCCCCCCCCCACCCAATGCACCAACAACCAACAAAATTAACAAAAGAGAAAAAAGAGAAAGACAAAGGAAAACCTGAAATAAACTATGCAAAAACCAACAAAGACATCAAGGACAACAACAATCACAACAGCAAGGTCAACTGAATATGTTTGAGTGCATGTATGGCACTATTTACCTGTGTGTCTGTCTGTGTATGTGCACATGTGTGCATTTGAATGAGTGTGTTCTGCTACCATTTATGTCAAGCCGTCTACACATACGATTTGATACATACGTTTGATAAATGCAACGCATGCGCCACACTGAACACACTGCAGCTGCCTCTGACACACACAATGCTGCGAGGCAAACACAGGGTTCCATTGGAAATTAATGTGCTTCTGGTGTGTCAAAATGCAATGACACTGTATGTGTGATCAAGGCGTTACTGGGAAGCTCTCCCCTCCGGTGCGCCTGTCTGTTTCCCCAAAAGAGCTTGGGCATGATCCACTTATGTTTGTGACATCGTGGTCAGGTTTTATATGCGGATTGCGAAAGGACGTTATTTCGACATCTGTCTATAGACCAGAAAAATGGATCTGTGAAATCTACGACCAGAAAACCAATTTACAACCAGAAAATGTCATACATCGCATAACACATTTGGCCTTCTGGTTAAACTCAGGAATCATTACTACATTAACTTTGGAACTAGTGAACAGTTGAAGTCAGAAGTTTACATACACCTTAGCCAAATACATTTAAACTCAGTTTTTCACAATTCTTGACATTTAATCCAAGTAAAAATTCCCTGTCTTAGGTCAGTTAGGATCACCACGTTATTTTAAGAATGTGAAATGTCAGAATAATAGTAGTGATGATAGTAGTAATGATTTATTTCAGCTTTTATTTCTTTCATCACATTCCCATTGGGTCAGAAGTTTACATACACTCTATTAGTATTTGGTTGCATTGCCTTTAACTTGTTTAACTTGGGTCAAACGTTTTGGGTAGCCTTCCACAAGCTTCCCACAATAGGTTTTGGCCCATTCCTCCTGACAGAGCTGGTGTAACTGAGTCAGGTTTGTAGGCCTCCTTGCTCTCACACGCTTTTTCAGTTCTGCCCACACATTTTCCATGGGATTGAGGTCAGGGCTTTGTGATGGCCACTCCAATACCTTGACTTTGTTGTCCTTAAGCCATTTTGCCACAAGTTTGGAAGTATGCTTGGGGTCATTGTCACGACTTCCGCCGAAGTCGGTCCCTCTCCTTCTTCGGGCGGCATTCGGTGGTCGACGTCACCGGCCTTCTAGCCATCGCCGATCCACTTTTAATTTTCCATTTGTTTCGTCTTTGTTTTACACACCTGGTTTCCCCAATTACATCATTCATTACTTACCCTCTGTTTCCCCCATGGTTTTTGTGCGTGTTTGTTTATTGTAAGTTTGGTCCGATGTTTGTGGGCCTGGTGTTACTTCATGTATTTTAATGTTTTTAGTAAAGTTCCTTGTGTTACTCATCTCTGCTGTCCTGTGCCTGACTCCTCTGCACCAGCTACACCCAGATCCTTACAGTCATTGTCCATTTGGAAGACCCATTTGTGACCAAGCTTTAACATCCTGATGTCTTGAGATGTTGCTTCAATATATCCACATATATTTCCTGCCTCATGATGCCATTTATTTTGTGAAGTGCACCAGTCCCTCCTGCAGCAAAGCACCCCCCCACAACATGATTCTGCCATCCCCGTGCTTCACTCCAAACATAACGATGGTCATTATGGCCAAACAGTTCTATTTTTGTTTCATCAGCCCAGAGGACATTTCTCCAAAAAGTATGATCTTTGTCCCCATGTGCAGTTGCAAACCGTAGTCTGGCTTTTTATGGCAGTTTTGGAGCAGTAGCTTCTTCCTTGCTGAGCAGCCTTTCAGGCTATGTCAATATAGGACTCGTTTTACTGTGGATATAGATACTTTTGTACCTGTTTCCTCCAGTATCTTCACAAGGTCATTTGCTGTTGTTCTGGGATTGATTTGCACTTTTCGCACCAAAGTACATTCATCTCTAGGAGACAGAACGCGTCTCCTTCCTGAGCGGTATGACGGCTGCGTGGTCCCATGGTGTTTATACTTGCGAACTATTGTTTGTACAGATGAACGTGGTACCTTCAGGCATTTGGACATTGCTCCCAAGGATGAACCAGACTTGTGGAGGTCTACAATTGTTTTTCTAATGTCTTGGCTGATTTTTTTTGATTTTCCAATGATGGCAAGCAAAGAGGCACTGAGTTTGAAGGTAGGCCTTGAAATACATCCACAGGTACACCTCCAATTGACTCAAATTATGTCAATTAGCCTATCAGAAGCTTCTAAAGCTATGACATAATTTTTTGGAATTTTCCAGTGTTTAAAGGCACAGTCAACTTAGTGTATGTAAACTTCTGACCCACTGGAATTGTGGTACAGTGAATTATAATTGAAATAATCTGTCTGTAAACAATTGTTGGAAAATGTACTTGTGTCATGCGCAAAGTAAATGTCCTAACCGACTTGCCAAAACTATAGTTTGTTAACAAGATATTTGTGTGTGGTTGAAAAACGAGTGGTTGAAAAACTAGTTTTAATGACTCCAACCTAAGTGTATGTAAACTTCCGACTTTAACTGTGTCATAGATGAACGTGAACAAGAGACTCTCCACTCACCCCAGTCTTCAGAGTGATTAACTGATTCACAATGTACGTCCCAAATGGCACACTATTCTCTAGTGAACTTCTTTTGACCAGCGCCCATAGGGACTTTATAGAGAATAGGGTGCCATTTTCGGACAAACCCATAGTGGATGATAGGCACTTTAATGTTCTTCTTTAATATCCACTGTGAACACTTGGTCCCCTTCAAGCTTTATCTGAACGCTGCCTCGGCGTTTCCTTGTTATTATTAGATTGGCAGTTACATTTATTACAATCAGAACTCACATAAGTAAGAGAGAGAGAGAGGTGGAGAGAGGTAGAAAGATGGAGAGAGTGAGGTAGAGAGAGAAGGAAAGGTAGAGAGAGAGGGAGAGAGAGGATGAAGAAGAGCAGCGAGGTAGAAAAAGAGAGAGAAAGAAGGGGAGAGAAACAGAGTGAGAGAGGGATGGAAGGAAGGAAAACAGCATGACATATATGCAGAAACCAGCAAAGGATGACACGAGGTGATGAAACATCACTGTTGTCTTTGTGTGCCAGAGGAAAAGAGCAAGAGAGGAATACAAGCCAAAATATGAAGAAAAAACCTAAAGAAAAAATCGTATCTGGTGTGCCTCTTTTTATTTTGGGCAACAGATTTGTTGGAAATTATAAAGTATCACGATGCTCAAAGTGTCATTACAGAGACAAACTTTTATCAAATGGGTATTTGTGCTCAGCAGGATAGAAAGAAAGCCAGTTCCACCCCAAGGCGAGATGCGTTGACTCCTTCCATGTGATTAAAACAATTATCCTATTGTTTTTTTCTTCTTGTGCTTGGATCAATTACGGTATCTGGATTTTCAGCAGGGGTCGGAACTAAAATTATTTTCCGTTCTGAAAAGAAACCATAATAATTTTGGTTCCGTTCCTCTCTTACGTCCAGCTAAATAAAGTTCTGATCCGGTTCAAACCCCCAAAAAGTAAATGGTTAATATTGTTCCTTTCTGTTCCTTTTAAACGTCTGAAATTGGAGACAGCCTCGTATTTAAACCTCTGAAATCAATTTTGTACGTTTAGCTCGGCATTAAATTACTTCACCAATCAGTGCAGATGGAGCAGCTTGCTATAGAGCAGGCACGCTATTGTTTACATGCATTGGACAGACAAATGTAGGGCGTGTGATGCGGTTGACATTTTGTGGGTGGGGAGAGAGCATGAGACTGTGGAGGAGGAGGCTTGGCTTGAAGCGCTGGGCATCTCGTCATGACATGCATGATCTGAATTAGGCCCACAGAATTATACCTATGGAGGAGTGGCTTCCATGAAGGAACTTTGAAAGTCTTTGAACTTCCCAAGGTTGGTTTGATGTTGGACCAGAGCTAGCTAGCTAGCTAGCTTACACAGCTACTATTCCTTAATAGAAAATTACTCAAATAAAAGTGAAAGTCACCCAGTAAAATAATACTTGAGTAAAAGTCTAAAGGTATTTGGTTTTAAATATACTTAAGTATCAAAAGTATAAGTATAAATCATTTCACATTCCTTATATTAAGCAAACCACCATTTTCTTGTTTTTAAAATGTATTTACGGATAGCCAGTAGGGATGACCAGGGATGTTCTCTTGATAAGTGTGTGATTTTTTTCTGTCCTGCTAAGCGTTTGAAAATGTAACGAGTACTTTTGGGTGTCAGGTAAAATGTATGCAGTAAAAGTACACCATTTTTTTAAAGAATGTAGTGAAGTAAAAGTAAAAGTATTTTTACTTAATTAAGTACTTTTCACCGCTGGTGCAAATCGGCACCAGAATTAAAATAAAACACATCTTACCTTTTTGTAGTTAATAAATCCAATTTGAAACGTGATGACTATACTATCCTTAATTAATTAGCATTGAAAAAGTTAATCCATTCTTCTCGAATAAAAATCTTTCTCCCGTATTTCTGAATCACACTTGTAACATCAGTAGGCTACAGTAGACTATGCTTCGGAAGGGAGAGGGGCAGACAGCCTACACACGCACGAACACTGGTAAAGATTTTCAGCTAGCAGGCAGACACCAGAATAAGCTTCTGAGAATATGTTCACCAGAACGTTATTAACCGGTTCTCATGCTTTTAAAATAACGGTTCTGTTCCGGAACGGTATAGATTCACTTTCTTTCTCGGTTCAGATTCTGGTCCTAGAAAAATGTAGTTATTTTCCGGTTTTCTGTTTTGTTTCCTGAACCGGTTCCAGCCCCTCTGTCTGTGGATAAATTTACCCTGGAATCCTAGTATTCACCTAACACTGAAGGCGTTAAAGGGCTGGTTCTGTGAACCATGTTCACATGACAAGTAACCTTGCCTGAGACTTGAAGACTTGCATTAGCGCTCAGAGCTAATGCCTAAGCTTTAGCTCAGCGGGATAACACAGTCTTGTGGTGCACAGTTGACTCGGTTTCTAGCCCAGACATCCCATTTCAACATTGCTACATGGTCATTTCTCTCCTTAAAGAATTGAAAGTCTTATCACACTTTCAAACTCAATGCAGTGCGGATTACAAGGGCCAAAGACATGAGACGAGTATGTGTAATATCATTTAGCTCTTCTTTCCAGAAGGACTTACAATGAGCGCATACATTTGTTGTATATGTGACCCAGTGGGAATCAAACCTACGGCCCTGGCGTTGCTAGAGCCACGTTCCTATAACCTAAGGAGGTTATAGAGGACCAGCGAAACCACGTAGCTGTGAACTGCCAAGATAAGCCATTTAACGTACCTGTCCTCGTCACACGATATGCCAATATTACCCGATAGGTTTTCCATAGCCACCCCATTGTACTGACCAACCGCTAATGGCTTGTACTGTTGAGGCCTGCAGATGTGGTAACACATGCATCCCAAATAGCACCTTATTCCCTACATAGTGCACACATTTTTAACCAGGGCCCATAGTAGTGCACTATGTAGGGAATAGGGTGCCATTTGGGATGTAGACTTTGTGTCAACGACCGCAGTTGTACTTCACAGTACTGTATGTGTGACTATTGTGACAGGGCCGTCCATGTACCAGAGGACATTGGTGTCAGCTTCTCCCATAGGGCGGTATACATTCCCTTGTCTGGATGGACAAGTAAGCACCCCCTCTGACTTCTCCTCCATTGTCATTGTCACATAGTGAGAAGCTTTTGACTTATAAACAGCTATAGCAGCTCATGGCTCCGAGTAACAGCCTATATTTTCAGTAAATGCATCAATGAGGCCTTCGTTATGAATGAATGAATTGCGCTACATATAGAGATTGTGTAGTAGTAGCAGATTGTGTTGCCAGACTTTCCAAGGATATTTATACCTCCAGTATGTGAACTGTATGTCCCAAAACCGCAAAGACATCTCTTGTAGAATTGTATATATTGTTTTAGAATTTGCCATTGACTTGCAAGGATGGGGGATGAAACAGTAACTTTCCGTTTGCTAACGCCAATGTGAAAGTGGGTAAAAATTGTTTTGCTTCCAAGCTGTATGATTTCTTTTAACAGGCCATTAAACAAACTCTTTGAAATTGGGTTAGGGTTATTTCATAGACTTTCAAATCCGTTACACTCTCCCTCCGCCTGCCTGGCTGCTTAGCCCTTGTCCAAGCCAGCTAGTCCAGAGCCGCCCCCCCCGTGCACTCCGACGGCGATGAAATGGCATTTGAAAATGATGCAGTAGGAAATAAGATGATCTCGACCATAAAAAATACCCGCACGTCCAAAACTCGGCCGAGCCGTAGTTTCTCAGAGGCCTTGAGCCTGTCAGAAAACACTTTTGGATGTGTTATGAATCCAAAAGGAGTGACTGCCGTGCTAATGTGGTGGTGAAGACAGCCTGGCGTTTGTCTATAATTGATATCACCTCTGGTATTTTAGGGGAAAAGATAACATTGATGAGCATTTGGCGGTTGGAAGGTGGCTGCATGGGTGTGGTTCACGGATATTTCTCCTCTGTCAGAAATGGTGTGGCTTCCAATTTGAGTGAGCTGCGCTCTGTATCAAATGCCAAATCAGACCGTAGCAGCTTTGCTGTCGTTACCTTGTGGATTATCCCACATTTCATTCTGCTGCTCATATCAGAAGGAAATAGAGTGAGAGAGGAAGAGAGAGAGAGGAGTGGAGGGGAGGGAGGAAGAGAGCGACAGGAAGGGACAGAGACCGGAAGGGAGGCGACAGAGAGATAGGAAGGGAGAGAGACAGAGACAGAGACAGAGAGAGAGAGAGAGAGAGAGAGAGAGAGAGAGAGAGAGAGAGAGAGAGAGAGAGAGCGAGGGACAACAGGAGGGACTAAGCACACACCCCTGATGGGCCCCAGTGTTGAGGATCAGCGTGGGAGACCTGTTGTTGCCTACTCTTACCACCTGGGGGTGGCCCGTCAGGAAGTGCAGGATTCAGTTAAAGAGGGAGGTGTTTAGTCCCAGGGGTCTTACCTTAGTGATGAACTTCGTGGGCACTATGGTTATCCGGGAGGATGCTGTTGATGTGAGCCATGACCAGCCTACCGACTTGAGTGCTACGGGGCGGTAATGATTTAGACAGGTTACCTTCGCTTCCTTGGGCACAGGGACTATTGTGGTCTGCTTGAAACCTGTAGGTATTACAGACTCGGTCAGGGAGAGGTTCAAAATGTCAGTGAAGACACTTGCGAGTTGGTCCACGCATGCTTTGAATACACATCCTGGCCTTTGTGAATGTTGACCTGTTTAAAGGTTTCGCTCACATCGGCTACCGAGAGCGTTATCACCCGGTCATCCAGAACAGCTGGTGCTATTTTGCATACTTCAGTGTTGCTTGCCTCGAAGCGAGGATAAAAGGCATTTAGCTCATCTGGTAGGCTCACGTCACTGGGCAGCTCACGTCTGGGTTTCCCTTTGTAGTCTGTAATAGAGCCGGTGTAGTAGAATTCAATCTTAATCTTGTATTGTAGCTTTGCTTGTTTGATGGTTCGTCTGAGGGCATAGCGCGATTTCTTATAAGCGTCTGGATTAGTCTCCCGCTCCTTAAAAGCGGCAGCTCTAGCTTTTAGCTTGATGCTGTTGTTGCCTGTAATCCATGGCTTCTGGTTGGGATAGGTACGTACGGTCACTTTGGGGACAACGTCGTCGATGCACTTATTGATGAAGCCGATGACTGAAGTGGTATAGTCCTCAATGCCATTGGATGAATCCCGGAACACATTCCAGTCTGTGCTAGCAAAAAAGTCCCCTAGAGTAGCATCCGTGTCATCTGACCACTTCCGTATTGAGCGAGTCACAATTACTTCCTGCTTTCGTTTTTGCTTGTATGCAGGAATCAGGAGGATAGAATTATGGTCAGATTTGCCAAATGGAGGGCGGGGGAGAGCTTTGTGTGTGGAGTAAAGGTGGTCTAGAGTTTTTTTCCCCCTCTGGTTGCACATGTGACATGCTGGTAGAAATGAGGTAAAATTAATTTAAGTTTGCCTGCGTTAAAGTCCCCGGCCACCAGGAGCACCGCTTCTGGATGAACATTTTCTTGTTTGCTTATGGCCTTATAGAGTTGGTTGAGTGCGGTCTTAGTGCCAGCATAGGTCTGTGGTGGTAAATAGATGGCTACGAATAATATAAACTCAGCAAAAAAGAAACGTCCTCTCACTGTCAACTGCGTTTATTTTCAGCAAACTTGACATATGTAAATATTTGTATGAACATAACAAGATTCAAGAACTAAGACGTAAACTGAACAAGTTCTACAGATATGTGACTAACATAAATGGAATAATGTGTCCCTGAACAAAGGGGGGGATCAAATTTAAAAGTAACAGTCAGTATCTGCTGTAGCCACCAGCTGCATTAAGTACTGCAGTGCATCTCCTCCTCATGAACTGCACCAGATTTGCCAGTTCTTGCTGTGAGATGTTACCCCACTCTTCCACCAAGGCACCTGCAAGTTCCCTCACATTTCTGGGGGGAATGGCCCTAGCCCTCAACCTCCGATCCAACAGGTCCCAAACATGCTCAATGGGATTGAGATCCGGGCTCTTCGCTGGCCATGGCAGAACACTGACATTCCTGTCTTGCAGGAAATCACACACAGAACGAGCAGTATGGCTGGTGGCATTGTCATGCTGGAGGGTCATGTCAGGATGAGCCTGCAGGAAGGGTACCACATGAAGGAGGAGGATGTCTTCCCTGTAACGGACAGCGTTGAGGTTGCCTGCAATGACAACAAGCTCAGTCCGATGATGCTGTGACACACCGCCCCAGACCTTGACGGACCCTCCACCTCCAAATCGATCCCGCTCCAGAGACAGGCCTCTGTGTAACGCTCATTCCTTCGCTGATAAACGCAAATCCGACCATCACCTCTAGTGAGACAAAACCGTGACTCGTCAGTGAAGACCACTTTTTGCCAGTCCTGTCTGGTCCTGCGAGGGTGGGTTTGTACCCATATGCAACGTTGTGCCTGGTGATGTCTGGTGAGGACCTACTTTACAACAGGCCTACAAGCCCTCAGTCCAGCCTCTCTCAGCCTATTGAGGACAGTCTCAGAACTGATGGAGGGATTGTGTGTTCCTGGTGTTACTCAGGCAGTTGTTGTTTCCATCCTGTACCTGTCCCGCAGGTGTGATGTTCGGATGTACCGATCCTGTGCAGGTGTTGTCACACGTGGTCTGCCACTGCGAGGATGATCAGCTGTCCGTCCTGTCTTCCTGTAGCGCTGTCTTAGGCGTCTCACAGTACGAACATCGCAATTTATTGCCCTGGCCACATCTGCAGTCCTCATGCCTCCTTGCAGCATGCCTAAGGCACGTTCACGCAGATGAGCAGGGACCCTGGGCATCTTTCTTGGAGTTGAGTTTAGATGAGAACTCTCTTGGTAGATAGTGTGGTCTACAGCTCATCATAAGGTACTCTTCCTCAGGCGAGCAATACCTCTAGACTTCTTTAATATTATACATCGCGCACAAGCTGTTATTTACAAAAAAGACACACAGCCCCACCCCTCGTCTTACCAGACGTGGCTTCTTCTCTGTTCTGCCAGTGCATTGGTAGATTAATCGTCATCGTAGGTTATCAATTTTAATTTTCCATAGATTGCATATCAGCAAGTAGAACGGATGGCTGTAGAAGTTTTCTTGCTCGCCTACGGATTCTCAGAAGGCAGCCCGACCTGCGCCCTCTTTTCCTCTGTCTTTTCTTCATGCAAATGATGGGGATTTGGGCCTGTTCCCGGGAAAGCAGTATATCCTTCTCGTCAGACTTGTTAAAGGAAAAATAATCGCTGTTCTGATGTCCAGAAATTATTTTCGGTCATAAGAGACGGTAGCAGCAACATTATTTCTAAAATAAGTTTTAAAAAATAGGTTACAAACAACGCAAAAACGAACAAAATGGCACAGTTGGTTAGGAACATGTAAAACGTCAGCCATCCTCTTCGGCGTCGTCTTATAACTCATCTCATATCGGCACCTAATTATCGTGATAATGTTGTACCGTGAGGTCCCTGGCAATTCCCAGCCCTACTTTATAATATATTTAAGCATTACATTGTCATATGCTGTCAACAGTTTCTAATTCCCTGTCCAAACTGTCATAACAATATTAACTTATCCAGTATTGTCTGTCGGGGCAGAAGGCATGAGAATAGAGTGAAATCATTTTGACTTCTTTCTTTTACAAAGAATCCCGGTCATTTTACATTGTTTAGTTCTCAAAGTGAGTTTAGACTTCTACCCCTGGTTATCCATACCCTAAATCTTCCTTGCCTCTCTTGCCACAAAGACACTGATCTTTGGTTAGTTTAGCATTTTACCCACTAATGGTTAAGGTTAGGATTGGGGGATGGGAAGCTGATTCTAGATCTGTACCTGGGAAACTTCACCTTGGAGCACTTTCCTACAAAGGGATGCCTTCCTTTGGAAGAGAAGTCCCAGATGGCATCCCAAGCCACGTCCTCAGAGCATTTGCAGACCAGATGGCTGGAGTGTTTACAGACATATTCAATCTCTCAATATACCAGTTTGTTGTCCCCAATTGCTTCAAGATGTCCACCATTTTTCCTGTACCTAAGGAAGCGAACGTAATTTAACTAAATGACTTCTGTCATCATGTAGTGCTTTGAGAGTCTAGTTAAGGATAATATCACCTTCACCTTACCTGACATCCTAGAGCCACTAAAATTTGGATACCTACCAAACAGATCCACAATTGCCATTGCACTGCACACTGCCCTATCTCACCTGACTGCAGCTCAACCGTCAACACCATAGGGCCCTCCAAGCTCATCACCAAGCTCAGGGCCTGTCATTCCAAATAATGTCCCCCTGCCAAAAAGTGTCACCCTCTGCGTCACAATGGGACTCGATAAACTTTTAGCGTCCGTTGCTATATCAACAGTGTGATGACCTAATGATATGAATTTTGGAGATCACGACAGCATAAATGATGTTCCTTTCAACAAGGCTGATTCCCGTGACAATTTCGCTGTTTAGAGTTTAGTTGAGCTAATCAAATGACAACGTGACTTTGAACTGCTTTTGGGTACCTCGTTAACATTACAACATGAAATCCATGTCTTAAACTTTGCTATACGTTTCGGAAATGGCAAAGGAAACTGCTTGACACATTCAAGTTGCCTACCTTACAGATCACAAAGGCAGCTAATTTACACTACATTCATATCCGTTTGATTCATACACTGGCTTGTCTGGCTGCCATGTTTTTTAAATTTAGCCTGCCTTTTCCTTATCGACACTGAAATGATATAATTTCAGTAGTCCTCTATTGTGATTCATGTTGTTCTATCTCACATAGCTCATTAGCACCCCCATGTGGTTGAATATATATGTATCTATTGTCGGGTCCTGGTATACAACAATGAATCATGTGGAACAAATAAATACCATCAAAGGATACCTTACAACTTACAATAAGGAACACCTTGTGAAACAGAGGTCAAAACTAACCTGGCAATATTTTGGATTTTAATACAAACTTTTATATATATTTTTTGTACAATTGGGTCACTCACATCGCAATCGAAGACTAAAATACCAAATTCTGGTTTGTGGAATATTGAGGAGGTGGTTGCTGTGTGGGTGTGAGGTTCTGCCTGTCAGGGGGACTTGAAGAGGGAGACTGCAAAGTCCAGGCACTGCTGCTCTCGTTGTTGTGTTTTTAGTTCATCTGTGTATCTCACATATTTTGTGCACAGTATGATAGGGCAAGAACACTTTCTTAGCAGATAATGACAACATGACAATAACAGTAGCTGTAGATGATGTAATGAAAGTTGGAGGGTAGTTGGTAATGGAGGACATCTGGTGGATCCATGACTGGGTGTTGGATGGCAGAACCACTAGGTCCTGGAGAACAGGAGCAAAGTTAAAGGGAACAGGGTAGGAGACAGAGACGTAAACAAGCAAACACACAGGTTACACTTTACTGTGAGAAAATCTGATGGATTAGTGCAGTGTTATAAATGGGAGATATCAACACTTTTGGAAGGTATAGCCTACCTCAAGCTGGTCCCCCTCCGACTCAAAGCACAGGGAATCAGACTGATCCGAACTTACTGGTTCTGGTGAATGGGATACCCCCTGGGGGGGGCTCGGGGAGTCGATGGTCTTAAAGTCATTTGGAGAGGTAAATTGAAGAGGTATATTTTTTAAAAGCTCAGCATAACTACTGTTTCTTGCTTCCTCAAATGTCAAACAAAGCTTAATATACTTTGTCTATTGGGCTTCACCGAAGTGTAGGGCGTCAGTGCTTTCAATGGTCGACCATCAAACTGCTCCAACTGGAGAAGATTGTTGGCTTCCACCGAGGTAAACCTAGGAAGAGAAAAATATCAGTGTTAAGGAAGCTAAAACTATCTTCAGGTTATTTTGTGTGCAAATTAAAATAGTTTTTATCTGAGATTTTTTATATTCACCTTAATAGATGGTGACCCCAGCTAGGAGCAAAAGAGCAGCGAGGTTATCCAGTTCTCGCCTTCCTTTCGTCCTTCTTCCAAACCAAGTAATTCGTCCAGATGTCATAGCACTTGGTCTCCTTCTTGATTCTGCTCCGATAGGTCTCCTTTTGTTTCTCCTGCGCCCTGTCGAGGTTCAGTCTTACCTTGATTGATAACAGGAATTTAAAAAAATTAGATTTCATATCACAAATACATGTCTTGCATATCTCTCGGAGGGCCAGAAAATAAATGAACAGCAGACAATCATTTTTACCTGGTTAAAAACATCCACATCCTTCTCAGTCCGTGCCTGAAGGTAGTGCCTGAAGGTGGTCCTCGAAGGCATTCTGGTCTGGTTCGACAACTTCCACCACATCAGGTGGGGTCTCAGTGATCTGAAAGTACGTTATACAAACATAGCAATAGACAAACAACAACACTAAGTCAATCACAAATTTGAAAGACTACAGTATATACAATAATTGTATATAAAATTGCATTGTTTACCTCAGTCAACAGCTGCAGCTCCCGTCTGTACTCGGTGGAGGCCTGGATACTGTTGTTGTGTGCAAAGAGAATTACCTTCAGGTTGTTCTCCCACCCTTCCTGGTACCAATCAAGAGACTTTCCCATGGCAGTCTTGAAAGTCTGGTTGGTCCATTCACCAAACCTGGAGGAGGGGTTAGGAAAGTGGTTTCTATTGACAATGTAAGATATTGAAATACGTCTGATTATGTACCATGGAAAAACTAAAACAAATTGTAAAAAATAAATAAAACAAACCATTGGTGACAGAATATAACTTCTGTACCTTGTTCCAGCATTCATGACCTCGGTCACTCAAGATGACCTCAGGAGAGCCGTGTGTGTTGGAAGATGTCCATCATTGCCTTGGAGGTGGCCTCGCCAGTCTCGTCCTTGTTGGGTATCATACAAAATGAAATCAATTTTTGGTTCCAAGCACCCTTTTTAATGGGTTACAGAAGGGAATTTAGAGTTAAGCGCGTACTCTTCCTTTACTAACCTTAATGGGTATCGCCTCCACCCACTTGGTAAAGTGATCGGTAGCCGTCAGACACCAGCTGTTGCCATTCCTGGATTTCGTGAAGTGTTCGATGAGGTCCACCCCTATGATTTAGTGCAGATTTTCATATTTGTAAGGACACTGACACTCACTCACACACACATTCTATAATATTGAACTCTGCTGTGGTCAAATAAAGCAACCATTACAAAACAACTGATCAGTGCAGAATTTGAATTGGGACACCTACTGATCAGGTGCCAAGGTGAAATAAGCTTCAACTCTGACACCACATTCTTCGCCTTCTCAAACTTCTGGCAGGCTAGACAGGGTACTGACCTTTAAGCAATAAGTGTCAAATTGAAACATTGTGGGCTCTCTGATATGACATTAATTGAAATCCTAATCATTTCAGATATAATAGAATGTGATTGATAAACAAAAGGTTATTTCACTTGCCCAGCTGTCCACCTCCTTGACAATTCCCCATTAGAAGAAGCGTAGGTTGATTTTGGCAATCATGCTCTTCACTCCGAAATGGCCAGAATGCATCTCGGTCAGTACGGCCTCTTTCTCCTTAGTAAAAATCGCCCTCCTGCATGGCTGGCCATCCTTCCCTCATAGGTACATGTGATTGCCTAACAAGTTGGAAGAGAAATACTCTAGTCTAAGTACATTTGTATTTCTGCCTTTCGTTCTCTCTTTCTCTCTCTTCATCTCTCTCTCTCGCTGTCTTCCACTCTCTTCCCACCTCTCTCTACCCTCTCTCACTTTTATCCTTTCTTTCTCACTTTCTTCCTCTCCCCCCTCTCTCTCTGTGTCTGTCTAGCAAAGACACCTAGTTTGGAATTACCATAATTGCTTGATCAAGTTTAACTTGTAGCTAGACACCTCCACATGACAGACATATAACTGGAGTCAATGGAATGGTATCAACCTCGTCACGTGTTTGATACCATTCCATTTACATTCCAGACATTATTATGAGCCATCCTCCCCTCAGCAGCCTCCACTGAACTATATGTTTAGCTAGCAACATGTAGATGACCAATTAGCTAGATGGAAAACGGTTGTTGAAAAAATGGTTGTACATAGTTAAATCCGTCCAGTTACCTAATAGAAGTGAACTGCTTAATGTCTGAATGTTGTGCCTCTTGTCGAGATCAGTGATGCCTTCATAGTACTTCGCCTAGTTGTAAAGATAAAAGAAAATCTCCTCGAGGGATGCCATTGAAACGCAAGCTACATTCAAACAGAAAGCTACAATAACAGTTACAGTAGCTAGCTAGCTAACATTAGCTAAATAAAACTGTTTGGCTAGCTAGCTGGCTACCTGACTAGGCAGGCTGAGGTAAATAAATTGCTAGCAATGTCAATCTAAAAACATCTTAAATGATTTCTTCCTATTTAACAATATTTTCTTATATGAAGACAAATAAATGGTAAAGTAAGAGTGTTCTCTTAGAACTTCCACCACCCTCCTGCCTTCGTGAGCCCTACGAGGTAAAATAGAGCCACGCATCCAGCATAGCATAGCAACGGACGCTTTGATTAATCTCGTAATCTGGTCAAAATTTTGTTCTAGCAACAACCCTTGCAATGGAAGCCAGAATTGATCCAATCCCATTGTGATGCAGGTAGGGGGGGAGGGGCACTTTATGGCAGGGGAACACTATTTGGCATACCAGGCCCTGAGTCTGAACCCCTCCCTGTGCAACTGGGTCTTGGACTCCCTGGTGGGCCGACCCCAAATGGTGAAGGTAGGCAACAACGCCTCCGCCACGCTGATCCTCAACACGGGGGCCCCTCAGGGGTGCATGCTCAGTCCCCTCCTGTAGCCCCTGTTCAACCATGACTGTGCGGCCACTCACGTCTCCAGCTCAATCATCAAGTTTGCTGACGTCACAACAGTGGTAAGCCTGATTACCAACAACATGAGACAGCCTACTGGTGAGAGCCCAACACATCATCGGGGGCACACTGACTGCCCTCCAGGATATCTACAACACCCGGTGTCACAGGCCAAGAAGATCATCAAGGACCTCAGCCACCCGAGCCACGGCCTGTTCACCACACTACCATCTAAAAGTCAGAAACAGTACAGGTGCATCAAACTGGGACCGAGAGACTGATAAACAGCTCCAAGCCATCAGACTGTTAAACAGTCACCACTAGTCAGCCTTTGCCCAGTACAGTGCCCTAAACCTTATTCACTGTTAATAGCCATCTACCACCCGGTACCTCTACCCTGCACTTTAGAGACTGCAGCCATATGTACTTTAATAATGTTTAAGAAGATTTACATACTGTTTTACCCATTTTAGATGTATATACTGTATTCTAGCCATGGCTTATCCTACTTATCCTAATATAAAGGTGTGTATGTCCAATAAACATAGATTTGTTTTGACGTACAATCCATGTTCTGGGTCTCAGTGTTCTGAGCTCTAAGTTCCCATTGCACACGTGTGGCATGAGTTGGAGTGTTAATCTCAATGTCCTGGCTAAATTCCAAACCTGGCCCTCAGTTTCCAATGGGCTCATTCAACCTCTCTATTCCTGTCGTATTTGTAAATGAGAATGTGCTCTTAATTAACTTAATTTCCTAGCTCCCTAGTAGCTGACCGGTTCTACTGATACTCTTTATTTCAGTCCTGGGATCAGATTCACAAAACACTTCTTACGCAAAAACTTAAGAAATAAGAAGTTCATAAGTTAGTTCGTAAGTGCAATTTCCCAACAATATCATAAAATTGAATGATTTTCTCAGGAACTTCTCAATGATGTTTGTTGCTTGGCAACCATTTTAGCTAGCTAGCTATCTAACTAGCAATGACAGCTAGCTAGCAATTTTGTTAGCATATTTCTTACTAAGATTACTGTTCTAAAACATGTTCTTGGGTTTAAATTAATCAATACGGAAAATTTCAGATGACGTTTGTGAGTGAATTAAACATGTTCAATTGCTTTCTTGAGCTTTTTCTCTCACTACCCTGAGTTTAAGACAAAGGGTATCTTGGAATTAAGAACATTTCCAATAACTTCATTTTCAAGAATCAAATGTATTCTTAACTTTTTGCTTAAGGAGAAACATAAGAAATAGCACAAGATAATTTCCAATAAACTTTTTGAGGAATAGCAACTTTGCTTAACTTTATTCTTAAGTCTATAGTTAAGGAAAAAATGGCAGTTAAGAGGAAATGTCTTAAGAAGGTTTTGTGAATCTAGGCCCTGGACCTCTATACCGGAGGAGTATGTAGTTAATTACTTGCATCAGATGTATTAGTACTGTCCTGTCCTAGAACGCATACCCTGTGGTTCTCCCCAGGACCTTGATTGAAAATCCCTGCTCATTACTCTAGAATCTAGAGGCACCTTTTGACTTCACACCATGTCATGTGAAGATTCAAAGGGGGTGGAGCTCCACTAGTATAGAATGTGTGTGTATTCAGCCCAGACTCAGTTGAGCTGTATCTACAGACTGAGAATGACTAATTCATAATTTATTTGATTTAGCTCTCTCTGCACACTCCCAAACTGCAACGCTCAGCTCCGTCTCCCAAGTCTCTCCTGGTGGTATGTGTGTGTGTGTGTGTGTGTGTGTGTGTGTGTGTGTGTGTGTGTGTGTGTGTGTGTGTGAGGCTACGGTTTCCCTGGAACATTCTGCCCAATTCTGTTTGCTAAGTTTCTGCCTGCTGGTATGTTTCTAATCACCACCCAAGAGTTGCCCGTGTTTTCAAACGTTGAACTCTCTAAGACCTGAAGACTTGTGCTGTAGGTCCCTGAGGTAATAGCTCAGCAGGCTAAAACACTGTTGTGGCATGCAGGATCTCTCCAGTGTGAGTATCTCTGTATCTCCACTGTGTGTGTGTGTGTATCTCTGTCTCCAGTGTGCGTCTGTGTGTGTGTGTGTATATCTCTTTCTCAAGTGTGTGTGTGTGTTTGTGTGCCTCTCTCCAGTGTGTGTCTAAGCACTCTTCAATGTTTCACATTGTTCACAAAAGTTCCAAGATAGTGTAGCAGTGCAGACATGGTTTGATGTTCTCCCATGTACATTTTGTATCCTATTTTTTAGGAGCGTTATCATTGTTTTACTTTACTGCGGAGCCCCTAGTCCCATTCAACATGCCTGAGATACCTCCTTTGTCCCACCTCCCACATGTGTGGTGACCTCACCCAGCATTACTAGAGCGTCCAGAGATGCAACCTCTCTTATCTTCACATCAATGCCTGGGTTTACCTCCACTTTACCCGCACCCCACCATACCTCTGTCTGTACATTATGCTCTGAATCTATTCTACCACGCCCAGAAATCTGCTCCTTTTATTCTCTGTCCCCAATGAACTAGACGACCAGTTTTGATAGCCTTTAGCCGTACCCTCATCCTACTCCTCCTCTATTCCTCGGGTGATGTAGAGGTTAACCCAGGCCCTGTGTATCCCCAGGCACTCTCATTTGTTTTCTTCTGTAACCGAAAAAGCCTTGGTTTCATGTATGTTAACATCAGAAGCCTCCTCCCTTACTCACTGCTTTAGCACACTCTACCAACCCTGATGTCCTTGTCGTGTCTGACTCCTGGCTTAGGTAGGCCACCAAAAATTCTACAACATTTTCCGTCAAGATAGAACTGTCGAAGGGGGAGAAGTTGCAATCTACTGCAGAGATAGCCTTCAAAGTTCTGTCATACATCCCAGGTCTATGGCGAAACAGATCGAGCTTCTAATTTTAAAAATGAATCTCTCCAGAAATAAGTCTCTCACTGTTGCTGCCTGTTATAGACCCCCCTCAGCTCCCAGCTGTGCCCTGGACACCATATGTGAATTGATTGCCCCCCATCTATCTTCAGGGTTCGTTCTATTAGGTGACCTAAAGTCTTACAATCGAAGCTAGATGCCCTCAATCTCACACAAATGATCAACAAACTCACCAGGTACAAATCTAAATCCGTAAACATGGGCGCCCTCATAGATATTATCCTGACCAACTTGCCCTCCAAATACACCTTTGCTGTTTTCAATCATGATTTCAGCGATCATTGCCTCATTGCCTGCATCCGCTATGGGTCCGCGGTCAAACGACCACCCCTCATCACTGTCAAACACTCCCGAAAACACTTCTGCCAGCAGGCCTTTCTAATCGACCTGGCCCGGGTATCCTGGAAGGAAATTGACCTCATTCCGCCAGTCGAGGATGCCTGGTCGTTCTTTAAAAGTAATTTCCTCACAATCTTAAATAAGCATGCCCCTTTCAAAAAATTTCAAACTAAGAACAGATATAGCCCTTGGTTCACTCCAGACCTGACTGCCCTCGACCAGCACAAAAACATCTTGCGGCGGACTGCACTAGCATTGAATAGTCCCCGCGATATGCAACTTTTCAGGGAAGTCAGGTACCAATACATGCAGTCAGTCAGGTATGCAAAGGCTAGCTTTTTCAAAAAGCTCCCAAAACGTTTTGGGACACTGTAAAGTCCATGGAGAATAAGAGCACCTCATCCCAGCTGCCCACTCCAATGAGGCTAGTTAACACTGTCACCACTGATAAATCCACGATAATCGAGAATTTCAACAAGCATTTCTCCATGGCTGGCGATGCTTTCCTCCTGGCTACCCCAACCCCGGCCAACAGCTCTGCACCCAAAGCCTCCCCAGCTTCCCCTTCACCCAAATCCAGATAGCAGATGTTCTGAAAGAGCTACAAAACCTGTACCCGTACAAATCAGCTGGGCTAGACAACCTGGACCCTCTCTTTCTAAAATGATCCACCGCCATTGTCGCAACCCCTATTACCAGTCTGTTCAACCTCTCTTTCATATCGTCCGATATCCCAAAAGATTGGAAAGCTGCCGCTGTCATCCCCCTCTTCAAAGGGGGTGACACTCTAGACCCAAACTGTTGCAGACCTAAATCCATCCTTTCCTGCCTTTCTAAAGTCTTCGAAAGCCAAGTGAACAAACAGATCACTGACCATTTCGAATCCCACCGTACCTTCTGCACTGTGCAATCCAGTTTCCGAGCTGGTCACGGGTGCACCTCAGCCACGCTCAAGGTACTAAATTATATCATAACCGCCATCGATAAAAGACAGTACTGTGCAGCCATCTTCATCGACCTGGTCAAGGCTTTCGACTCTGTTAATCACTGTATTCTTGTCGGCAGACTCAACAACCTTGGTTTCTCAAATGACTGCCTCGCCTGGTTCACCAACTACTTCTCAGACAGAGATCAGTGTGTCAAATCGGAGGGCCTGTTGTCCGGACCTCTGGCAGTCTCTATGGGGGTACCACAGGGTTAAATTTTCGGGCTGACTCTTTTCTCTGTATATATCAACGATGTCGCTTTTGCTGCGGGTGATTCCCTGATCCACCTCTATGCAGACGACACCATTCTGTATACATCTGGCCCGTCTTTGGACACTGTGTTAACAAACCTCCTAATGAGCTTCAATGCCATACAACTCTCCTTCCGTGGCCTCCAACTGCTCTTAAATGCTGGTACAACTAAATGCATGCTTTTCAACCGTTCCCTGCCCGCACTCGCCCGCCCATCGAGCTTCACTACTCTGGACGGTTCTGACTTAGAATATGTGGCCAACTACAAATACCTAGGTGTCTGGCTAGACTGTAAACTCTCCTTCCAGGCTCATATTAAACATCTCCAATGCAAAATAAAATCTAGAATCGGCTTCCTATTTCGCAACAAAGGCTCCTTCACTCACGCCACCAAACATACCCTCGTAAAACTGACCATCCTACCGATCCTCGACTTCGGCGATGTCATTTATAAAATAGCCTCCAACACTCTACTCAGCAAACTGGATGCAGTCTATCACAGTGCCATCCATTTTGTCACCAAAGCCCCATATACCACCCACCACTCTATGCTCTAGTCGGCTGGCCCTCGCTACCAATTCGTCGCCAGACCCACTGGCTCCAGGTCATCTATAAGTCTATGCTAGGTAAAGCTCCGCCTTATCTCAGCTCACTGTTCACAATAACAACACCCACCCGAAGCACGTGCTCCATCAGGTATATCTCACTGGTCATCCCCAAAGCCCACACCTCCTTTGGCTGCCTTTCCTTCCAGTTTTCTGCTGCCAATGACTGGAACAAATTGCAAAAATCACTGCAGCTGGAGACTTATATTTCCCTCACTTTAAACATCAGCTATCTGAGCAGCTAACCGATCACTGCAGCTGTACATAGCCCATCTACAAATAGCCCATCCAACTACCTCATTCCCATATTGTTTTTTATTTACTTTTCTGCTCTTTTGCACACCAGCATTTCTACTTGCAACATCATCTGCACATCGATCACTCCCGTGTTAATTTGCTAAATTGTAATTACTTCGCTACTATGGCCTATTTAAATAAAGGTGAAATAAAAAAAAACTCTGTGTTTGCTCCCCCCAATCCCACAGTAGGCGAGATCACACAATGCAGTATAGAAACTAAAAGTGGCATCAAAAGTGCCACACACGGTGTGCCACCAAATCGGGCAAATGTGTTTAAAAATGAATACGGTCCTGATACCGGGAGCCCGGATTCAATGGAATAGTGATGAGTGGGGCTTTCTGAAAGCCTAACCCCACGTTTAGGCCTGTACCCGGTATTTCTCTGTCTCCTGCGAGGCAGCTCTTCAGGGTGGGAGGGGTGTCTTATTAGGGTTGTGGCGATACTCGTAAGTATCGTGGCAAGGAAACAAAACATGAAGCGAATTTAATCTCTGAAGAGAAACAGTCCTAATGTTCACCTGGAGTCACATTTGTTTGTTTTGCAAGCTCCCGAGTGGCGCTGTGGTTTAAGGCACTGCGTCTCAGTGCAAGAGGTGTCACTACAGACCCAGGTTCGATTCCATTCTGCATCACAACTGTCCGTGATTGGGAGTCCCTTAGGGCGGTGCACAATGTCCTAGAGTTGAGCGGGTTAGGGTTTGGCTGGGCTAGGCCATCATTGTAAATAAGAATTAGTTCTTAACTGACACACACATACCAGAGGTCCATTTAGTGAAGAGAAGTCATCTCAGACAGGCCCAGCTCCTGAGCTCCCATCAGCATCAGATATGAATTTAAAATGGAAAATTAATGTGTTCATGCAACAACAACAAAAAGTTGCATCGAACAGTATCGCATCAATTCATTCCCCTAATCATACTGAATCGTTTCAAACTAAAACATATAGTTTCTGTATTATATCTGAGCCCATGCATCTAGATGCATATTGAATCGTTCATCAAAGGAGAGATGCACATCCCTAGTGTGTGTGTGTAGTTGTATTACTATCTGTGTGTGTTGCTATGATTTAATCTGTTTTAGGGTGTGTTTATGTGTGCGTGTGTGAGAGAGAGAAAGAGAGAGAGAGAGAGAGACACAGCTTATGTATTTCTGGGGCCTCTCGCCGAGCTGTCAGAGAAGTAATTACAGGAGTATCTGAGCTGTCTGGGATGGAGGGAGAGAGTGGTGGGAGGCAGGCGAACGGATGGGATCTACTCACTGTTGTGGAAAATAGGATTCATTTTCATGTTAAATTGAAGATAGTGGATAATTTTTTAATATAGGGATTAATAAATGTCACTAAATGCTCAGAACTCAGTATTGGCACGTCCATGATGGTGAACATGTTGCATAAACATGGCCAGAGACCTGGAGGTTAGAGGAGGTCAGAGACCTGGAGGTTAGAGGAGGTCAGAGACCTGGCTGTGTGGTGCCAGGACAACAACCTCTCACTCAACATGATCAAGATCATGTGATCAAGACACGCGATCAAGGAGATGATTGTGGACTACAGAAAAAGGAGGACTGGGCACGCCCCCATTCCCATCGACCCGGGCTGTGGTGGAGCAGGAGTAGGTAGCCTACACAGGCACGGCACACACACTGGAATAGATTTTCAGCTGGCAAGCAGACACCGGAATATGTTTCTGAGTGACAGAGTGAGGGCTTTGCATACCTGCTTTGTGCGTTTTTTTGTGGGACTGGAAAAAATAACTTTATTAACTGGTTACCGTACTTTTAAAATAACGGTTCTATTCCGGCACATTATAGATCACTTTCATTCCTGGCTCTGGTTCTGTTTCTCAAAAAATATAATTTTGAGGTTTTCGGTTCTGTTTCCTGAACCGGTTCCAACCCTTGCTAGTAGTTGCAAAATGGAGCCCAAACCCTGCATAATTGGTTTCCTATATGCAGGAAACCCACTGGGCACAGATGTAAGTTCAACGTTTTGATTTACATTTGGTTGAGTTGTCAACTAATGTGAATTCAACAAAACATTTCACCATTGTATTGGATTTAGGTGAAAAGTTGGGTGAAAAAAAATGAAATTCCCTTACATTGATGCCTTTTTCAAAAATCCTATCAGTTCTCCACGTTGATTCAACGTCATCGTTGAATTTTTGTTGTTGAAATGACATGGAAACAACGTTGATTCAACCAGTTTATATGGGAAGGAAGAAAAAGGAGGGGGAAACTTCTTCTCTGTATATCACGATGCTATGGGTTTTCTGTCCATTCTTCTTAATTAGTGTTCGCGTTCCACAACCTAATGGGATTTGACTGCAATATATGGTTTGTTAGCCTGTTAGCCACCTAGCGTTCCTTGAGAGAAAAAACATGGAGAATAGCCCCAGAATCACTTCACAACGTCCTTGTGTCAGTTTGTTTCCCCCCTATCTGAGTCACCTCATCAGTCCCCTACTGTGCCGTGCCCAGGCTTGCCTCTCCAAAACTCACACACCCACCCAAAACAAATTCACCTGGGTGTCTAATGGGAGGTGGAGGGAAGGTGATAATCGCACTGTGTTGGCTATGGACAACACTTTGATTCCTGCTGCTAGGCCATCCCTGGCCTGTATCCTTATGCCACAAAGCTTAAAATCCTTTCGAAAATAATGGAGTTGGCCCCTGGGGCTTGCCCAAAGCACCCGGGCAGGTGCCAACTCTCCTGTGATACTCCTGATGTGGTGACCATCATTACAGTGGACCTCTGGTGGGACACGGAAATCACTTTGATCCTCTGATATTTATTAACGGCAGAAAAAGAGTTGATGGGATTGGAACTTAGGACCGAATGGGGTTGTGTTTGTGAACCCACTCAGTATGGATCCAGAAACGGGCAGCCTTGCTATTTGACATCCTTTTCTCTAGCGCACAGTCCAGCACAGTGCAACACAGTGCCAGTGTAGTGTCCTAGTTTTGCATTCACAGTGCCCAGGAAGTGGATCAGGGACTGCAGCTGTGGTGCACTGGGGGCGTGGTTCTGTGAATATATTTTTCTCTTACTACTGTATCTGATGGTGGATCTCTGAAAAAAGATTGATGCCGAAGGGTTGCCGTTTTACAATCCCGTAACCAATTGTGCTGTTGTGTATGTTTTTTCGCGTTATTTGTAACATATTTTGTACATAATGTTTCTGCCGAGAGCTTCTAGATATCAGGACAGCGATTACTCACCCCGTACTGGAGGAATTAATTTTTCTTCACGGGAAGGATTTACTTCAGATGCCCGACAAGGTCCCCATCCCGGTCATTCCGACACTCGTCGGATGTGGCAGGGCTTGCAAACTATTACAGTCTACAAAGGGAAACACAGCCGCGAGCTGCCCAGTACACGCGAGCCTACCAGATGAGCTAAATTACTTTTATGCTCGCTTCGAGGCAAGTAACCCTGAAGCATACATGAGACCATCAGTTGTTCTGTGACTGTGTGACTGTGTGATCACGCTCTCTGTAGCCAATGTGAGTAAGATCTTTAAACAGGTCAACATTCACAAGGCCGCAGGGCCAGACGGATTACCCGGACGTGTACTCCGAGCATGCACTTACCAACTGGCAAGTGTCTTCACTGACATTTTCAACCTGTTCTTGACTGAGTCTGTAATACCAACGTGTTTCAAGCAGGCCACGGTAGTCCCTGTGTCCAAGAACACTAAGGTAACCTGCCTAAATGACTACCAACCCGTAGCACTCACGTCTGTAGCCATGAAGTGCTTTGAAAGGCTTGTCATGGCTCACATCAACACCATTATCCCAGAAACCCTAGACCCACTCCAATTTGTCTTCCTCCCCAACAGATCCACAGATGATGCAATTTCTATTGCACTCAACTCTGCCCTTTCACACCTGGACAAAAGGAACACCTATTTGAAAATGCTATTCATTGACTACAGCTCAGTGGTCAACACCATAGTACCCGCAAAGCTCATCACTAAGCTAAGGACCCTGGGACGAAACACCTCCCTTTGAAACTGGATCCTGGACTTCCTGACAGGCTGCCCCCAAGTGGTGAGGGTAGGTAACACATCCGCCATGCTGATCCTCAACACAGGGGCCCCTCAGGGGTGCTCGCTCAGTCCCCTCCTGTACTCCCTGTTCACTCATGACTGCATGGCCAGGCATGACTCCAACACCATCATCAAGATTGCAGATGACACAACAGTGGTAGGCCTGATAACCAATAACGATGAGACAGCCTGTAGGGAGGAGGTCAGAGACCTGGCCGTGTAGTACCAGGACAACAACCTCTCCCTCAACATGATCAAGACAAAGGAGATGATTGGGGACTACAGTAAAAGGAGGACAGAGCACACCCCTATTCTCATCAACGGGGCTGCAGTGGAGTAGGTTGAGAGCTTCAAGTTCCTTGGTGTTCACATCACCAACAAACTATCATCAAACTATCATGGTCCAAAAACACTAAGACAGTCATGAAGAGGGCACGACAAAGCCTATTTCCCCTCAGGAGACTGAAAGATTTGGCATCGGTCCTCAGTTCCTCAAATGGTTCTACAGCTGCACAATCGAGAAAATCCTGACTGGTTGCATCACTGCTTGGTATGGCAACTGCTCGGCCTCCGACTGCAAGGCACTACAGAGTGTAGTGTGTACGGCCCAGTACATCACTGGGGCCAAGATTCCTGCCATCCAGGACCTATATACCAGGCAGTGTCAGAGGAAGGCCCTAAAGTTAGTCAAAGACTCCAGCCACCCTTGTCATAGAATGTTCTCACTGCTTTCGCACGGCAAGCGGTATCGGAGCGCTAAGTCTAGGTCCAAGAGGATTCTAAACAGCTTCTACCCGCAAGCCGTAAGACTCCTGACCAGCTAATCAAAGGGCTACCCAGACCCGTATTTTACGCTGCTGCTACTCTCTGTACCGGTTCCCCTTATATCGTCTCGCTATTGTTATTTTACTGCTGCTGTTTAATCTTTTTTTTTTCTTCACTTAACACTTTTTTTTTCATCTTAAAACTTCTTTAAGCATTGTTGGTTAAGGGCTTGTAAGTAAGCATTTCACTGTAAGGCTTTATTCGGGGCATGTGACAAATACGATTTGATTTTGTGAGCAGCTGAGGTAAGGTGCAGTGGTCCCCTGGGCTACGACAAGCCGTGACCCACATGGCTCACCCAACCCACACCCCCCTCAGGGCATCAAGTACAGTAGCCCTTACACAACAGGCCATGGCCCCATGTGAAGCAAGTAGTGCTGAGCGATTAACCGAAATGTCGTTGATTTTCATTTTTTTACAACTAATTGACCGTCACCTGTTCAATGATTTCCATTTTGTTCGAGATTGATAGCTGATATTCAGCAGTCATAAAAGTTTGCCTTATTTACTTTGAAGACCTGTTACAGTTTTCAACCCATATAATCATATAATCAAAATATTATTAAAAAAAATAATTGAACAGAAACTGAACTGACCTCAAAAAGCACTAATCGTTCAGAACTAGAAGCAAGATGAGTGTTTGGGAAAATTACGCAGCTATGTTATTGTGTAGCAGTCAGTACATCCTAACAGCTAGCTAGCCTAAAACGCACCTTTTCAGATCCTCGTGTTGGACTGAATCGTAATTTCGCAGTCATAATGACACACTGAAGATGTTGTCTGGGGTTGTTCCACCTGCAGGCCAGTGCTACATCTGGAACGGTGACACAAACAGCCTTTGTCACGCCGTTCAGGTATGAGCAAAATACGATACCTTAACTAGCGCCCGTTCACCGGTTTGATGTTTTCCGTCTATGTTTTCGGAGGAGAGGTTGCAATTAACATTGGAGACACCAAAACGTCACAAATGAAGGATGGTGTAATCGGAGTGACAACATGACAGTGAACAACTCCGCCCGGGGGGGTTCTGTCTGGCTCCACGACCAACATGGCTGGTCCTGTCATCTCGCTTCATTGCCACCAGCTGTGTGGGCCATGTTGACATCCAGTGTGACACCACCCATGGTGTTTTGTCATCGCGGCTTCCTCAGCTTCCCGAGGAGAGACAGTGAGTGCGCCGGACAGGTACATGCACAGCGTATGATCCTCAAAGCCGCGACACGCTGTGGTCTAGCGGTGCGTAAAAATTGACTAGCAGCCTGGCAAATTGAGAATGAGATCGGGAACTAGGGAGGATGAGCAACTTTGGTGGAATTTTTTTGTGGCATGTTCTGTGAGTAGGTGCAATGTGGGATTCAGTTGACTCAAGTTTATCTGAGTATTGTTAAACCACAGCGCTATCACACCCTAGGATTTGTCCTGCTGTGCCGAACACTAAGATAAATGAATAGGGAATAGGAAGAACTTGACGATTGCTTTCTGATTTCCACGAATATAACAGTGAAAGCCATTTCCTGAAAGGTCTTCAAGCGCCCATAAAAGTACTTTGTTTCACTTAACAAAATGTAAATTTGCACAGAATTAAAAACTCACTCTTGTCTGAAGAGTTCTCTCTGAATACAGACAGAGAGAAGCACCCTGACCTGACAGTCTGTCTGCAAGACATCTTATGCCAAAAGCTGCACCCTTGTCTGAGAGAAAAAGAGACAGAATCCCAGATGGAAAGTCAAGTCAAGTCAAAAGCACTCTCCGAAATGTCAAGAGCTAGGTAAGGGCCTTGAAATATCTGTGGTAATGTGAATCTCTTGGGGCTGCAGTCAGGTTCTCTCTTCTCTCCTCTGGCACTAGTCCGCCCCGTGTGACAGCTCTCGACTCCTGTGATTTATTAACTGGTGGCAATGACAGTTCACGTGCGGTAGCTTACCGCAGAATCAGATTCATGTCTCGAATCGTAGGATTTGTTTTGTCTGTGTCGTCTTTTGTGGTCGTCTTGTCTATTCCGTTGTTGCTTTGTATTCTTTCATCTTTTCCTTTGTTATGTCTGCTGGTGTGAATTGGTCGAATGCCGAATGTTTACATATTGCATATAGGATAACCTATTGCGTTTTATATGTTCTACAAGGTTGTGGTGCTTTATGTATTGATTGCAATTGCAGAATCTTCCTATGCCCAGAGAGAGCGAGAGAGCGAGAGAACAAACCAGGCAGGCAAACCCAAATCTACCAAACTATTCTGACTGGTTAAGGCAAGGGTTAAGGTTTGGTTTAAGGTGAAAACAGAAAAAAACAGAGCATAGCACTAGGATTAAACCTGTGATCCTCTGAGCCACGTGCCTACTTGATGCGTGCTCACGTTGCCTCTAGTGGATGGTATCGAAGGCACCTCCTGATGTCCTGGGGACCTGGACAGAATATTGAAGTAATATCTGGTGTGATCCCGCTGATACTCTACACTGCTTGCATTAACAGATTGTTTCACCGTGCTTTCTGGGGCCTGGCCATTTTCATTTCTAAGCCGTTCGTGTTATGGTCTCCGCTCTTGAAATAGCCTTAGTAGCGAGGAGAGAACAGATTAACTCTGGAGAGGCGGGCCTCATCATTCATGCCTGTCACCAGCCCTCATTCATAAACACAATATCTGCAAATCCAATAATGTCACAAAAGTTTTTGTTTGTTTGTAGCCATCATATTCTATCTTTGTTGTGCTGGTGGCAGCGGTGGGATATTTTGGGTTAATTCCAACTAGTCCCTACTAAATACCCGCCATGCCCATCTGTGACACCACATTACTTTTGTGAAAGAAACACTTGAACTATTAACCATTTTATCGATGGCCAAGTACAGAAGGTGAACGTTAAATGCGAAGTTACAATTCATGAATGTTAGATATGCATTCACCAACATCTATGTTTTATCTGCACAAGCAATGTTCATGACACTGTTCACACCCCTCTTGTTTTGCTGTTTTTAAGCTAATTCCCTGCAATATTTTACACATTTATGTCTTATGTATGTTCATGTGATATCGGAGTGACTCAAAGTTTACAACAAAATCAAAACAACAGATGACATGGGCTAGTTATAAATAGCTCTCTCTACAATGACTGACATGACAAGAGGAAAACTGCTGATGCAAATTGCACCTTGTGCATTTTACTATTACAACTTTCAAGTGCACTGTAATTTGAAAGTCCAACTGAGTCCCTTTTTCATTTGTTCATCTCCCCTAGTTTGGGAACCGCTTGTAACAATGTGTGCTGAGAGTCGGGAAGCAAGTTCAGGGAGTGAGTGTTTTAATAAATAAATGAAACAAACACGCAACACAAACAACACACTGGCATGACCCAGGAACAGAAACAATAACGCCTGGGGAAGGAACCAAAGGGAGTGACATATATAGGGAAGGTAATCAGGGAGGTGATGGAGTCCAGGTGAGTCTAATGATGTGCAAGTGAGCGTACCGATGGTGACAGGTGTGGGCCATAACGAGCATCCTGGTGACCTAGAGGCCGGAGAGGGGGCACACGTGGCACCGCTGCCATACATTATCATAGATGACTTTTTAACAGCTAGGTAGCCTATGCATAACACAGTACCAGGGGCAATAGAGTTAGGGCCCTTGTAACCTTCTCCGCTTACTGACACTTCGACCTTGGTGCCTCGCTGACCCTCAAGTTGCGTAGTTTACACTTTGACTCTAGGTGTTAACATTCCCACCTCATTAGCGGAGCGTAACCGTGAGGCTACATTTGCCCGCCGCTGACGGGCTTGGACTCACTCCGACTCGCTCTACCTGCTGTCCTTAAAAAAGGGCCGCTCGAGGTATTGAAGGTATCTTATCCATGCTGCTTCATTGCAAAAAATGTATCTCCACTGCCTGCCAAAGAAAAAGACCAGGGGGGATTCCCTCATGCATAAATCCTTATCAAAGTTGGTGGCAAGTGAATGAAAATGAAAACTTGGAAGAGCTGGGCTGTATTTCCCCTTAGGCTAAATTAATACTTTGAGTGGTGTGTCAATCACCGGGTCTAGCCTCCACGGTGACAAGAGCTGATAGAAGCCAGGCCTCAGGGCACTTGAAAGCCAGCCGAGCTGCCTGTACGGGCTCTGTCTCACAACCTTGTCAAGGTTTAGGCTCTGTATGAACACTCCAAGCAGCTCAAATAGTCTAAACCCTGGTCCCAGCTTTGCTTTAGCGAGTCTCACGTTGAGGGGTAGTGCAATCCTGGTCTTATAGGTTTTAAAGACGAATTCCTCGACCCTTACTGTCTCCGACCGTAAGCTCTCACCACACAGCTTGAGAAACATCTCTTTGTTTTAGCCGCCAGACCTTTTGTGAAGTCTCTTCGTCCTGCTAATCGTGACAATAGCAGGTGCACATAATCCTCTTACAGAGGTCTCCTGGATCCTGACAGATCCAAGAGGACGAAGCTTAATTTATTGCAGGTAAGGGGGGGGGGCAGAAAGAGAGGGAACGCGCCGGGCAGACCTGTGTTTTGTTTTGCTTATGTGTCTGTGCCACCGGCGTCCCGGAGAGACTGACACATTTCCCAGAGGCGTCTGGGAACTGATCTGTGTGATAGATCGTAGCTGGAAGTCAAGGAGTGATGTGTGTGGAAAGACAATACTTCAACGCTACTGCAATGTTGCTGAGTCGTTGTAGCGATGTTGTAGAAGCGTGGTACTATGCTGTCTTTATGTTTAGCTCACGTCTGACACACAAGGAACTCGTCACTAACAGGACCAGGTTTTTGACACACATACAGTACTGTAGGTACTGTAGGTACTGACCGAATCGTAATGTCTGTGGTAAATTTGGGTTGACTTTGCATATCCTTATGGGGCTAGTCAGGGACCATCAGTAAATTACACATTATACATGAGGAATATGTTAAAATTCCAGTAGCTCTAAATTACAATGACTAAAAAACCTAAAAACAACTATAAATTGTAGAAATTCATATACAAATAATGAAATAATTTAAAGGTGTGCAACATGAAAATATTGTCTCTTTGACATTGTGTAATTTATTGACAGTCCCTAGCTAAGAAACAAACAAACACACACACAAACACAATGACATACACATTTACACAAGCATATGCAGATTCAAAGGCATTGTTTTTCTCTCATCATAAGCACCTAGTTGTCAAAGTAGTTGCCTTGAAGCAGATTGCTGTGTAGTGAGGTATGCAAAATGGTCAATGTAGATAAATGAGTCAACCCTCGCAGGCTGAAAGAACCGAAACACAATTACCTGTCCGTCCATTCAGCCACTTATTTAGTGACATTAACATTGTGTTTGTCTTGATGACTTTGATTGTGCTCATTGTGAAAGGATAGAATATTTACTAATTACCATGGTCTTTTTCTCTCTCCTCATCTATATGTTCTTTCTCTATCTTTCTCTCTGTTCTCTCTCTATGCTCTCTCTCCCTCTCCCTCCCTCTCTCTCTATGCTCTCTCTCTATGCTCTCTCTCCCTCTCCCTCCCCCTCCCTCTCTCTCTATGCTCTCTCTCCCTCTCCCTCCCTCTCTCTCTATGCTCTCTCTCTATGCTCTCTCTCCCTCTCCCTCCCTCTCTCTCTATGCTCTCTCTCCCTCTACCTCCCTCTCTCTCTGTGCTCTCTCTCTCTATGCTCTCTCTCTCCCTTTCTCTCCCTCTCTCTCTCTCTCTCTCTCTCTCTCTCTCTGTGTGTCTCCAGGCAACATCTTTGTGGTAAGCCTGGCTGTGGCCGACCTGGTGGTGGCCATCTACCCCTACCCTCTGGTCCTCACCTCCATCTTCCACAAAGGCTGGAACCTGGGCTATGTCCACTGCCAGATCAGCGGTTTTCTCATGGGTGTCAGTGTCATTGGCTCCATCTTCAACATCACCGGCATTGCCATCAACCGCTACTGTTATATATGTCACAGCCTTAAGTACGACAAGCTGTACAGTGACAAGAACTCAGTGTGTTACGTCCTACTCATCTGGGCATTGACCATTGTGGCCATCGTGCCGAATCTCTTCGTGGGTTCGTTGCAGTATGACCCCAGGGTGTATTCGTGTACGTTCGAGCAGTCGGCGAGTTCGGCATACACTATCGCCGTGGTCTTCTTCCACTTCATCCTACCGATCATGATCGTCACCTACTGCTACCTGAGGATCTGGATCCTGGTCATTCAAGTTAGGCGACGGGTCAAACCGGACAATAGACCAAAACTGACGCCAAACGACGTGAGGAACTTCGTGACTATGTTTGTGGTGTTTGTGCTATTCGCCGTGTGCTGGGCACCGCTCAACTTCATCGGGCTGGCGGTGGCCATCAACCCAGAGGTGGTGGTGCCTCTCATCCCTGAGTGGCTCTTCGTGGCGAGCTACTTCATGGCCTACTTCAACAGCTGCCTTAATGCCATCGTGTACGGGGTGCTCAACCAGAACTTCCGGCGCGAGTACAAGCGCATCGTGGTGTCGGTGTGCACGGCGCGAATCTTCTTCCACGGCAGCTCCAATGACGCGGCCGAGCGGCTCAAGAGCAAGCCTTCGCCGCTCATCACCAACAACAACCAAGTCAAGGTGGAGTCTGTGTGAGAGGACCAGCTGGTCCCAGTGCCCTCCCTACCCCTCCCCCATGGCACGAACCCTTCGATGTCTATACATCTGTAAAGTGGAAACCAGCAATATGGCGTAAGCTCGAGCTTCACCATTTCGCTCCTTGTACCTATCCAGTACACTGCAGATCTATAAACATCGGAGGGGTAAAGGAGCCCAGGGGAAGGGGTAGGGAGCGATTTGGGACTGGGTGATACTAACACATAGACACACACATGGACAAAGGGGGAGGGGGGATTAAAGGAACCAATGTGACATAAAAGAGTTAAATTAGTTTAAAAAATTCAAGTGAACGGAGAAAAATTACCAAATACAGAAAACCTTTCCGGACCGTCCGTGATCTGTGCTATCTTCACCTCTGTACAATCAAAGCGAAATGGGGTAAATGTATCTGTCTTTTGCAAAAATCACTTTTGTTCGTTTTTTTCGATACCTAAAAAATATATAATGTACTTTGTTTTCATGTTTACAGTGATGATAACAGTGACTATGTATGACATATTATATGTTTTTATTTTATATGAAGTATATGTTATATAGATATACAAGAATATATATCAGGTTCATTTCACCAACATCGATAATCCGATGAAAGAAAATGACTAGGGTTGCAAAATTCCTGTAATTACTCAAAAGCTCCTGAGTTTTTCAGAAATTCCAGTTGGAATATTCCCAGAATCAGGAGGGAATAAACAGGAACCTTCCAACCAAGATTGATGGAAAACTGGGAACATTAGTGGAGTTCCATGAATTTTGCAAACCTACAAATGACAAATATATCATGCCATGAAAGCCAGAACATTTCTGCAATGTCTGGTCACAGACATAACCAAAAGTGTTTTACAGATTTGACCGATGTTAATGATCATTTTTTGTTGGGGTGTGACACTGTTACACTCCTTCCTTTTGGAGGGGGAAGCAATATGTTTGGATTGCTGCTTGTTTCACAATGCCCTGCGGAACTGTTTCCATCGTTCGGTGGAATAAATATGTTTTGTAAGCATGGGATTTCTTTCTGACTCACTTCTCATTCCCTTTCTGTCTCTTTCTCTCTCTATATCTCTGTGAGCTCTTTGTATGCATGGATCTGAGGAATCGATCATATGAAAAATAAAGGATCAGATGTAGACACGGGGGCTCCTATTTCAGTACAGCACAACAGAACACGAGCGCACACACACATATTGCAGTTCAGTTTGTTCAAATCCAATGTAATATTTTTTTAAAGATATTTTCTTGGAAAGTTCTTTCGTTATATTGATACATAAGGAAATATACTTAGTAAAGACAGTTGGGTCAAATGGATTACCTTGCCATCAGCCAGTACATTTTTACGTTTCCTTATGACATATTTGATGAAAGCCTTTGTCAGACGACGCTCGCTAAGATAAATACACTTTCAAACCCACTGAATACACTTTCATTGCCTTAGAAAACACACCAATCTCTCTCAGGCTGGGGCTGTATCGATGCGCAACGTTAATTGATGTCCCCCGACTTGGCTGATGTCCTGGCTCCACAACCCTATTTTTTTGGCCCAGAACCAGAGATCGACAGTGCTACAAAGCTACAAATCTGCTCAGGAAATATGTGATTCAACCTGGCCCATGTAAAGGCTCAATCACTAACAGTAGCTGTAAACCAACTCGATATCTATCCTGGCTGGAATTCACATTTTTTATGGTAAAATGGACTATATCAGTTTGGATTCCAGGCGATTTGAAACCATTATCTCTCATTGCAAAAGTAAATTTGTTTACCACTGTTAATGATATAATTTGATAGCTTTCAGTTATTCTATTTCTAACAAACAAGATGTTTCCTTCAAACATTTGAATACACTTCCTGGGCCCAGGACTCTATAACAACTAGCTGGAAATAGTGTTCGACTTGGGATGAAAGAGTTGTCTTTTCCAATTCGGTCCATTAGACTAGTTCACCAACTCACAAATGCTATAAAGCTATAAAGACCTTTGATTATTCACTTTTAAGGGTTCATACACATTTTTCATGACATCTCCATTACCTTTAACCACATTTCCATGACTACTATTACAGCCTACATTAGAAACTAAAGCATTATTGACACTGGGAAGCTGCTGTTACTGATCCCATGCAGGTCTACCGTCATCTGCCGTCATCCCAGCCAACCGTTGACAATTTATTTAGGCTATCTACAGTGCTGATGGAAAGGTGACAATGACATTAATGCTTAGTTAGCTATTGTTAACTAGAGAGATAGCCAATTCAAAACATGACTTGTAGTAGTTATCTAGTTAGTCTGTTACCTGCTGCTAAAATGTTGCACTCTCGCTATTGGGGCAACGGCCCATTCGCACTAACACACACCCAGCTAGCAATGAGGAATCGGCCCAGAAGCGGCCCTCTTCTGTGGGGCCGGAACTGATTCAATCGGCCCGGAATTGTGTGCCAGATTCAGCCCGGAATCAAAATGAATGACTTCCCAGAATCCGTTTCCATCTACCGGCATCGTACGAGAATCCACCCAGAAGCTGCCCGATGCAAATTCAAATAAATGTGTTCAAAATTACCCGATTTAGTCATTTTAAATATTAAGAATATTAATTTTATACATACAAATTATACCCATCCACAAAAGAAAAATAGTGTCGGAGGAAACACCATACACCTGGCCCACCACAGGAGTCACTACAGCATGATGGGACAAGGACATCCTGACCAGCCAAACCCTCCCCTAACGACGCTGGGCCAATTGTGAGTCGGCTCATGGGTCTCAAACCAGCATCTATAGCAACGCAGTTTGTACTGCGATGCAGTGTCTTAGACCTCTCCACCACTCGGGAGACTCCATCCTCAAAGTTTTTAATGCTTATCAATTGCCTTGCACAAAGTATCAAAATACTAAAATACTACACAGGACTCTTAAACAATTTCATTTAAATGTTAATTGTATTTTTCGATCAAAGAAATAATTAGAAAATATGGAAAAAATAAATAATGAAATAAAGTCAGAAGTTTACATCCACTTAGGTTGGAGTCATTAAAACTTGTTTTTCAACCAGTCAACAAATTGCTTGTTAACAAACTTTCGTTTTGGCAAGTTGGTTAGGACATTTACTTTGTGCATGAGACAAGTCATTTTTCCAACAATTGTTTACAGACAGATTATTTCAATTATAAATCACTGTACCACAACTCCAGTGGGTCAGAAGTTTACATACCCAAGTTGGTTCACAAGTCTGGTTCATCCTTGGGAGCAATTTACAAATGTCTGACAGTACCACGTTCATCTGTACAAACAACAGTGCACAAGTATAAACACCATGGGAGCATGCAGCCGTTATACAGCTCAGGAACGAGGGGCAGGGTAGCCTAGTGGCTAGCACATTGAGCTAGTAACCTAAAGGTTGCAAGTTTGCAACTGCACACGGGGACAAAGATCATACTTTTTGGAGAAATGTCCTCTGGTCTGATGAAACAAAAATAGAACTTCTTGACCATCGTTATGTTGGAGGAAAAAGGAGAAGGCTTGCAAGCCAAAGAACACCATAGAAAATGTGTTGCCAGAACTGAAAAAGCATGTGCGGAGGCCTACACACCTGACTTAGTTACACCAGCTCTGTCAGGAGGAATTGGCCAAAATTCACCCAACTTATTGTGGGAAGCTTGTGGTAGGCTACCTGAAACATTTGACCCAAGTTTAACAATTTAAAGGTAATGCTACCAAATACTAACTGAGTGTATGTAAACTTCTGACCAACTGGGAATGTGATGAAATAGATAAAAGCTGAAATAAATCATTCTCTCTACTATTATTCTGACATTTAACATTCTTAAAATAAAGTGGTGATCCTAACTAACCTAAGACAAGGATTTTTTATTAGGATTAAATGTCAGGAATTGTGAAATACTGAGTTTAAATGTATTTGGCTAAGGTGTACCACATCCCCACATCCTAGCCATAAGTAATACTGCCGAAGGCGGCCCAGAATCGAGACACATGATGTCGTCTGAGTCTGACTCTCAGCCGAGTGCCCTGACTCTCAGCCGGAATCGGCTCTGATCCACTATGTTAATTTGTTGGGATTGATAATATTTTAAAGTGTGCCTTCATGAATTACATTAGCAAACATTATTAAACTAATTTCCATGACTTTTCATGACCTCATTGACAACTTGGAACAGCGCATCGTGCACATTCAGGCTGGTGCATTTTCAGTCTGCACATTCTCGAACAGCCTGCTGTCACACACAGATTTACAGATAATTAAACTTGAACAAAGCGGATTCATGAAATGAATACCCACTTTCAATTGCCATTCGATGAAGATCCCGTCATCATTCCACTTTGATCAATCTTTTTTGCATGTCAAATCCTTTTTGCATGGGCCGGCTATAGGCTACTTTGTTTTACAGTGATGAGTATTGCCTTTGTTGAAGGACGAATGTCATAGGCTCCTCGATTGTGTGTGACGCCAGACAGCTAGTCTTACTGGGGTTCGACACATAATGGACAAAACATTACAGACAAAATACTTTACAATTTACATACATTTTAAAACATTAACATATTGTGTGTGTGTGTGCGCATCTATCTGTCAGTCATGCATGTCAGTGTACATGTACAGTGGCTTGCGAAAGTATTACAACCTTAAAATAGATTTTTTGGGGGTTTGTTTCATTTGATTTACACAACACCTTTTGCAGCAATTATAGCTGCAAGTCTTTTGGGGTATGTCTCTATAAGCTTTGTACATCTAGCCGCTGGGATTTTTGCCCATTCGTCAAGGCAAAACTGCTCCAGCTCCTTCAAGTGGGATGGGTTCCGCTGGTGTACAGCAATCTTTAAGTCATACCACAGATTCTCAATTGGATTGAGGTCTGGGCTTTGACTAGGCCATTCCAAGACATTTAAATGTTTCCCCTTAAACCACTCAAGTGTTGCTTTATCAGTATGCTGAGGGTAATTGTCCAGCTTGAAGGTAAACCTACGTCCCGGTCTCAAATCTCTGGAAGACTGAAACAGGTTTCCCTCAAAAATGTCCCTGTATTTTGCACCATCCATCATTCCTTCAATTCTGATCAGTTTCCCAGTCCCCGTCGTTGAAAAACATCCCCACAGCATGATGCTGCCACCACCATGCTTCACTGTGGGGATGTTGTTCTCGGGGTGATGAGAGGTGTTAGGTTTGCGCCAGACATAGCATTTTCCTTGATGGCCAAAAAGCTCAATTTTAGTGTCATCTGACCAGAGTACCTTCTTTCATATGTTTGGGGAGTCTCCCATATGCCTTTTTGCGAACACCAAATGTGTTTGCTTATGCAATGGCTTTTTTTCTGGCCACTCTTCCGTAAAGCCCAGCTCTGGGGAGTGTACGGCTTAAAGTGGTCCTATGGACAGATACTCCAATCTCCGCGGTGGAGCTTAGCAGCTCCTTCAGGGTTATCTTTGGTCTCTTTGTTGCCTCTCTGATGAATGCCCTCCTTGCAAGGTCTGTGAGTTTTGGTGGGCGGCCCTCTCTTGGCAGGTTTGTTGTGATGCCATATTCTTTAATTTTTTGATAATGGATTGAATGGTGCTCCGTGGGATGTTCAGCGTTTAGGATATTTTTTTGTAACCCAACCCTGATCTGTACTTCTCCACAAATTTGTCCCTGACATGTTTGCAGAGCTCCGACGTCTTTATAGTGCCATTTGCTTGGTGGTGCCCCTTGCTTAGTGGTGTTGCAGACTTTCAGGCCTTTCAGAACAGTTGTATATATACTGAGATCATGTGACAGATCATGTGGCACTTAGATTGCACACAGGTGGACTTTATTTAACTAATTATGTGACTGAAGGTAATTGGTTACACCAGATATGATTTAGGGGCTTCATAGCAAAGGGGGTGAATATATATGCACACACCCCTTTTCTGTTTGTTTTTTTAAAGAAGTTATTTTTTCATTTCACTTCACCAATTTGGACTATTTTGTGTATGTCCATTACATGAAATCCAAATAAAAATCTACAAAAAATGACAGGTTTTAATGCAACAAAATAGGAAAAACCCCAAGGGGGTTGAGTACTTTTGCAAGGCACTGTATACACACAAGAAGTAGGTCACATAGGTGAGAGGTGTTGTGCCATGAGGGGTTGCTTTATTTGTTTTTGAAACCAGGTTTGCTGTTCACTTGCACTATATAAGATTGAAGCAAGTTCCATGCACTCATGGCTCTGTTTAATACTACAGTATATGTTTCTTTGATTATGTTCTGAACCTGGGGAATGTGAAAAAGACCCCTGGTGCATGTCTGGTGGGGTAAGTGTGTGTGTCAGAAGTGACACAGTCTTTCTTAGCCAAGACTGGCATACATAGTACAAATATTAGCCCTCTGATTACAATGAAGAGCAAGACATGCGGCTCTGTTCTGTTCAGATGCAGCTTAACTAGGTCTTTCTTTGCAACACTTGACCATATGATCAAGATTATATAAAAGTAGAGCCTGCAGGACTTGCTTTGTGGAGTGTGGTGTCAAAAAAGTAGAGGATATATTTTTTATTACAGACAGAACTCTCTCTATCTTCACAACCATTGCATCTACAGTATATGTTTTGACCATGAGAGTTTACAATGCTCTTAGTTCAGGACTAGTGTGGCAGGTAGCCTAGTGGTTGGAGCATTGGACTAGTAACTGAAAGGTTGCAAGATCAAATCCCCAAGGTAAAATATAAATACAAAATCTGTTGTTCTTTGAAAATAGATGTTTTTCTTAACTGACTTGCCTAGTTAAATAAAGGTAAAATAAAATATAAATATTTTTAAATGACTGGCCACCTATTCCAAAACAGACTGCAACTCTTTGTTAATAAAGACTTTCAGTGACTTCATTAGCTGTGGTTGCTGATGCGTATATGGTTGAATCATCAGCATACATGGACACACATGCTTTGTTTAATGCCAGTGGCAGGTCATTGGTAAAAATAGAAAAGAGCAGAGGGCCTAGAGAGCTGGCTTGCAGTACACCACACGTTACATGTTTGACATTAGAGAAGCTTCCATTAAAGAAACCCCTCTGAGTTATATTAGATAGATAGCTCTGGATCCAGAATATAGGAGAAGTTGACAAGCCATAACACATACGTTTTCTCAAAAACAGGTTTTGGTCAATAATATCAAAGGCTGCACTGAAATCTAACAGTACAAAGCCCACAATCTTATTATCAATTTCTTTCAACCAATCATCAGTCAGTTCTGTCAGTGCAGCACACGCTGAGTGCCCTTCTCTATAAGCACGCTAAAAGTCTGTTGTTAATTTGTTTAGAGAGAAAAAGCATTGTATTTGGTCAAACACAATTTTTTCCAACAGTTTGCTAAGAGCCAGCAGCAGACTGATAGATCTGCTGTTAAAACCAGTAAAGGCCGCTTTACCCCTTTTGGGTAACAGAATGACTATGGCTTCCCTCCAGGCCTGAGGACAAAGACTTCCTCTAGACTCAGATTAAAGACATGACAGATAGAGTCAGCTACCATCCTCAGTAGCTTTCCTTCTAAGTTGTCAATGCCAGGAGATTTGTCATTATTGATCGATAACAACAGTTTTTCCACATCACCCACTCTAACTTTACAAAATTCAAACTTACAATGCTTTTCTTTCTTTCATTTTTTATAATGCATGAGTACGATGGCACACTTTTCATTGCAGGAATTTCCTTCCTAAGTTTGCTCACTTTGCTAATGACATAATCATTCAAATTATTAGCAACATCAAATGGTTTGGTGATGAATAAGCTATCTGATTTAATTCATATAAAGTACTCATAATATTTTTTTTCATAATTCTTTATATCGTTCATCTTGACTTCATAATACAGTTTCTTCACCTTTTTGTTGAGTTTACTCAAATCATTTCTCAGTTTGCAGTAAGTCAGACGGTCAAATGTGTAGCCAGACTTATTAGCCACTCCTTTCTTAGCCGCTCCATCTCTTTCAACCATACAGTTTTCAATTCCTTATCAATCCATTTAGCCTTAACAGTTCTAACAAGTGCGTTTCTTAACAGGTGCATGTTTATCAATAATTGGAAGAAGCAATGTCATAAATTCGTCAAATGCAGCATCTGGATGATCCTTATTAATCACATCAGACCAACAAATATTTGTAACATCATCCACATAAGAGTCACAGCAATTTTTTTAATTTTAATTTATTTCACCAGGTAGGCTAGTTGAGAACAAATTCTAATTTGCAACTGCGACCTGGCCAAGATAAAGCATAGTAATTCGACACATAACACAGAGTTACACATGGAATAAACAAATCATACAGTCAATAATACAGTAGAAAAAAAGAAAACAAGAAGTCTATATACAGTGAGTGCAATGAGGTAAGATAAGGGAGTTAAGGCAATAAATTGGCCGTGGTGGCGAAGTAATTACAATATAACAATTAAACACAGGAATGGTAGATGTGCAGGAGATGAATGTGCAAGTAGAGATACTGGGGTGCAAAGGAGCAAGATAAATAAATAAATACAGTATGGGGATGAGGTAGATAGATGGGCTGTTTACAGATGGGCTATGTACAGGTGCAGTGATCTGTGAGCTGGTCACACTCCAACACATTATTAACAAAATATGCATTTTTGTTTAGTGAGTCCGCCAGGCCAGACGCAGTAGGGATGACAACGTGTTCTCTTGAAAGTGCATGAATTTGACAATTTTCCTGTCCTTCTAAGCATTCAAAATGTATCGAGTACTTTTGGTTGTCAGGGAAATAAATACAGTATGGAGATGGGGTAGTTGGATGGGCTATTTACCGATGGGCTATGTACAGGTGCAGTGATCTGTTAGCTGTCACTGTGGATGTCACTGTGATAGACTGGATCCAATTTGTTGAGTAGAGTGTTGGAGGCTATTTTATAGATGACATCGTCGAAGTCGAGGATCGGTAGGATAGTCAGTTTTACGAGGGTATGTTTGGCAGGATGAGTGAAGGATGCCTTGTTACGATATAGGAGGCCGATTCTATATTTAATTTTGGATTGGAGATGCCTAATGTGAGTCTGGAACGAGAGGTTACAGTCTAACCCGACACCTAGGTATTTGTAGTTGTCCACGTATTCTAAGTCAGAGCCGTCCAGAGTAGTGATGCTGGACGGGCGGGCGAGTGCGGGCAGTGATCGATTGAATAGCATGCATTTAGTTTTACTTGCATTTAAGAGCAGTTGGAGGCCACGGAAGGAGAGTTGTATTGTATGGCATTGAAGCTCGTCTGGAGGTTTGTTGACACAGTGTCCAAAGAGGGGCCAGAAGTATTTTATTTAACCAGGTAGGCTAGTTGAGAACAAGTTCTCATTTACAACTGCGACCTGGCCAAGATAAAGCATAGCAGTGTGAACAGACAACACAGTTACACATGGAGTAAACAATAAACAAGTCAATAACACAGTAGAAAAAAGAGTCTATATACATTGTGTGCAAAAGGCATGAGGAGGTAGGCGAATAATTACAATTTAGCAGATTAACACTGGAGTGACAAATGATCAGATGGTCATGTGCAGGTAGAGATACTGGTGTGCAAAAGAGCAGAAACGTAAATAAATAAAAACAGTATGGGGATGAGGTAGGTAAATTGGGTGGGCTATTTACCGATGGACTATGTACAGCTGCAATGATCGGTTAGCTGCTCAGATAGCAGATGTTTAAAGTTGGTGAGGGAGATAAAAGTCTGCAACTTCAGCGATTTTTGCCATTTGTTCCAGTCACAGGCAGCAGAGAACTGGAAGGAAAGGCTGCTAAATGAGGTGTTTGACTTTAACGATGATCAGTGAGATACACCTGCTGGAGCGCGTGCTACAGGTGGGTGTTACCTAGCTACTTATAGATGTCCACATATTCTAGGTCGGAACCATCCAGGGTGGTGATGCTAGTCGGGCGTGCGGGTGCAGGCAGCGAACGGTTGAAAAGCATGCATTTGGTTTTACTAGCGTTTAAGAGCAGTTGGAGGCCACGGAAGGAGTGTTGTATGACATTGAAGCTCGTTTGGAGGTTAGATAGCACAGTGGAAGGGCCAGAAGTATACAGAATGGTGTCATCTGCGTAGAGGTGGATCAGGGAATCGCCCGCAGCAAGAGCAACATCATTGATATATACAAAGAAAAGAGTCGGCCCGAGAATTGAACCCTGTGGCACCCCCATAGAGACTTCCAGAGGACTGGACAACAAACCCTCCGATTTGACACACTGAACTCTGTCTGCAAAGTAGTTGGTGAAACATGCAAGGCAGTCATTAGAAAAACCGAGGCTACTGAGTCTGCCGATAAGAATATGGTGATTGACAGAGTCGAAAGCCTTGGCCAGGTCGATGAAGACGGCTGCACAGTACTGTCTTTTATCGATGGCAGTTATGATATCGTTTAGTACCTTGAGCGAGGCTGAGGTGCACCCGTGACCGGCTCAGAAACCAGATTGCACAGAGGAGAAGGTACGGTGGGATTCGAGATGGTCAGTGATCTGTTTATTGACTAGGCTTTCGAAGACCTTAGATAGGCAGGGCAGGATGGATATAGGTCTGTAAAAGTTTGGGTCCAGGGTGTCTCCCCCTTTGAAGAGGGGGATGACTGCGGCAGCTTTCCAATCCTTGGGGATCTCAGACGATATGAAAGAGAGGTTGAACAGGCTGGTAATAGGGGTTGCGACAATGGCGGCGGATAGTTTCAGAAATAGAGGGTCCAGATTGTCAAGACCAGCTCATTTGTACGGGTCCAGGTTTTGCAGCTCTTTCAGAACATCTGCTATCTGGATTTGGGTAAAGGAGAAGCTAGGGAGGCTTGGGCGAGTAGCTGCGGTGGGGGCGGAGCTGTTGGCTGAGGTTGGAGTAGCCAGGAGGAAGGCATGGCCAGCCGTTGAGTAATGCTTGCTGAAGTTTTCGATTATCATGGATTTATCGGTGGTGACCGTGTTACCTAGCCTCAGTGCAGTGGGCAGCTGGGAGGAGGGGCTCTTGTTCTTCATGGACTTTACAGTGTCCCAGAACGTTTTGGAGATACAGCTACAGGATGCAAATTTTTGCTTGAAAAAGCTGGCCTTTGCTTTCCTGACTGACTGCGTGTATTGGTTCCTGACTTCCCTGAACAGTTGCATATCGCAGGGACTATTCGATGCTATTGCAGTCCGCCACAGGATGTGTTTGTGCTGGTTGAGGGCAGTCAGGTCTGGAGTGAACCAAGGGCTATATCTGTTCTTAGTTCTGCATTTTTTGAACGGAGCATGCTTATCTAAAATGGTGAGGAAGTTACTTTTAAAGAATGACCAGGCATCCTCAATTGACGGGATGAGGTCAATATCCTTCCAGGATACCCGGGCCAGGTCGATTAGAAAGGCCTGCTCGCAGAAGTGTTTTAGGGAGCGTTTGACAGTGATGAGGTGTGGTCGTTTGACTGCGGACCCGTAGCGGATACAGGCAATGAGACAGTGATCGCTGAGATCCTGATTGAAGACAGCGGAGGTGTATTTGGAGGGCCAGTTGGTTAGGATAACGTCTATGAGGGTGCCCTTGTTTACAGATTTAGGGTTGTACCTGGTGGGTTCCTTGATGATTTGCTTAGATTGTAGGACTGCCGGGGTGTTAAGCTGAAGCTATCTGAAGCTATTTACAAATGGTGTCCAGGGCACAGCTGGGAGCTGAGTGGGGTCGGTAGCAGGTGGCAACAGTTAGAGACTTATTTCTGGAGAGAGTAATTTTTTAAATTAGTAGTTCAGAATGGTATACAGAATGTATACAGAATGGGGTCGTCTGCGTAGAGGTGGATCAAAGAATCACCAGCATCAAGAGCGACATCATTGATGTACCCAGAGAAGAGAGTCGGCCCGAGAATTTAACCCTGTGGCATCCCCATAGAGACATCCAGAGGTCCAGACAACAGGCCCTCCGATTTGACACACTGAACTCTATCAGAGAAGTAGTTGGTAAACCAGGCGAGGCAATCATTTGAGAAAAAAAGGCTGTAGTGTCTGCCAATTCGACAGAGTCGAAAGCCTTGGCCAGGTTGATGAATACGGCTGCACAGTAATGTCTCTTGTATTTTGCAATATATTTTGTATTATCTCTTATACACTATTTCAGGGCCAGCTTTTGGCTTTCCTGGCTATAGCCAGTGGTTCTTCCTTTAAAAGTTGCGTCGTACTGCAGCACAGCTTGCGGGCTGCCTCAGAATTCTATGGTACGTTATTTAAGTGTCAGCCAATGTTGCCATTAATGCTAATTAGTGCTAGTTTAACCACCAGAGGGTGTCTTTGATAAGCATTTGACTGTTTTTAATATTAAGAAAAGCTAAGAAATGTAGCTTAATTAATTTGATTAATACTATGGTGTTTCTATTCCAAAAATTAACAAAAAACGAAACCCTCTGGGTTTCCGTTAGGAAAATATGACGCTGTACAAAGTGACTGGTCGGGAGTAGGCTGCTAAGTGACTGCGAGTGAAGAGCAAAATAATCCTAACATTTCCATACCCTAATTGTAGGCTAACCAATACCCAAACGGAGATTCAGTGAAATAAAAATCTCATCGATTTATCAAGACCAGTCCCCATGCTTGTCTCAGAGCAGCGTGAAACGGTGCTGAAATAGTTGACCACGCACACATCACTGACAAACTGAAATGGTCCAACCACACAGACAGCGCGGTGAAGAAGGCGCAGCAGCGCCCTCCGATCCAACAGGTCCCAGACGTGCTCAATGGGATTGAGATCCGGGCTCTTCGCTGGCCATGACAGTACACTGACATTCCTGTCTTGCAGGAAATCCCGCACAGAACGAGCAGTGTGGCTGGTGGCATTGTCATGCTGGAGGGTCATGTCAGGATGAGCCTGCAGGAAGGGTACCAGATGAGGGAGGAGGATGTCTTCCCTGTAACGCACAGCGTTGAGATTGCCTGCAATGACAAGCTCAGTCCGATGATGCTGTGACACACCACCTCAGACCATGACGGATCCTCCACCTCCAAATCGGTCCTGCTCCAGAGTACAGGCCTCGGTGTAACGCTCATTCCTTTGATGATAAACGCGAATCCGACCATCACCCCGGTGAGACAAAAACATGACTTGTCAGTGTAGAGCACCTACGGGAACTCCCCCGTTCAGCTGAAAAGGGGGCGCAGGGAATTCAAAAATATTCTTTAGAAATATTCAACCTCCACACATTAACAAGTCCAATACCTCAAATGAAAGATAAACACCTTGTTCATCTACACAGCATGTCAGATTTTTTTATGTTTTACAGCGAAAACACAACATATATTTATGTTAGACCACCACCAAACCAAAGAAAAAACGTAGCCATTTTTTCCAGCAAAAGATAGAAATCGCAAAAGCAGGATAAAAGAAAATCAATCACTAACCTCTTGAACATTTTCATCAGATGACAGTCATATGACATGTTACACAGTACATTTATGTTTTGTTCGATAATATGCATTTTATATCCATAAATCTCGGTTTACATTGACGCCATGTTCAGGAAATCCTCCAAAATATCCGGAGGAATTATAGAAAGCTACGCCAGATAACAAAAATACTCATCATAAACTTTGACTAAAGATACATGTTCTACATATAATTAAAAAGATACACTGGTTCTTAATGCAACCGCTGTGTCACATTTTTTCTTATGTTACGGAAAAAGCCTAACATTGCAATAATCTGAGATGGCGCTCAGACGTAACAATATTTCTCCGCCATGTTGGAGTCAACAGAAATACAAAATTACAACATAAATATTCCCTTACCTTTGATGATCTTCCATCAGAATGTAGTGCAAAGAGTCCTAGTTCAACAATAAATCGTTTTGTTTCATAATGTTCAATTCTAGTGTCCAAGTAGCAGCATTTGCTACCACTTTCAGCTCAAATGCCCAAAAAATGACTTCTGGTCCAGGATAACTTTGCATCAAACCTTCCAAATGACATATTACAGGTCGATGAAACTGGTCAAACTAAGTGCAGAATTAATCTTCAGGATGTTATAATCATATAGATCCAATAGCATTCCAACCGGATCACTCGTTTTCATCTGGGGCTGATTGGAACAGCCGAAGCACTCAAACGCGCCTCAACCACATGGAAATCTTTTGCGACACCTACTACTTTCCTTCCCATTAGGTCAAAGTTCGAAGCAAATGCTCCATTACACTTTCTACTGAATGAGGACATCTAGTGGAAGACATAGGAAGTGTTTCCAGATCCATAACTTGTCGGGAAGGGAGGGGGCGATGACGTCAAATTGCCCCAACTTTCAGGATTTCAAAACTAGTTTGGAAGATTGCCTGCCCTGTGAGTTCTGTTATACTCACAGACATAATTCAAACGGTTTTAGAAACTTCAGAGTGTATTCTATCCAATATTAATAATACTATGCATATATTAGCAATTTAGGACAGATTTTGATGCAGTTCACTATGGGCACGCAATTCATCCAAAGGGGAAATACTGCCCCCTATCTCTAACAGGTTTTAATTGCCTACCATCTGTAAGCTGTTAGTGTCTTAACCACCGTTCCACAGGTGCATGTTCATTAATTGTTAATTGTTTAAGCATGGGAGACAGTGTTTAAACCCTTTGCAACGAAGATCTGTGAAGTTATTTGGATTTTTACGAATTATCTTTGAAAGACAGGGTCCTGAAAAAGGGAAGTTTCTTTTTAAGCTGAGTTTCTTTTTATTTATCACAATTTTCTTTAACCAATTTTGGCCGACAGACAAGTTCCTTACTTTTTCTCCCTTCCACTTGATAAAGGTTCCAATTGATCAAGTAATTTCTCATTTCTGCCCTCCCAATTCATATTCATTATATAAATAGGCCCTTTTAATTTTGTCTGGCTTGCAAAGATCTTAAATATTTTTGCTAACTTTCTATTAAAATGTATTGGAGTGAGATCATTTCTTTCTTTCGGGATATGTATACCGAGTATGTCCACATCCTTGTCAGTCCATTTTATTGGTAAACTACACAGTAATGTAAAAGTTATATTTTTTTGTGATTTTGTGATATAGTAAGAACAAATAAATCAAGGTTGTATCACGCATCTGATTATTTATCATGAATAGGATTTATTTGATTTATTTTCTTTACATTCTTCATTGTAACCACAATGTCACAAATAATTTAACACAACATGAGCTAATTAACTAATTAAACAGTCAAAACATGTCTTTATTAAAAAGGATCAGAAAGAAGGTTGGTACTTATTTATTTTGATCGAAAGCAAATTGAATGAGTGAGTCACTCGGCTTTATGCAGACAAATCCTCACTGGACTATTTCATTGCGTTTATTCTTCACGTCATCAAAGAAGGACTCTGGGTTTCAGAAACTCACTTCATATAGAGGGGCTATCACTTTTTCACACTGTGGTAAATAAAGCCAGTTAGTTACTTAGAATTATTTATTTCTGTTTTAAGAGGGAGAGAAACCAAAAGCCCACCGTGCCTATTTTTCGAACATCGTCAGTCCACATGTCAAGTGTACTTCCCCCATTGTATTTACCCAAGTTCTCTCTTAACTCCAACACCACCGACAGTTTTTCGTCGTTGTTGCCTGACGCAGGACTCTCGTGCCAGAGAAGAGAGACTCTCAGACTGAAAACACCTCCCTTAACTTAAGAAAAGATAGTCAATTTGTGCCACAGTTTAGACCACCCGAAAGATCAGCATTCTAACTCCCCCTTGTGATAGTGTGGTGCAATAACAGAATGCCGCAATCTACCATCAACGGTCGCAGCATGAGCTCAACACTTCTAGGAAGAACCACTGTGATCACTGCATCCAATGGGTACAGATACAGCCTTAGAACAACGTTCTACAGTATTAGTTCAAGTGTTATCAATACATGTGGATGATCTTGTTCCTGTAGAGTTTGGAAACACCCTGGTAGGTTGATTGATAACCTGAATCAGATTACAGGCACTGGTTACAGCGTGAAGCTTCCTCCTGAGGGGACAGCTTGATGGAAAATCTGTTAATATTCAGTTTCCCCATGAAAGTAGACCTCTCTGTTCACATCACATACACTATCAAGCATTTCACACATATTACTTAGTTACTGACTGTTAGCACTTGGTGGCCTATAGCAACACCAAGTTCCAGGTGAACCTGCAACCACAACATTTCAATAACACTTGACATAAGATATTCTCTAAGCCTTACGGGGATATGGCTCTGAATATATACAGCAACAACTCTCCCATAACCTTTCCTGTCTCTTCTATATATGTATGTTATATCCTTGTATTGCTACTGATGTATCATCAAATGAATGCTCTAAGTGAGTCTCAGAAATGGCTAATATATGAATGGTATCTGATGTTAGCAAGTTATTGATTTCACAAACCTTATTTCTAAGGCTACATACAGTTGAAGTCGGAAGTCTACATACACCTTGGCCAAATACATTTAAAGTTTTTCACAATTCCTGACATTTAATCCAAGTAAACATTTCCTGTCTTAGGTCAGTTAGGATCACCACTTTATTTGAAGAATGTGAAATGTCAGAATAATAGTACAGAGAATTATTTATTTCAGATTTTATTTCTTTCATCACATTCCCACTGGGTCAGAAGTTCACATACACTCAATTAGTATTTGGTAGCATTGCCTTTAAATTGTTTAACTTGGGTCAATCGTTTCGGGTAGCCTTCTACCTGCTTCCCACAATAAGTTGAGTGAATTTTGGCCCATTCCTCCTGACAGTGCTGGTGTAACTGAGTCAGGTTTGTAGGCCTTCTTTCTCGCACACGCTTTTTCAGTTCAGCCCACACATTTTCTATAGGATTGAGGTCAGGGCTTTGTGATGGCCACTCCTATACCTTGACTTTGTTGTCCATAAGTCATTTTGCCACAACTTTGGAAGTACGTTTGCGGTCATTGTCCATTTGGAAGACCCATTTGTGACCAAGATTTAACTTCATGACTGATGTCTTGAGATGTTGCTTCAATATATCCACATACATTTCCCTCCTCATGATGCCATTTATTTTGTGAAGTGCACCAGTTCCTCCTGCAGCAAAGCACCCCGACAACATGATGCTGCCACCCTCGTGCTTCACGGTTGGGATGTTGTTCTTCGGCTTGCAAGCCTCCCCCTTTTTCCTCCAAACATAACGATGGTCATTATGGCCAAACAGTTATATTTTGTTTAATTTCAGACCAGAGGACATTTCTCCAAAAAGTAGGATATTTGTCCACATGTGCAGTTGCGAACCGTAGTCTGGCTTTTTATGGCAGTTTTGGAGTAGTGGCTTCTTCCTTGCTGTGTGCTTCCTTGCTGTGTGGGCTTTCAGGTTAAGTCAATATAGGACTCATTTTAATGTGGATATAGTTACTTTTGTACCTGTTTCCTCCAGCATCTTCACAAGGTCCTTTGCTGTTGTTCTGGGATTGATTTGCACTTTTCCCTCCAAAGTACGTTCATCTCTAGGAGACAGAATATGTCTCCTTCCTGAGCGGTATGGCGGCTGCGTGGTCCCATTGCGTTTATACTTGCGTACTATTGTTTGTACAGATGAACGTGGTACATTCAGGCATTTGGAAATTGCTCCCAAGGATGAACCAGACTAGTGGAGGTCTAAATATTTTTTCCTGAGGTCTTGGCTGATTTCTTTTGATTTTCTCATGATGTCCAGCAAAGAGGCACTGAGTTTGAAGGTGGGCCTTGAAATACGTCCACAGGTACACCTCCAATTGACTCAAAACATGTAATGTAGCCTATCAGAAGCTTCTAAAGCCATGACATTATTTTCTGGAATTTTCCAAGCTGTTTAAAGGCACAGTCAACTTAGTGTATGTAAACTTCTGACCCACTAGATTTGTGATACAGTGAATTATAAGTGAAATAATCTGTCTGTAAACAATTGTTGGAAAAATTACTTGTGTCATGCACAAAGTAGATGTCCTAACCGACTTGCCAAAACTATAGTTTGTCAACAAGAAATTTGTAGAGTGGTTGAAAAACAGGTTTTAATGACTCCAACCTAAGTGTATGTAAACTTCTGACTTTAACTGTATGTTGCAGGAATTAATCATAAATGACGCAATATGCTTCAATATGCTTTGTGTCATTTTTTGGCATTGAGTGATTCCAAAATACAATATTTTGTATGTACACCATCTACCGATACAGATACAGTAGCTATACTAGTCAACCCTGTCTTCTGCATTTGGCCACAGGTTCTCACACACATCACATATTATGTCATCTTGGGCAATACACCTAGGAAAGAATCTTTTGGCATGCCTGGTCCACCCCTGGCAATCTTCTGCAGATATGTCCAGGCATCCAGCCTTCATTGCGTCCAGGAGGGACATTTGATCATGTGGATGGTGGTCATAAACCTTCCACCTCCACGAGGAAAATAATTCCTCTATGGGGTTGAGGAATGGAGAGTAAGGTGGGAGGAAAAGTGGCACCATCCTGGGATGGGCTGAAAACCACTCTGTGGCTGCACAGGAGTGGAGAAATGCCACATTGTCCCATACAATTACAAACGTTGGTCGATTTCGCTTCACTGCAACCCTTCCCTCACCTGGCAAACACCTTCCATAGAGGTCATTCAGGAATGAAATGAGACGCTTGTGTTGTGTGGCCCAATTAGCCGTTTGTGTAACAGCAATCCATTAGAGGATATTGCTGCACACATTGTGATGTTGGCACCCCTCTGGCCCCTGACATCCACTGTGGCTCTTTTCCCTATCACATTCCTTCCTCCACCGCCGTGTTTTGGCCAAGTTGAAACTAACCTCATCCACATATATGAATATATCAGGTGTTTGCCTGGCTTCAATCTCCATGACTCTCTAAGGCAACATAAGAGTTAGGCTATTACGGTAGTTTACATTATACCTAAAAAACATGCCATGGTGTGCCCTCTGCCCTGTTTGGTTTTGTTCAAAACCAGTTCTGTATGTTATAGTCATCTTAACTGGACATATTGGTTCCTAAATTGCTTGACTCGTTCAGAGTTCCTCTCAAAGAGGACAGTGTACAACTGCTTCATCCTAACTTGATGTTGTTTCAGGACTAGAAAGAGTTGTTATGCTTACATTGTGAATATTTCCAAATGGAATGTTAACTGCAAAACACTGTCCAGAATCTCTGTGAGTTTTATGCCATTGTTACTGATGATCATATCAACAATTGCAGTTTCCTGCACAGCAGTGAAAATCCTCCCTTTACCACCCGTGGGAGGTAACTGTTGGGTCCTAAGCAGAAACACAAAAACAATTACACACAAGTGGGTTTGGAGGCTTTGCTCAATTTACTTCTGTAATGTGCAGTTCAGCCAGATGCCCTTGCAGAATGCACATCTTTCCTGTTGTTTTGCCGGAAATGTGTAACAGTAGATGATACTGTTGAGCGTTGCAGATTTGGCTGTACTCTCAGACCAGCCTCTCTCATTGATAGACCATGATTTATTGCACGATCAATTATAGTAGCCCTAAATTCATCTGAGACTACAGCCCTTGATCTTCCTCTGTCTTCTTCCACCACGCGTACGTACTCCTCTTCCTCTCCCAGTCACTCTTCTATCCTTCTATCTGTCAGCCGCTTCTCTATCTCTGTCTGGGTCCATGTTCACATCACAGTACAGCATTATTCCTAAGATGTCCCCTTTACAGTTTTTCTCAGTCGCTTTGGTGCATTTTTCACATCATCCCTAACATGTGCAAAATAATAAGTGCATTTCTCAGAACAATTTGTACAAACTGCAATATACAATATATATGTTTCTAAAGCTAGTCAGTCACAAAAAATCCTTAGTACATCTCTCAAAAGTAAATATTCATGCCAATAAATGTTTAGGCATGTTGTCAATGTAACTGTGTACTTTGACAGTATTACCTGATGTAAACTTAGGCTACAGTTTGGATGACAGTTACTGTATGGAAAATGCACAAGGCTGCACTTCTATGGCATATATCAATTTCAACAGTATTATTTACATATTACTGTATGTGGGTTATTGATTGAAAGAGACTGGACAACCCAAGGGGCACAAAGGAAAAAAAATGAAATTAGAAAGAAACACAGGAAACCACCCCTAAGGCACAACTTTGCCCGCAGCACTGTTGTGCTGTCTCTACACATCCAGACGTTCCTGTCTGTCGGCCCACATATTCTCATCCACATCACACCGGATATTTTCCCTTCCAATGCAATGTGGAAAGAATCTTTTGGAATGCCTTATCCATCCTCTGCAGGCGTCTACTGTGATGTCCTCACATGCTGCATCCATTGCAGCCAGCAGGGTCATCTGTGTGTGTGGCTGACGATCGTACACCTTCCACCTCCAAGCTGAAAAGAACTCCTCAATTGGGTTAAGGAATGGTGAATAAGGTGGGAGGAATTCTATGAGCATCCTCGGGTGGGTCACAAACCATTGCCTTATGATGTTTGATCGATGGAAACTCACATTATCACAAATGACCACATACATTGGCAATTCCTCTCTAAACAGACCCCTCTCACCATTAGGGATGAGAGCCCTGTAGAGAGTCTCTAAAAAGTTGAGTATATGCTGGGTGTTGTGTGGCCCTATAAGGGGGATATGGGTTAGGACACCATGCTCCGAAATAGCAGCACACATGGTGATATTTCCTCCCCGTTGGCCTGGCAAATCCACAGTAGCTCTGTGACCGACCCCGCCTTCCCCGACCCCGCCTTCTACATTTGGTCAGGTTGAAGCCAGCCTCATCCACGTATACAAAGTTGTGAAAGGGTTCACTTGATTCCAACTCCATTATACGCTATATCCCAGAACACACAGTTGAATTTGTTTTGGTAAGGAAGAGTGACATAAAATGTACATATATAGCATGTTCCTTCCACAGCAATGGAAATGTGTGCAGTTTATGCTTACTGTACTATGTATCACTATAAAATGACTACTGTAATATGAAGCATTGTAGGAAGTATACAGTATACTGCTTATATACAGTAACAGTGCACTGTACATTGGTGGACATACCTGTTCTCTCTTCGAAACGTTTGAACTATTGAGGACACGGTTGATCTCCCAATATTCGGCTGCACCCTTCAACCCGTCTCAGCCATTGTAAGGCCATGATTGACAACATGGTTTACAATAGTGGCCCTTATGTCATCAGATATGCACCTATGTCCTCTTCTGCCTCTTCCTCTGTTTTGCCTTCCACCACGCATCCTTGCTCCTCTTCTTCCTCCTCTTGGCTGTTGACCCTGTTCGTTTCCTGGTCCATCCATTATTGGAAAATTGCAACTCTGTGTTGTGGTCTGTCTATATATGCTTGCCAATTGATTCTTCATGAGATGCACCTTTGAGCAATTTAGACAACTGGTTGATTGTTGGTTGAACTAACACTTTACATTCCTTCATGAGTGAGGGTCAATTTCACCTGCACAATTCACCAATTCACGTTTTTGTACAAAAGGTTTAATAGAAATGTGTAAAACTATGTCTGACAGTTTATGACAAATAGTTCAACAATTGTGCATGTAATGGCTTATGCAAGGAACTAATGCCTAGATGTTTTGAGGGGTAAGACTATTCAACAGAGAACCATCTACTATATTTTGATCAACATGACATGAGCGATTGATCATGTGGAAAAAAGCTGACACTTGTAAATTATCAATTGCAATTTCTTCAAAGGAAAAGAAATTGCTTTAATGATGTGCACAAGTGACTAGATGATTTGGAATTTGTAGAAGTAGTATCAAGAATTGCGCTTTTGATCTAAAGAAATGCACCAAAGCGACTGAGATAAACTGTAATATAGATGGTAATGCAATTGAAAGACTAACACCTGGGTAGGTGTTCAGCTACAATGGGAATCAGCTGTGGTTGGTCTAATTGTTTTGATAGTATTTCATTTTGTAGATTTGGAATATGCTGTATTACTGTAGAAATGTAGCAATTTGCTGTCTTATTCAATTTTGTGTTATGTTAGGTTTAGAACTTTTTGAGTATGTAAACGTGCAAATTGGACTGTAGGTACATAGGGTTTTGGTGGTAGTGTCTGAGTGAGAAAATAATTGATACCATTTGAAAATTGTAGTAATTTAATGCATTTTGTGCTAAAGCAATACAAAATGATCCACAGTTTCGCCCACATAGACTGCTGTTGTGCTCACTGTGTGAAGAGTTTTGAAAAAGTGACCTAAGTTTTGAGAAATGGGTCCTAGCGATTGTAAAAAAAAAATGTAAAGGTAGGTGTTATGTTCCAATACAACTGCCTATAATTTTGACTCGCTTCTTGGGACTGGTTGGAAAACCTAGTCACTTCAACCAATGTTACTCCAAGGCTCTCCTTTATGGTATTGTACAGCGAGGTAAGTTGGAACCGTTAATGGCCAAATAGTTATTCCCAGTGTCATGGCAATTATAATGCTGTGACAAAACAACAACATATCCAGAGAAAACATTCAGAAATGGACAAATTAACCTAGAGTCGTTGTCCGCGCCCCCACAAAAATCCTATTAGGTTAATGAAAAATCTCTTAGTTTAAGCTTGAGATATCTGGTGCATTGGATGCGTCTCATCCCACCAACGTCACACTTCCACATTTTAGCAGGCACTCTTTTCCAGAGCGACATACAGTAAGTAGTGAGTGCATACATTTTCACACTGGTACCCTTTGGGAATCAAACCCACAACCCTGGCGTTGCAACGCCCTGCTCGACTAATGTTCTGCCATGTTCTACCAGCTGAGCCACACAGGACCATCTGTGGTGAATGGCCACAGCGCTAGAGTGGTGTTTGTCAGACTATAAGACATACAAAAAGTCGGTCTTCTCACAAAATGGTCTGTAGTGTCTGAATAGCTTGGCCCCTCTATGGAATGATGAGACTCTCGCAAAGACGATGGTGTTCTCAGTTTTGCTCTACGAACCCGGCAAGCGTCGTGGGACTTGTCTGAATTCGGTACAGCTGATCTGCCAACTTCTGTCTGTAGTGTCCGAACAGTTTGGGCTACACACTGATAACCCCTCTGTGGAGTGGTGAGACTCTCACGGACACTTACATGTCAGTTGTTTTGCTTTAGTACGGCCACAGGCCTCACAAGACTCGTCTGAAGGTCACCCGGTACCAGTTGAAAAAAAATGATGGAAGTACAGTGTCATGACATTGGCCTGGGGGTAGGTTTATGACAGTCATAAATACCTCTTCTCCCCCTTTTTCCTCTCTCTACCCTACTGATGTGACATTTGAAAATCCTCAGGTTAACATAGATATTCTGGGAACATCAGAAGGTAGGGGGAAATGAACTATATACTGGTAATCCGACCAATTGAACATATGCGGTGAATATGATGTCAGTTCGGTTGTCATCTGAGACATTCTCATCAATGATTGGATGACATAAATTCTACAGTGGAAAGTATGCACATTATAGTTATTGGATTCACATGGAATTGTTGTTCAAATTAAATGTTTGAATATAAAATAATTGGTGGAGAGATGAAATGTAATTTTAGCTTCCAAATGAGAGATTTGGGTTTTCATACGGTTAGGACTCTGCTCAATCAGTGGCCTGCCCCTGTGAAGAAACATGGGTAATAAAACTTTTCAAGCACACCCTTCTCGCTCCACTATATAAAGCCTTGACGAAAATGTAACCTCCTGTTCCAAGTACGTGAGGTCTGCGGCCTCTGCGTTAAAATTACTAACATGTCAACTACAGAACTAAGCCAACCTCGGCGTGAGCTTTGGTTGCGAATGGTATGAACTTTGAACTCTTATTCACTACAGAAGTGATACCTCCTAGTTGTTGAGTTAGCAACAGCAGCTGCAAACGTGGGCTAGGAAAGAACAGACAGAGTATCCCGTCTACCACAAAATGACGTTACTACAACGTATTCAATTTACCATCAGAGACATTCTTCAAAGGCCAAAGGACTCGGTTGGGCAACACGGCCTTCCATCTACCACCAACCTACCGAAGCGCAGCTCAGAGTAAATATTTATTGCATTTTCCTTTTCCAAATGGGCGGTCATTTAGAATGCATAAGATACTGTATTTACGATAGAGACACCACTTCTCCCTTTGTTCTTCAGTCTTCCCACTCTTTCACTCAAACCCAATCCCCCTTTTCTTTGTGTAACCAGCTGTCATATCTGTTCCGCCTGCTAGTGACGTTTTCCTTTATGAATTTGTAATCAATGTATGATTCATTCTGTGTATATGTAATTCTGTGCGATTAGTTTGGTATTTAGTACATAAATAATTAAACCCAATTCTGTATTGCTGATTCAACTTGTTAGCCAGGGTTCGTGAAGATAACCAAGAATTTACAGCTTTCAGATGAGACTGAATTATTAGTGACTGCTATTGATGTAAAATATTACTAGATCTTTAAGAGTTTATTCGGAAGATAAAAGCTCTATAAATATTATTTGCGTGGTGCCCCAACTTACTAGTTATTTACATGTACATGATTAGCTCAATCAGGTAATATTAATTACAGAGAAAGGATTTTATAGAATAGCATGTCATATCACTTAATCCGGCATTGCCAAAGACACGACAACAGTATAGTATGGAGACTGTTTAGTGCCAAACATTTTCGTATAACAAAGTGTTGAGATAAACTTTTGTTATTGACCAAATACTTATTTTCCACCATAATTTGCAAATAAATTCATAAAAATCCTACAATGTAATATTCTGGATTTTTTTCTTCTCATTTTGTCTGTCATAGTTGAAGTGTATCTATGATGAAAATTACAGGCCTCTCTCATCTTTTTAAGTGGGAGAACTGACTAAATACTTTTTTGCCCACTGTATTTTTTTGGTACTTCAAGGGGTCTTAAAATTCTACATCAAATAGCAAAATTATCCTTGTCATGACCGTATTAAAACAATTCCATATTTCTTAGTACAGTGACTTGACTATCGACTTGTCGATCTACAAGGCATTTCTAGTCGATCCCAAACATTTATGTAAAAACAACAACGATAAAGCCTTATGTTCCTATTTTTTTATTAGTTTCGGGCTGTTGGTGGTAGGTCCAATTCAGCTGCCCTGCGCACTATTGCCATTTCATGTGTCTGAAGGTACAAACTCTGCCTTCCCGTTGGGCCTGGAGAGGAAATCAAGTGCACTGTGTAACCTCTGGCCAATAAGATTGCTCAGATGACCGAGTCTGCAGTAACATAGCAGGCATAAAAGAAAGCTACGGCAACATTGATACTGTGAGATTTCAAAAAACGTTTAAAACCATGACTAGATAGAGACTGTCAACAAATACAGCAAAGAGCTGCTGTTTTTATGAGTGAGATCATGTTTAAGTTTTTACTCAGCACTGTCAACACGTTTTACTCAACACTTTTATAAGCCATAAAATGCACGTTCTTCCCATTTCCACTCAGCGCTACAACAAGCAGTGCAGCAGTGATGAATGAGTAGGAAAGTGGATCTATAGGCTTTGGTCAGTGCATTCAGAGCTGAGTGCTTGAATCCATTGTCTGTGTAAAGGCCTAAACCTGCAGTCTAAATCAGCCTCTTTTGCATTATCCATTCTGGTAATATTTTTTGCAGCTTTCCAGCTTTGGCTATTTTCGTCGGGCAGACTTGTGCGTCACAAGCCCCGGAACAGTAATGTGATTTTCGAGATGATCCAAATCAATATATGTGTATTAATAAAGGTGTTTGCATTCAAAAGCCTCTCACAGCCACCTCCTCCCCCACTCTCTGCTCTCCCATCTCTCCAGCCCTCCTTTCTTGTTTTCATAATAGCATCCCAGTAGGGGGAAGGAATCAACTGACACAATTCGTCATTCATACCAATATCAATGATACCGGATACGTTTTTCATAGACATCTTCCCCCCTCCTGACGATATCTGTGCGACAGTGACAGAGAGGCATGAGGCCTAAAAGAGCCATGCAAGTGGCTGTGAATGGGGTTTGAAAAGCGATCTGTCTGCCTTGTCCTTGCCTACAATTTCCATGACAGTGCCTGGGTTATGTTCATTAATGCACTCAATGGGTAACATTTGACGAAATTTTGTAATGAAAGTGAATGTTTGCAATTGGACAAGTACAGGTGGTCCCTGCATGTTTCAGAACTTTTTCTTTCGCCTAGTGCCCAATGAACACAGCCCAGGCTTTGGCCATGTCTGACACGCACCTGACCATTCCACAAGTAAAGACTACTGTCAGGTATGAAGGTAAGACCCAGATGCAGACAACGTCGAATTAACAATGGTTTAATTATCCAACAGGGGCAGGCAATAGACAGGTCAAGGCAGGCAGGGGTTAGTAAACCAGAGGTGGGGCAACGGTACCGGACGGCAGGCAGGCTCAGGGTAGGCAGAGGTCAATAATTCATAGGTGGGGCAAAGGCACAGGTCGGCAGGCAAGCTCAGAGTCAGGGGCAGGCAGAGTGGTCAGGCAGGCAGGCTCAGAGTCAGTAGCAGGCAGAGGAATGGCAATGAGCTTTGAGTTACATCAAATGAATGATGAGTCATTTTTCATCCCGCCGTGAACGCCAATCTGGCGGCCATTTTGACCTTCATCATAGCAGGAGTTGAAGGAACATGAAGCACAAAAACACACAAGCGTAATAAGGGGCTCCTGCTATCACTATTCACCCACCATCATTACCTTCGAGAGCTTAGGATCAAACGTCCCCCCGCCCCTTTCATCCACGCCGCTGTAGATAAGAAATCATTATTAGTATTACTGCCATCGTTAAGCAGTGGCTCCTTATCTAAGCCGGTTTATATCAAAAATAATTTTGAATGTTTTATGTATTCACCTAGGGTGATGTGAAAGGAGAAGGGAGGAAGGAATAAGGTGATTTGAGACCTGGGGAATTTGACTCTGGAGGCATTTCTCACCACTCCGTCTGGGCCGAATGGGTCACTCCTTCGCCGACCATTAAAAAAAAAAGAGGAGAGGAAGAGATGTCGCTATCAACCATTCAGACATGTAACAGGAGAACATAGACTTCATGAATCACTTGATATAAATCACGAGTGAGGACGGATCATCTGGAAACACTCCAGATATGGGAAGAGAGTATCTGCCACTGGTGACGAACTTCATCCTCTGGAGATCCATAGAGTTTGTAACACACACTACCGTGAACGCATAACGTGAATATCTAGTCCTTAAAAAAGGAAATTAGGAAAATAGTATGTAAATATACAGTTCATATACAAAAGTATGTGGACACCCCTTAACATCTGTGGATTTGGCCGTTTCAGCCACACCCGTTGCTGAAAGGTGTGTAAAATCGAGCACACAGCCGTGCAATCACCATAGACAAACATTGACAGTCGAATGGCCTTATTGAGGAGCTCAGTGACTTTCCAACAAGTCAGTTTGTACATTTTTGTTGCCCTGCTAGATCTGCCCCCGTCAACTGTAAGTGCTGTTCTTGTGAACTGGAAACGTCTCGGAGCAACAATGGCTCAGCCGCGAAGTGGTAGGCCGCACAAGCTCACAGAATGGGACAGCCGAGTGCTGAAGCGCGTAGTGCATAAAATTCCTCGGTTGCAACACTCACTACCGAGTTCCAGATTGCCTCTGGAAGCAATGTCAGCACAATAACTGTTCGCCGGGAGCTTGATGAAATGGGTTTCCATGGCCGAGGAGCCGCACACAAGCCTAAGATCACTATGCGCAATGCCAAGCGTCGGCTGGAGTGGTGTAAAGCTCGCCACCATTGGACTCTGGAGTGGTGGAAATGCCTTTTCTGGAGTGATGAATCACGCTTCACCATCTGGCAGTCTGAAGGACGAATCTGGGTTTGGTGGATGCCAGGAGAAAGCTACCTGTCCCAATGCTTAGTGTGGACTATAAAGCTTGTGGAGGAGGAATAATGGTATGGGGCTGTTTTTCATGGTTCGGGCTAGGCCTCTTAGTTCCAGTGAAGGGAAATGTTAAGGCTACAGCATATAATGACATTCTAGACAATTCTGTGCTTCCAACTTTGCAGCAACAGTTTGTGGAAGTCCCTTAACTGTTTCAGCATGACAATTCCCCCATGCACAAAGCAAGGTTCATGCAGAAATAATTTGTTGAGATCGGTGCGGAAGAACTTGACTTGCCTGCTCTCAACTCTCATCGGACACCTTTGGGATGAATTGGAATGCAGACTGATCTTAGATCAGTAGCCAGGCCTAATCGCCCAACATCAGTGCCCAACCTCACTAATGCTCTTGTGGCTGAATGGAAGCAAATCCCCAGTGGAAAGCCTTCCCAGAAGAGGGACCAACTCCATATTACTGCCCGTGATTTTGGAATGAGATGTTTGGCGAGCAGGGGTCCCAATACTTTTAGTCATGTGGCGTAGGTACTTAGCAAAGACTATATTAAAATCAAATCAAATTTTATTGGTCACATACACACATTTAGCAGATGTTAATTCAGGTGTAGCGAAATGCTTGTGTTCCTACCTCCAACAGTGCAGTAGTATCTAAAAACAATTCACAAAAATACCCCCACAACATGATGCTGCCACCCCCGTGCTTCAAGGTTGGGATGGTGTTCTTCAGCTTTGAAGCCTCCCCCTTTTTCTTCCAAACATAACAATGGTCATTATGGCCAAACAGTTATATATTTGTTTCATCAGACCAGAGGACATTTCTCCAAAAAGTACGATCTTTGTCCCCATGTGCAGTTGCAACCCGTAGTCTGTCTTTTTTATGGCGGTTTTGGAGCAGGTGCTTCTTCCTTGCTGAGTGGCCTTTCATGTTATGTCGATGTTTTACTGTGGCTATAGATACCTTTGTACCTGTTTCCTCCAGCATCTTCACAAGGTCCTTTGCTGTTGTTCTGGGATAATTTGCACTTTTCGCACCAAAGTACGTTCTTCTCTAGGAGACAGAACGTGTCTCCTTCCAGAGCGGTATGACAGCTGTGTGGTCCCATGGTGTTTATACTTGCGTACTATTGTTTGTACAAATGAATGTACAAACACCTCCAATAGACTCAAATGATGTCAATTAGCCTATCACAAGTTTCTAAAGTCATAATTATCTGGAATTTTCCAAGCTGTTTAAAGGCACAGTCAACTTAGTGTATGTAAACTTCTGACCCACTGGAATTGTGAAACAGTGAATTATAAGTGAAATAATCTGTCTGTAAACAATTGTTGGAAAAATGACTTGTGTCATGCACAAAGTAGATGTCCTAACTGACTTGCCAAAACTATAGTTTGCTAACAACAAAAATTGTGGAGTGGTTGAAAAACTAGTTTTAATGACTCCAACCTAAGTGTATGTAAACTTCCGACTTCAACTGTGCATTTGAGATGAGTAAAGTAGTATGTGAACATTATTTAAACATTATTAAAGTGACTACTGTTGCATTATTAAAGTGACTACTGTTGCATTATTAAAGTGGCCAGTGATTCTAAGTCTATGTATATAGTGCAGCAGCTTCTAAGGTGGAGGGTTGTTTAACCGGGTGGTAGCCGGCTAGTGATGGCTGTTTAACAGTCTGATGGTCTTAAGATAGAAGATGTTTTTCAGTCTCTCTGTCCCAGTTTTGATGCACCAGTAATGACCTCACCTTCTGGATGATAGCGGGGTGAACAGGCTGTGGCTTGGGTGGTCCTTGATGATATTTTTGGCCGTCCTGTGACATCGGTTGTTGTAGGTGTCCTGGAGGGCAGGTGTTTTGCCCCCGGTGATGTGTTGAGCAGACCACACCGCCCTCTGGAGAGCCCTGTGGTTACGGGTGGTGCAGTTGCCGTACCAGGCGGTGATACAGCCCGACAGAATGCTCTCAATTTTACATCTGTAAAAGTTTGAGGGTTTTTGGGGCCAAGCCAAATTCTTCAGCCTTCTGTGTGGGTGGACCATTTCAGTTTTTCCGTGATGTGTACGCCGAGGAACTTCTGCACTGCTGTCCCGTCTATGTGGATAGGGAGTGCTCCCTCTGCTGTTTCCGGAAGTCTACGATCAGGTCCTTTGTTTTGTTGACGTTGAGTGAGAGGTTATTTTCCTGGTACCACTCTCCCATCACCATTAAATCATTTTTTTTATTTCATTGTGGGTTTCTTTGTTCCCACTAGTCCAGTTTCCCTATACCACTACTGGCCATACTACATAGAACAGTAATCAGCAGTAAGGACGAAAAAAGTGGGTCTGAAATAACTACAGTGGGGAGAACAAGTATTTGATACACTGCCGATTTTGCAGGTTTTCCTACTTACAAAGCATGTAGAGGTCTGTAATTGTTAATGACAGACCTTTTTACTTAAAACAATTACTTAAAAATCATACAATGTGATTTTCTGGATTTTTGTTTTAGATTCCGTCTCTCACAGTTGAAGTGTACCTATGATGAAAAATGACAGACCTCAACATGCTTTGTAAGTAGGAAAACCTGCAAAATCACCAGTGTTTCAAATACTTGTTCTCCCCACTATATAACCAGTTGTATTGTTTCTGCACTTTTCATCCACTTGAATATTGTGAGAAGTGGTCCTTACCCTTCATCACTACCTTGGTAGATTAGTACTCAATCATTTGTGCCCCGATGCTTTTCTAGCTAGCACATACCATTCTGAGAACCATATGTGCCCTTCGAGCTTCAAGAAACATGTGGTTTTGAACCGGGAAATACCCTCACACATGGAAGTAATTAGAAAGCATCGTAAAGCAAAGGACGAGTTGAAAATATCGAAAGCATCCAGAACGCGGAACGCACTGCAGCCTCGTGCGGCACCCTCAACGCAGCGTTGTGGACTGCTCCATTGACAATGCATGACGTCCGTCGGAAAGCAAAGCGTTTGATGCATCTGGTGGACATTGGCCAGGGCTGTGAACGTGCCGTGTACAATCTTCTAGGCATCTACCTTTTAACCAGTCCTTTACATTGTTTAGACTGAAGTGCAGTCATATTTCATTGAGCACGTGGGGATATTTTTTAGAACCTCTGTCAGGAGATAAGAAAGAGTGTGCTTGCACACGAGCGGTTAATTAGGTCACGACCAATGTCAAGCCTGCATTGGAGCTGCAAGGTGTGTGTGTGTTTGTGCATGCATATGTGTGTGCGTGCATGTGTATGTGAGAGCATGTGTGCATATGCGCGAGCGTGTGTGCATCAATGCATGAGAGTGGGCGTGTGCCGGTGCGTGTGTGTGTGTGTGTGTCCGCATGTTTTGCATCCAACTGAATTTGGCCGACACTTATTCCCACTCATTGCATTTTGATACCACACGTTTTACTGGCAGATTTGTAGATGTGGTTTTAATGAACAGAAAAGCTGTAATCCACCCAAAACGTGACTGACTGCTAAGAGAGCAAGCAGTGAAATATGTGACAGATCAGTGAGAAATGTGAAGAATAAAGGTGGCTTTTTCTTCTTGGTCATTTCCAATGACCGACTAGACTGTAAAGCATTTTTTTGCTTTGTTTTTCATAGTTTTCATTTGCAATTCAGTTCAGTTCAGTTCAGCTCACTAGTTTGAAAAGGCTACTAGTTAATTAACACAAATGTCACATAACTGTCGCACCACCACCTCTTCAATATAGACTCAATGTCTCCCTCCCAAAGCAGACCCAACATAACTTATTTTTCCCTTCAAAAGTGTCATTGAGACGCATATCTAGTCGTCTGTGGCGGACCTTTCGCTAAATAGCCGTGGACTTCGCATTGACCTCTCAAAGTGTAACAGACCAAAGATCCCACTAAAGGTGTTTGAGTCCGAAATAGCACCCTATTCCCTACTTTGTCCATTACTTTTGACCAGAGCCCTATGGCCCTTGGTTCAAAATGAGTGCACTAGGGAATAGGGCACCATTTAGGACACAGCCAGGGTTTCCAAAATGGCTAAAGCACTATATTAAGAGATGAGGCTGCTAGTGCCGGTTTATTTATTAGAGCTTTTCATTATAAAGTGGCATATTCAGACTGCCCAATAATCTATTCCGGCGACATCACGGATGATGTCATCTGAATGCGGAATTAGCGTGTGCAGTGGCGTCCTCTTTGTGAGCTTTCTACATTTAATGACTGCCATTAAAAGCAGACTGCACCACAAGGCTGGGACAAAATGAAAATGATGGGTGGAAACACACAAGGAACGACGGAGGGAGCCAGAGGGATGCCCCTAGCCGGAGCAAGGTCCTAGGTGGCCATTCCGGCCTCTGAGTTTTTCGTATGTATGTGTGCGTGTGTTTTTTTTACCCTAACAAGGCTGGAGGAGCATGTGGCTCACTGGGTAGGCAGTAATAATGTTATAGACAGAGTGCTTAGATGACAGTGTGGTCTGTCACACACACACACACACACACACTCGCTGCAACAAGCTCTCAAAGCTATGTCCTAATATCACGTTGAAGGTCTATGGACTGAAATGGTTTGTGGGAGGTCTGTTCAATAGATTATGGAGAATAGAAGAGTGTCGTTGTGCTGGAGTTTCTTCCTCTATGCAGCTAAGTAGGCTATATAAGGCATGGAAAGAAATCTATTTTACAGGGATAAAATATGCCTCAAAAGATAAAGATATTTGAAATCAAAAGCAACAAACCCTTTAATTACGTCAATATTTCCCATAACGCCTCCTTGTGAATTTCTGCCCCTGTAAAAAAGCAATACGAATAACAACACTTATGAGAATTTCAAGACTCATTCCCACAAAATCCCCCAATCCTTCAAAAGAATTGCAATTAAATTGAATCCCTGAATGTAAACTCTCTTCTCTTCTGACAACAATCCTCTGACACCTCCAGACTTTGCTGATGGGCAGACGATGATTTGAGGACTTAAGCCATGTGTATATTTTCACATTCCCTGATTCCGCTAAAAGTCCAATATTCCTTTGGGATTAATGCCAAAATCGGGGTAAGGGATCGGAAGGCTTAGGGAGGGATAGAGGAGGGATAGAGGAGCTCATTTTCTCTTTCATATGACAGATGGTGGTTGGAGCCATGGATATAGGCGCCTCAGAACTCAAGGTGCTTCAAATGTCTATTTCCTATTAATCACTGGCCATTGCGACGTAATAGGAACAATGATAAATTTAAGTTGTCAGTGTGTGTGCCAATAGGCTGGTCCTTTCATTAGACATAATGAAGAGGAGAGACAGTCTCTTCTTAGTGTGTGTGTGTGTGTGTGTGTGTGTGTGTGTGTGTGTGTGTGTGTGTGTGTGTGTGTGTGTGTGTGTGTGTGTGTGTGTGTGTGTGTGTGTGTGTGTGTGTGTGTATTAGAGGTTGACCGATTAATCGGAATGTCCGATTAATTAGGGCCGATTTCAAGTTTTCATAACAATCTGTATTTTTGGACGATTTTTTAATGTATTAGTATTCTTTTTTTACACCTTTATTTAATCTTTATTTAACTAGGCAAGTCAGTTAAGAACACATTCTTATTTTCAATGAAGGCCTAGGAACGTTGGATTAACTGCCTTGTTTAGGGGCAGAATGACATATTTTTTACCTTGTCAGCTCAGGGATTCAATCTTGCAAAATATGCAGGGTATATGCAACAGTTTGGGCCGCCTGGCTCATTGTGAACTAATTTGCCAGAATTTTACGTAATTATGACATGACATTGAAGGTTGTGCAATGTAACAGGAATATTTATATATATTTATATATATCATTCAAACAGCACTTTCGTGCATTTTGCCAGCAGCTCTGCTGTTTATGACTTCAAGTCTATCAACTCCCGAGATTATGCTGGTGTAACCGATGTGAAATGGCTAGCTAGTTAGCGGGGTGGGGTCTAATAGTGTTTCAAACGTGGTTGTTCCTCTTGCTCTGCATGGGTAACGCTGCTTCGAGGGTGGCTGTTGTCGTTGTGTTCCTGGATCGAGCCCAGGTAGGAGCGAGGAGCAGTACGGAAGCTATACTGTTACACTGGCAATAGTAAAGTGCCTATAAGACCATCCAATAGTCAAAGGTATATGAAATACAAATGGTATAGAGAGAAATAGTCCTATAATTCCTATAATAACTACAACCAAAAACTTCTTACCTGGGAATATTGAAGACTCATGTTAAAAGGAACAACCAGCTTTCATATGATCTCATGTTCTGAGCAAGAAACTTAAACGTTAGCTTTCTTACATGGCACATATTGCACTTTTACTTTCTTCACCAAAACTTAGTTTTTGCATTATTTGAGGCTAAATTTATTTTATTGATGTATTATATTAAGTTAAAATAAGTCTTCATTCAGTATTGTTGTAATTGTCATTATTACAAATACATTTTAAAAATCGTCCGATTAATCGGTATCGGCCTCTTTGTCCTCCAATAATCGGTATCGGCGATGAAAAATCATAATGTGTATGCGTGTGTGTGTGTGTGTGTGTGTGTGTGTGTGTGTGTGTGTGGGGGGGTGTATGTGTTACTACATACAGAATTGTACTGTACATCTGCACACAAACATTATTTTATTGGTGCACACACACACACAAAACCCACACACTACTACCCATGCGTTTATTCCTGTAGTTGTTGAGACACCTCCAGCCTCTGCTCTGGCCCCATGTCATAGAAGACAAGCATCGATTATGTAAAATTTTGTCCCCTTAACAGCAGTGGGCATATAGGTCCCTGGGGCTGTCATTACAGATACAGACAGACACAGAGGTCAGAAGGCAGTGTAACCGCTGCAGGCGACCAGATCAGACCATAGCTACAGTAGCCTGTGTGTGTGTGTGTGTTTGTGTGTGTGTGGGTATGTAGGTCTGTTATGGTGACCGTATTACCGCCACGCCAGCGATCACGAGTCATGACTACAGTCAAATGCCACATGACCTATTTGTCACGGTAGCTAGGCTTCTCCAAGCTCTGATGCTGCTGATGGTCATTAGTAGCCTACCAAACTTGCTAACTGCCTGGTACTCAGCACTCTATTGTCACTCAAATCACTCTGGCATCAATGCAAATGTGATCGAAAATCTAATCATACACGTCATAAGAATCCATGAGCTCATGTTGCACAACATTTCTATAGGCTATGCAAATATGTAAGAAAAGTTTTTCAATGGCCTCTATTAAAAAGAGGAGGATCCCATCAGCTTTCTAAAGGCTAGGCCTACTATATTTATTTCTCAACTTTCCTAATATTAAGCACATTGCGTCTCTTTACAACAAGAGTATAACCTACTTGGCTGGCATGAAAATGAGCCGTGGGAAAGGCATCCTCCATTCACTATTTAAGTGCATAGATGACATGTATTTGTTTCCTCCTGCCCCTGTTTCGAGACGAGTGCATGATAATGGTCCATTCTAAATCTAAACAAAAATCACACACATATTATTTACATATGTAAAGACGAGATTAAATCAAGAATAGTCTGATGGGTGCCAATAGTAGCCTATCAAATGTGAATGTTATCACTTGTGAACGATGCCACGCTCGTGTGCAGTAAGGCAAGAAATAGCGCATGCCTTTTTTCTCTCTCTCTACTGTTTCAATTCATAGTCGCACACCTCATGTAGCATAGCCCGTAGGCCTATGTTTTGATAAGGTTTGTAGCACAACTAAAGTGGCCAAATAACTTCTTCAAATGAAGCACATTAATCTGCTTTACAACCGGTGTAGAATCTAACTGGCATACATAGGTGGCGCGTGAGTTTCAAGTTTGGGGAAGATCATTTTCACCATAAAAATGTACCATCATAATAAAGCATGTGGTGGAATGATTGTAATCGAAAGGAGAGACCTTCAGATTTCTTCAAAACAATGAAACTTTATTCTTTCAATTACTGCATTAATGGAGCTAGTCGGTAACCACCCCTTGGGGTTATCACGGCGAACTCGACGAGCTTGGTTTGAGCCACAGCATTTTATAGCAAAGTCCATCCTCATTCAGTCTATATAACACAACAGATGTATGGAATGGGTCACACGGTTATGCTTTGTATGAAAGATACTTATAATTCACAGCCGACAGTATCTACTGTAACAACAGTTTTCATTGTGTAGAGACCAATGTCTGGCCCCCCCCATCTCCATACTAGCGCCATGTCTCCCTGGTACCATATAGACCAGAAACATTAACCCATGTTCTGGAATGTGGTATCCCCAAAGACATTGTAAATCTCCTGTCAGTGTTATCTCCCAGAGGTCAACTTTCAGTTCACACAGACACAATAGAGCGTTATAAGAACCCTATATTCTGTTGCATTAAACAACCATTTGATGCAATAAAAGTATTATAACATAAGCTTGTAATTTCCACCATAAGCATTACATGCATAATCACATTTGTGGTTGCATTTGAGAATGGTGTTTTCCCGCTAATTAATTGCATTTTGGAACATTCGCGCATATATCCTACTGCTGTGTGCACAATGCTGCGCTTATAATGTGAAGAAATAGCTTAATAGTCTATCAACATTTTAAGCTAAATGTTCTGATCTGTTGCATCAGCCACATTGTGTAAAAACATTTTTTTTTATGCTAGTGGTTGTATTCATTTGGAATCTATCGCATCCCACAACTGTCCCAGACTGTTTGGAATACTCATTTCTCGCACAGAATAGGTCAACTTTTGTACTATGGGGGATAGTAGATTGACCTAAGCTAGTACTTTTGCTGTTCGTTAGGCCTACTCATCTTTTTGGCTGACGAAAAGTAAATGTGGACAGTTATTCTGACATCTTCAATATGCGCCTCAGATAAGGATGCACACAGTTGCGTCCCCGATTTGTCTGTCTTCACTTGTAGCCTGTGAGAAGGACCCACGATGCCTGTGAAAAGGACCCGATCACGTGAAGGGCATTGGCTAATACCCTGACTACACTGCTCTCGTCACGTGCATGAGCGTTGCAGGCACGTTATTCAATTATTGCACCCACACTGCTCGCGCCCGTCAACGAGTGTCTGCGTTGCCAAGGGCTAAATTGAAGTCCTTTCTATTTCTGAAGCAGATCGCGCTGCAAGCCTTGCCTTTACCATCTCCTCATTGGTTTATAGAAGCAGGTACCCACATGCCATCTGCTCATTGGTTATACCCACGTGGGTGAGTGAAAGATGAACTGTTTTGCCGGTCGTCGTGGTAATACTATGAAAGTTTAGATGCCAATCACCATATAAGTTCAAAGCTGAAAAAGCCTGGAAGGAGGAGAGATGACTAGAAACAATTCGGTTGACCGTTTAATGTTTGGATTAATTGTTGGAGTAGAGGACCTTGTGCATTTCAGGTAAAATAACAACTCAATGTTTATATCCCAGGAAAAATTAGCTAGCAACAGCAAGCTAGCTAAATAGGACAAATTAGCTAGCTAACAAGTGCAAGCTAACTAGCTAAATTGCCATAAATGTTTAATGCTTTTCAATCTGTCTCCAAATTAATGTAATTGGTTCAGAGTTTGTTTTGATATTTTAACCTGCGTGTCGTGATCGCGTTTGGTGTAGGGGGACAAAATAAATGTATGCACGATGGAGCACACGCGCAGCCGGTTTGTGTTCCATGTAATAAGAGTTGATATACCTTTGTATAACATTTGTATCACAACTAAAGTTTCATAAATAACTCCAAATTACGCATATAGGAGGACCTGTTTATAAATCCCTTTTTACATCAGCAGATGTCACAAAGTGTTTGTACAGAAACCCAGCCTAAAACCCCAAAGAGCAAGCAATTCAGATTTAAAAGCACGGTGGCAAGGAAAAACTCCCTAGAAAGGCTGGAACCTAGGAAGAAACCTAGAGAGGAACCAGGCTCTGAGGAGTTCCAGTCCTCTTCTGGCTGTGCCGGGGGGAGATTTTTAAGAGTACATGGCCAGTAAAGGCCAGATAGTTCATCAAGATGTTCAAATGTTCATAGATGACCAGCAGGGTCAGATAATAACCACAGTGGTTGTAGAGGGTGGAACAGGTCAGTACCTCAGACTGAAATGTCAGTTGGTTGTTAAAGAGAGAGAGGGGGGGGGGGTCACATCTCTGCTAGAGGGATAGCGTCATGACATGCACATAACAAGACAGAGCGTTTTTCTGATTGATCAATTTGCACATTGATTCCAACGCTTCCATTGACTTAAGTGGTGGTGTGTGTGGTTGCCATACCGGAACATGTTTACCCTAAACAAGGGTGAGAGGACAGATGCCGATAGGGAGGTTAGAGAAGTTAAGACTTAAACCAAAACAGACAAACTTGTCAATTCGACTAAACCAACTTTCACTCAAAAATGGAACATTCAATCGCCGCCATTACTCATGTTATGTTTTGGTTAGTGTTAGCACTACTTAAATGCTCTGTCTGTAATATGAGCACGTTCGGAGTAAAATAATATCCTTGTAGTTAAGATTTCGGCTGCTAAAAAGTGGTTTAATTAGACATTCACGATTCTCTCCTGCCATCTGAGTAAGCTTTCTCCCATACTTGCGATGTTATGATAGCTAGCTCTAAGACTTATGTTGGCCGTGCTGTTTTGGTGGCATTACCAACGGATTAAAGACAAGGAATAGCAAAGCAGGCCTGTTTGACTTCACAGGCGTTCACATGTCCCCACGCTGATCCCAGGAAGCAAGGGAGCCGTTGACCCCAAAATGGTGCCATCTACGGGCGAGACGAGTGGCAGTTTCTCCTTGAGACAGGCGATTTACCATTGATGGGCGACTACTGCTCGTGTAGCTCAGCTGTATAGTGCACTCTATGGATCCACACATGGAAAATCCCTGTGACTGGCCCTGTGGATTCAATCTTGTAGTGTTATTAGGAGAGACAGAGAGCAAGAGAGAGAGAGAGAGAGCAACAAAGGGAAAGCGAGAGAGAAACACAAATATATAAATACAATGCACATTGCTGAGATCCATGAGAAATAGAGATTTGACAACCACACATAGTCGGACTTGTTTATCTGACAGATTCCAATGCATTTCTCATCCCAGTGCTTTCTGTGGAGGTGACAGACCGAACATGTTTGTTCAATGCATGAGAGGCATCGCATGAATTCGTATCAGGGCAATCAAGCAGATAACCTACTGTATGTTTTCCATTTTATTTAAATAGATGGAGGCAGAGAGAACAAGGGAGGAGAGATAGCAAGATAGCGTGTGTGTGTGTGTGTTTGTGTTTACTGTATGTGTTCTACAGATAGATAGAATGTGCGCGTGTGTGCGTGTGCATGCTTGTGTGTTAGTTACGGTGTGTGTCTCTGTCTGTGTCAGAGAGCGAGAGCACCAGAGGCTGGAGCTAAGAATAAAATGTTTGACGCCCTGTTGGTTTACATGCTGCTTGCATGACATATTCTCTGCTGGATGAAATGACATTTATGTGATGTCAGCGCGTATTAACCATCCCCCAAAACACAACTAACTTGGCGACACTCGCACAGGTTTGTGGGAGGTCGAAGAGTATCCTAGATCTGTCCTACCCCACCAGACCTAAGTAGCACGTCTAGCAGAGTATAGGGCCCGAGCCGTGATAGAGAACATGTCAGGAAGGCAGGAACCTTCATGGGGACTCCTTGTATCTCTGGGGCAAGTTTGGGGATCAAAACCACATACTATAGCAACCTTAATCCATCACCTATAGCAACATTATCAAGAGGTTTAATACTTTTGGTATTAAAGCTAAGGTGCTGGATTGACCAATCACTGGACTTGGGTTTGTCTCTCGGTCGGGGCTACGCCTCAAATACACTGCAGTACATTACAATCAAGGTCTTCACTTTATCCTCAAGGAGTTCTAACATAAACAGAAATCTCTAGCGGTTCCCCTGTTGGTCGGCATGCTAATTTGAAAGGATTCCTGGACCCAGAGTGAAGCCTCGCCATGGCACAGAGGGACTTCTTCCAAAGCCTTTTAGCACAGAAAGGGACATTTCTATTTTTTTTTAACTTCATATTCATTTTTTATTTTTTTAATGTATTTTACCTTTATTTAACCAGGCAAGTCAGTTAAGAACACATTCATCATCTCCAGCACCACCCCAACATCAACACATGTGAAAATGGTAGGGAAAAAATGAAGCTAAGTGTTTCCAATGACATCTTCAACCATTAGCAGACAATTAGGAGGCAATGCCTACTCATAATTGGCTTAAAATCACAAAATGCACACCGATGATGTCATTGGAAACACTCATCTTCCTCTATCTTTCTTTTACTACAAAACCGAGAAACACAACATTTTCACATTATGTTCATGTTGGAGTGGTGCTGGAGATGATGAAAATGAAGTTGAAAACGGTTTAAATTTCCCTTTAATACCCCTCCTCGTTCTCCAGCCATCTGCAAAAACGAGAGAGCTGTTTTTAGAAGACAGAAACTATGCCGGGAGACCTAGTTGTGTAATCAGGTAGCTTCGGTGGAGCCAAAAATAGACGAGGCGTCAGCTCTTGTCAATTGTTAATGCCCAGGATGGTGATTAGTTTTGAGAAGCCCACGCACAACAAGTTCAGTGACAGAGGGCTAGCGGGAAAAACAGGAAATACAGGCAGACTGGGGCAGCTCAAATTAGATTGGGTCCTGGTCTTACCTTCCCAAGGGTCCATTATGTATGTTTGTGTTTGTGTTTGTGTATCCTGTGTGCTGTGTGTTGGTGGGAGGGGTGAGATAAATAACCTTTTTTTTTAATGTCACATGTGTCACGGGTGTAGGCTTTACGTGGAAATCCTTACTTAAGAGCACTTCCCAATGATGTAGAGTACATTTAGTTAAAATGAAAGATAAATTATTACTTGTAACTCAAGAGGAATAACATACACGAGAATGGAGTTATATACAGAGATTACCAGTACCAGATCAATGTGCAGGGATACAAAAACAAACTGAAATATCACATTTACATAAGTATTCAGACTCTTTACTCAGTACTGAGAATTGGTCCGAAGCCACTCCTGCATTGTCTTGGCTGTGTGGTTAGGGTTGTTGTCCTGTTGGAAGATGAACCTTCACCTCAGTCTGAGGTCCTGAGCGCTCTGGAGCAGGTTTTCATCAAGGATCTCTCTGTACTTTGCTCCGTTCATCTTTCCCTCAATCCGGACTAGTCTCCTAGTCCCTGCAGTTGAAACACAACCCCACAGCATGATGCCACCACCATGCTTCACCCTAGAGATGGAGCCAGGTTTCCTCCAGATGTGACGCTTGGCATTCAGGCCAAAGAGTTACATCTTTGTTTCATCAGTCCAGAGAATCTTGTTTCTTATGGTCTGAGTCCTTTAGGTGCCTTTTGGCAAACTCCAAGCGGGCTGTCATGTGCCTTTTACTGAGGAGTGACTTCGGTCTTGCCACTCTACCATAAAGGCCTGATTGGTAGAGAGCTGCAGAGATGGTTGTCCTTCTGGGAGGTTCTCCCATCTCCACAGAGGATCTCTGGAGCTCTTTCAGAGTCGCCATCGGGTTCTTGGTCACCTCTTTTACCAAGGCCCTTCTCCCCCGATTGCTCAGTTTGGCCGGGCGGCCAGCTCTAGGAAGAGTCTTGGTGGTTCCAAACTTCCTTCGACCTCATGGCTTGGTTTTTGCTCTGACATACACTGTCAACTGTGGGACCTTATATAGACAGGTGTGTTCCTTTCCAAATCATGTCAGATCAATTGAATTTACCACATGTAGTCTCCAATCAAGTTGTAGAAACATTTCAAGGATGATCAATGGAAACAGGATGCACCTGAGCAAAATATTGAGACTCATAGCAAAGGGTCTGAATACTTCCACTACTTGTCAAATGTTTTAGAACACCTACTCATTCAAGGGTTTTTCTTTATTTTTACTGTTTTCTACATTGTAGAATAATAGTGAAGACATCAAAACTATGAAATAACACATATGGAATCATGTAGTAACCAAAAAGGTGTTAAACAAATCATAATATATTTTATATTTGAGATTAGCCACCCTTTGCCTTGATGACATCTTTGCACACTCTTGGCATTCCCTCAACCAGATTCATGAGCTAGTCACCTGGAATGCATTTCAATTAACAGTTGTGCCTTGTTAAAAGTTCATTTGTGGAATGTCTTTCCTTAATGCGTTTGAGCCAATCAGTCGTGTTGTGACAAGGTAGGGGTGGTATACAGAAGATAGCCCTATTTGGTAAAAGACCAAGTCCATATTATGGCAAGAACAGCTCAAATAAGCAACGACAGGCCATCATTACTTTAAGACATGAAGGTCAGTCAATATGGAACATTTCACTAACGTATTTGATTTGATAAAAAATAAAAAAATCCAGAGAAAATTGGAATCCCTCGCAAGTTCTTCTGAGACTTAAAGGGTCTCATATATGGTCACAGATCCACAAGGTCTTATTGGAGTATATCTTAAAGTCAATACAAAAGTGAACAAATAAGTTATAAACCCTCAAAAGCAGTCTATGTGAAACGTAGAGGGTTTCCTGCCCCTTAAGTACCTCTATCCTCATCCTTCCACTTCCACAATGTGCCGTCACCCTGCCCGGGGTCCTTGCCTTCCTCCAACAAACCAGGAAGTAAGTAACCTCCCTCTGGAAACCTTTGTTCCAGCAGAGGTGGATCAGTAAACGTTTTTTGCATGATGACTAACCTAAGTTCCCAATGCTAATGCCTGTTTTGTTTTTTTAGCTCAGTGGGATAATGGGGCATTAAGTCGTGCAGGTGACCCGGGTTCAATACCAAGTCGGTTACGTCCAACAGTGTACTTACTATGAGGCACTGGCCTATGTGCTGTACTGTCTATAGAGCTAGAACACCTAACTTCAAGCACTGACCCGAGATCAGCTAAAGCCACTACTGTTGTACATGTGTGCTGTGCTGTCTATAGAGCTAGAATTCCTACCTTCAAGCACTGACCTCAGCTAAAGCCACTACTATTGTACTTACTATGAGGCACTGGCCTATGTGCTGTGCTGTCTATAGAGCTAGTTCACCAAACATCAAGCTCTGACCCAATATCAGCTAAAGCCACTACTATTGCCTATATGTCCATCAGTATTAGCTGAGGAAAACTTTAATCTACAGCTATTCACACATATTACACATGAATGATTGGGATAATACCATTTCACTAATACCAGAACACAATGCCGATGTCAATCCACTTCATACCAATAGTGACATACTATTGACCTGGGTTCAAATACTATTCAAAATCATTTCAAATACTTTAGCTTGATTGAGCTTGCCAGTTTCAATGGGACCATTGAATGCACCGAGCTGTCTGTTTAAACTACTAGCACACAGTTCAGACACCAATGCATACCCCACAAGACATGCCACCAGAGGTCTCTTCACAGTACCCAAGTCCAGAGCAGACTATCCCTAACCCTAACCCGACTGTATATCTGTAGTATTTGAACCCAGTTCTGCAGCCAACTACGACTATCAGAAACCATCAAATCACAAAAATCACTTGGAACGTGTGCTGCACCACAATTGACACAGATTCATTTGGAGGTAGTAATCAGCATAGCAAAGCAAGTTGACCCTTGATTATCTAATTACGCTGGAGCAGTGTGCAAATAGATTACCCCGACTTCTGTTGCCACCGTCCTTTGTTTGCGCCATCGGTTAGTGCAGACATCGGCAGAATAGATGGAAGGAAAAGGAAAGCAGGAGAAAATTGGAGGAAAAGTGAAAAGGAGAGGAGAGGAGAGGAGAGGAGAGGAGAGGACAGGAGAGGAGAGGAGAGGAGAGGAGAGGAGAGGAGAGGAGAGGAGAGGAGAGGAGAGGAGAGGAGAGGAGAGGAGAGGAGAGGAGAGGAGAGGAGAGGAGAGGAGAGGAGAGGAGAGGAGAGGAGAGGAGAGGAGAGGAGAGAGTGAAATAGGTTGAGGGAGAGAGTGAGAAAGAGAACAAGACAGAGAATGAATGAATCGGGAATTAAACAGCAATTTTGGAGTAGGAGCGGAGTTGTAGCAGGTGGAGGGATTTTATAAAATAATGCGTTCTCGATAAATAGCGGAGGGCCGGAGTACCTCATCTCATGAATAATTCATGAGGGAGATATTAAAAACATGCTCACTCATATCGGGCACCGAGGAGTGGGGAGCTGTGCACAGTGCCGAGGTATTGTTAGCTCCTACTGTTTCGGCAGGCACGCAAAGAGTCAGCACTCTCAACAGAACGGCTGGGCTGATAGCAAGATAGAAAATAGGAAATGCCAAAGACAACAGAGGAGCTTCACTGCCCAAGTATCAGTTATTTCATTTAAACTTCCCTGCCAGCGTTGCCGCGCTTAGCATCAGAAGGCTTAGAGGAGTGACATTTCCCTTCTTCGCTGTTCGATGCCGATGGTGTGGTTTGTGCTATTTGTAATTTCTTTGTTTTGCAAGAGAGAGAGAGAGAGAGAGAGAAAAAAAAATGTTGACATGAACCAAACATGTACAGCTAGCTAGGTGTGATTGGGGTCACTCCGTCACTCCCTCAATTCTTTCATTTCCCCTCCCTAACCTCCCTGCCTCCTCAGAGAGATTTGCCATTGGAAATCCATCTCCATTTTATTGTTCTCTAATTGACTCTGTGTTTCATTTTTTGGTACATCAAACCGGCTCCAGGGAGATTGGGAGAGGCCGTTAGGCAGGGAGTGTTTGGTCTAGGCCAACATGTATGTTGTCTTTGAAAGAATGAGAGATTTCTTGAATTAATTCCGATTTAGCAAACCTGCTTGCGTTTTAACAAAGTGTATGCTATTCTACAAATCACGTAAAAGTGTAGCTGATGATTTATGCATATGTAAATTGGAGGGTGCTCATTGATCGTGTCCCCGCTTATAATTATCTGGGCATTTGGACTGACAAAAAGGGGGGATGACTGAGCAAACCGTTCAGTCGAAATCATATCATTCAGATCCCTTGGGTGGATCTGCTTTTAGTTTTTTTTGCATCTCCAATGCATTTTAAAACTGTAGGAAACATTGCCTCTAGGGCATTTCAGAAGATTGTCAGAGGACCTTTTCACGGAGGTATGTTCATGTGTATATGGATGAGTCATTTAATGTGTCTATTGTATTTGGACGTGAACTGCGGTGCTACACATCTGGAAACTAACCTTGGTCTCAGCAAAGACGAAGAAGAAGCTATTACAATGAACCCTCCCTCTGATATCTCCGCCTACCAGCGTACTCTGATTGAAATTGATATTTTACATTTCTGGCTGGTTTTGACTTGTACATTTTGCAGCAGTCATAGTGGTTGCAGCTATACCATAGTATTTAGAAAAGAGGTGTTTCAGGGTGTTTGTACAATGCAGGATATACCAGATTGCGAGGTAAATGCCTCCCTGTCATTTTTTCACCTTCCAAATCAGCCCCGCTTGATGTGAAATGAAACGGGGCTGAGCGATGACGTCGTCACGATTAGAGTGTGAAAATTGTCCCCAGCTGTCACTCATCTCATCGTTGAGGCAACCATCAAAGCACCCAGACATAGTAAAGCCAAGGGCACAGCAGAGCGATAAGACAGACAGAGAAAGACAGAAAGAGATGGAGGGAAGCGAGAGAGTGAGGGGAAACCAAAATTCATATGGCAAAGAGAACGAATGGGAAAAAATTAAGAAAGGGGGGAGTGAGAGAGAGCAAAGGAGAAGGAGGGGGTGAAAGGGATTGCGATAAAAAAAATCTGAGAATAAAGAGAGGGTGAGCGATTGAATGAGAAAAATGGGATTAGAGAGAGAGAGAGAGAGAGAAATAAATCAGATGACAGAGAGAATGTGAAAGAAGTTAGTGTACGGAGGATGTGGGAGATAAAACAGAGTAAACTAAAGATGTCTAGGCAATAAGAGAAAGATTATGTGACAGATATGAGAGAGAGAGAGAGAGAGAGAGAGAGAGAGAGAGGAAATTACAATATGCAGAACCTTGTGGGTTTGGGTGGAACTCGCACAATCAAGCATGGGGCTCATAATCTGATCCCCAAATGCCGCCCAAATCCAGTCATCACTATTCATCCACGCACTTGCCAAATACAGACCATGGCACACTCACAGGAATCTTTAGCCATCCGTATCATTTAGATTCACTTAAGCCCATTCTGTAGCCCAAAAACACAGCATACCTGTCATTGGAAGATCCTGAAGGACAGAGAGGATGACAGAAAATGACTGTCTAGTTGCCTCAAAAATGCTAAGATCCTTTGACATCCATTCTCTCTCCATTTCCGATGTGAGTCATTCGATTCAGGTAGGGTAGTCGACGCATTAAAGAACGAGTGTGTAAGTGGTAAGATGGGGTATAATAATGCGCATTACCTACATTTTACATTACCTACATTTTACCTTGGCCCATACACTCTAAGCTGTGTTTAGATAATTCAGCAGTTCGAGAGAGGCCTCACAAAATGGTCAATCTACCATAGTTATGCATGGATGTAGTGGTAAGTACAATTATGGTAAAAGCTAAATGGAGCTGGAAGAGCTGTGAGTAGCATAAATGCTAACAACCCATGATTATATGTATTTACACTCCATTACATCGCTATACGAATGAATTAGAGTGACTGCCAGAGAAGCTACATTGAAGCTACGACTTTAAATGTGTCTAAGACTGTATAAGCATGCTGTGCTTAAGCCTAGGCGTCATTCCGATCTCAGGCAAGGTCTCTCACCCGAACCACCTCTGTCACATTAGGACCAGTCCAGCTGATGTCATCCAAGTGGGGTCCTTGATAAAACTACAATCTCCTCCGGTATTTGGACGGTGAAGCAAAAAAACTTTAATTTGGCTCAATACTATTGGATTGGAGGTCCACGTTTTATTTGAGGCGCCGACTGTACAGAATGTCACCTTTTATTTTGAGGATAGTCTTGATGCATATCTGTTTTACTGTTTAGCAATTCAATGAAAACATTCGTAGAGGAAACATGCTTTATTGTCTCCGTGCGTTCAGCCCCTATACCGTGGTTCTCCCATCCTCCTCAACTTTTCAAGTCACAAGCCTCCACTGGTGTACATACAGTCACTGGTATATTTGTTTGCAATGTTTGTCGGCTTTTTACCTTTGAAATGACTCCTACAGTAAATCCTTACGAAAAACGGAACTTATTCAATCCCCCCTCTTAATTTGAAAATGCACAAGGCTCTAAGTATTTAAGTACCAAAACCATACCATTCCAACCTGAGATTGACAGCTTCTAAATTACATCTGGTAGCGGCAGGCGGTGGCAAATCCCGCTTCAGGAGTCTTGTCTAATAGCTCTGAAAGAGACACACAATAGGAATGTGTAAAAATCCCCTCCGTAATCTGTGTCTGCTTAGATAGGGCTTGGGGGCTCAAGCAGGTACGAATCAGGTATATGTCGGCATAATGAAAAGGGCTTTATGTTGCCTGAAAACGCTTCACACCTCTCAAAAGAAAATAAGGGATTAACCCTGTCCTGGGTTTCCCCTGTAACCACACCCTTCATTCGCTGGCTACCTCATTTGTCTCTTTATAACTTTTCAGCAAGAATTTGAAATGCCAAACTGAGGAGAAACGTTGTGCTTGACAATACCGTCTAGGCGCAGGCGATGCACCTTGTGATGTGTGACGGCAGCCATTGCAATCGAAGTACAGGCAGGTGAGGCACGTATAGATAGAGAGACAGGCCTTTAATCATCATTTTCTGTTGTGTGAAGGAACTGTTTATCTTGCTCTCTTTTACTCTCTTTACCTGTCACTCACGACTACATCAATCTGTCTCTCTCACCCACACACACCAGTGGCGACTGTCGTTCAGTGCAAGTGGGGCAGAGCTCCACCTGTTCAGAGCCCCACCTGTTTAGAGCCCCACCTGTTTAGAGCCCCACCTGTTTAGAGCCCAACCTGTTTAGAGCCCCACCTGTTTAGAGTCCCACCTGTTTAGAGCCCCACCTGTTTAGAGCCCCACCTGTTTAGAGCCCCACCTGTTTAGAGCCCCACCTGTTCAGAGCCCCACCTGTTCAGAGCCCCACCTGTTTAGAGCCCCACCTGTTTAGAGCCCCACCTGTTCAGAGCCCCACCTGTTTAGAGCCCCACCTGTTCAGAGCCCCACCTGTTCAGAGCCCCACCTGTTCAGAGCCCCACCTGTTTAGAGCCCCACCTGTTTAGAGCCCCACCTGTTTAGAGCCCCACCTGTTTAGAGCCCCACCTGTTCAGAGCCCCACCTGTTCAGAGCCCCACCTGTTCAGAGCCCCACCTGTTCAGAGCCCCACCTGTTCAGATCCCCACCTGTTTAGAGCCCCACCTGTTTAGAGCCCAACCTGTTTAGAGCCCAACCTGTTTAGAGCCCCACCTGTTTAGAGTCCCACCTGTTTAGAGCCCCACCTGTTTAGAGCCCCACCTGTTTAGAGCCCCACCTGTTTAGAGCCCCACCTGTTTAGAGCCCCACCTGTTCAGAGCCCCACCTGTTTAGATTCCCACCTGTTTAGAGCCCCACCTGTTTAGAGCCCCACCTGTTTAGAGCCCCACCTGTTTAGAGTCCCACCTGTTTAGAGTCCCACCTGTTTAGAGCCCCACCTGTTTAGAGCCCCACCTGTTTAGAGCCCCACCTGTTTAGAGCCCAACCTGTTTAGAGCCCCAACTGTTTAGAGCCCCACCTGTTTAGAGCACGAACCGGTTTAGTTACATTACATTTTTTTTAAATGCCTGTTTTGTGTTCTATTATGGCATTAATACATGTCACATATCAGTGTGCAAACAATGCACACATAATAATAATTTCTTGAGTAAGGCAGGTCCAAAATGCAGGTGTTTCAGTCTAGCTCAGTGCTTTCTATGGTGGTGGGGCAGACAGTGGAAAATACGGAGTGTAGGGGTTGGTAATGTTCTCTAGTTGCGCCGTGATTGGCGCAGTGTTCTGTCACTCATGGGGACACCACATCACCTCAGAATCTATGGGGAGAGCTCGGAAATTCAAGCCCCTTGGGTGCTGCCATAGCGTTACATTAGAAGTGCCCATCCAAGAAGCTCAAGGTCATTGGTCACAGATAAAATTATGTCAAATCACATTATATCTACCGTAGCTTTGATTGGACTGATCGTGTCAACATCATACTTTCAAAATCTTAGCTAGTAAGCTAGATAAGCAGTCATCATTATGAATCAAGTTGACAATGTACTGGCAAATCCTTTTCAATCATTGTCATACTGTATGAAGAGAAATTATATCGGTGCTCATCGGCAATTGGACATAAACATTACACAACAAGTTGGAAATCGCAAATTCACCAATGAGTTGTTCGGAAGGAATTAGTGGCTAACTGCAAGCATTGCAAAGCAATCACTAGCCTGCTATTCAGTGGAGTGGGTGTGTGGTCCAAGTCTGGGATTAAGGGTCTCTTTTCCAAGCTTAATAGGATAAACATTCACATGCAACACCATGGGTCAGAAAAGATTGAATACATTGGTCTTGCTGTCAATCCAACATGACTTCTGGAAACTCAGAACTGGAAACTCTCAGTGAGTTCAAGACAACTGGGAACTCTGAAAGAAATTGAAAATACATTTTGAGCGGTCATCCAACTCGGTAAAAAATATATATATATTGTATGCTGCTGCATAAATGATGTAATATGCCAGGAAGATATGTATACTGTAGCTAAGAAAGTACTACTAAGTATATGTTGTGTAGTAAGCTGTTGGTGGTGTATCCTATAGCCTGATTTTGAGAAATCTCATCATAGAATACTGCAAGAGCTTTCATTGTCTGCTTAAATGCCCCCTTTATTTATCCTACAGGTCTGACTAGGTTTTACAGGGAGAACACTGTAAGAACGGTCCATGATCTGAATTCTGTAGCTGTACATTTCAAAAGTGCTAAACCAATAGTTATTTTGACTACATCCTTCCTAGCATTAATTAATGTCTTTATCGAAATTACCCATACTCATTGTCCCTTTATGCCATAGTTTGTACATCTCAATTTACAATAGAAACCACATTTGTTTAAGTAAGTCAGCCATATCAGCTATGTTTTTTTAAAGGCAGTAAATGAGGCTGAATGATCTGTTTCGCTGACAGATAAGGCTTTGCTGATAGCCAGGTGTAGCAGTGGTAAGGTGTTGGGACTGTTGAGAGAGCTTTATGTAGGCCCTTTGTGGGCACCGTTTGTCACTGTTACAGTGTAATTAATGTATTGTTTAGTGTTGAGTTGTGAAGTGGCTTTGCTGTAATGCTTAGAGAAGATCTCATGTCAAGTGTTATTGAAGTGTTGTGGCTGCAGGTTCACCTGCCTCATCTAAAGCCTATTCTTTTAGGGTGTTGCTATAGGCCACCAAGTGCTAACTTTGGAGCGATTTCAGTGCCAACAGAAATTGTATTTGAATTTAATATTTTGAATGTGTGTCAGGATATTGGATTTTCTCATTTTGAATTTGTGTTAGGATATTGAATTTGAATTCAACATTTTAGAATTTGTAATTCACAAATTGAATCATAAAATTCCTATATTGAACTTGTATTTCATGATTTGAAACTGATTTATATTGCATTCAGTTTTTAAAATACAATTTCATTAAAATTCAATATTCAAATTCAGTTTCTAAATTCAGATTCAAAACGGCTAGCAACAACATCTTGTTACTTTTCTAACCTGGGAAGTAGAAGAAAAATTATAAATTGAACTCTCTTCCAGCCAATCGTAAAGTAAAACAGGCTACCACCTGACCTCATAAATGGCTGTTGCATTGACTGTCTTTGCTGGCAGAAGATACAAGAGACAATAGTGATCACTGAGTAGTCATATTAACTAACTGTTCTAAGAAAGGCGTGTTCTTTAATTTTACACCTGATCAAGCATAAAGTTTTAACTGTGTGTCATAGTCACAGCACTAATTAGTGGAATGCAGGACAAGGGTTAAGGTTAGCTAGCTAGCTAGAATAGGTAAAACATTTAAAATAAAAGCTTGCGATCGCATTGATAACTTGGCTGCATGTTAATTGCAATGTAAACACTTTTGATAACTAAAACTAAGAGAAACTGTAACACATTGGTTGATGTTTAATATAATTTTCCCCGCGCAACCAAAAATACGCCAAACAGGCTTTTTATCAAGGCAGCTAGCTATCTATGCTAGCAACAGTTGGCCTGGTTAGCAAGATCCAGATGTAATATACAGTACATGACCAAAAGTATGTGGACACCTGTCAGTCGACCATCTCATTTCAAAATCAGGGGCATTAATATGGAGTTTATCCCCCTTTGCTGTTGTAACAACCTCCACTCTTCTAGGACGGCTTTCCACTAGATGTTGGAATATTGCTGCAGAGACTTTCTTCCATTCAGCCACAAGAGCAATAGTGAGCTCGGGCACTTATGTTGGGCTATTAGGACTGGCTCGCAGTTGGCGTTCCAAACTCATCCCAAAGGTGTTTGATGGGGTTGAGGTCAGGGCTCTGTGCAGGCCAGTCAAGTTCATCCACACCGATCTCCACAAACCATTTATGTATGGACCTCGCTTTGGGATGGATTGTATGGACCGTTGGGATGGATTGGAACGCTGACTGTGAACCATGGCCTAATCATCCAAAATCAGTGCCTGACCTCACTAATGCTCTTGTGGCTGAATGGAAGCAAGTCCCCACAGCAATGTTCAAACATCTAGTGAAAAGCCTTCACTGAGGAGTAGGAATGGGGGGGACCAACTCCATATTAATGGCAATGATTTTGGAATTAGATGTTCTAGTCTTCACATCTGGCCAAATGATGTAGATGTTGGAGGGTGTCAAAAATGTCACTACATTTGTGTCTGGCTTCTTTCTTTGTCTGCTAAACAAACTCCAGGAAGCAGGGCACAGCCTGGTTTCAAACAAACAGTGTACATATGCTACTGTATGAGAGTGGGGGGTAAACCATGGCCACATGTTAATGCATTTCAACATCTGGATCTGGCTAACCATGCCACTGTATAGGGTAAACTGTTGCTAGCGTTGTTTTGGTTGCTCTGATGAAATAAAACTAAACATCAACAAATGTGTTACAGTTTCTCTTAGTTTTATACTGAACACAATTATAAACTCAACATATAAAGTGTTGGTCCAATGTTTCATGAGCTGAAATAAAAACATCCCAGCTTATTTCTCTGCACATGTTTGTTTACAGCCATGTTAGTGAAGATTTCTCCTTTTCCAAGATAATCCATCCAAATGACAGGTGTGGCACATCAAGAAACTGATTAAATGGAATGATCGTTACACGGGTGCACCTTGTGCTGGGGACAATAAACAGCCACTCTTATCTCACAACACAATGCCACATATGTCTCAGGTTTTGGGGGAGCACGAAATTGTCATGCTGACTTCACAAATGTTCACCAGAGCTGTTGCCATTGATTTGAATGTTGATTTCTCTACCTTAAGCCACCTCCAATGTCATTTTAGAGAATTTGGCATCGTGTGGGCGAAGGATTTACTGAGGTCAACGTTGTGAACAGAGTGCCCCATGGTGGGGGTTGGGTTTTGGTATGGGCAGCCATAAGCTACCAACAACAAACACCATTTTATTTTATCTATGGTAATTTGAGTTACTGTGACGAGATCCTGAGGCCCATTGTCGTGCCATTCACCTGCCGCCATCACCTTTCAGCATGATAATGCACAGCCCCATGCCGCAAGAATCTATAGTATACACAATTCCTGGAAGCTGAAAATGTCCCATTTCTTCCATGGTCTGCATACTCACCAGACATGTCACCCATTGAGCATGTTTGGGATGCTCATGATTGACCTGTGTTCCAGTTCCTGCCAGTATCCATCAACGTTGCACAGCTATTGAAGAGGAGTTGGACAACATACCACAGGCCACAATCAATAGCCTGATCAACTCTATGTGAAGGAGATGTTTTTGTGATGCATGAGACAAATGGTGGTCAAATTTCTGATCCACTCCCCTACTTTTTTTTTTAAGGTATCTGTGACCAACCAAGACATATCTGTATCCACAGTAATGTGACAACCAATTAATTATACTGACATTTTATTTTAAAACTGAATGCAATATTATATTCAGTTTCAAATCATGAAATACAAGTTCAATTTTGGAATTTTATGATTACATTTGTGAATGACGAGTTTTTGAATTCAAATTGTTTACGTACACTACAGGAACAGGACCATGCATATTTATTGATGACATTTTTTCAGTACCCATTGGATGCAGTGATCACAATATTGTGGCTATATCAAGGAAAGCCACAGTTCTAAAAGCTGGGACTTAAAATAGTGTGTATGAGATCATGCAAACAATTTTGCTGTGACTCTTATGTGGATGATGTAAAAAAAAGAAATTGGGGTCTGATGTGATTAATAAGGATCATCCAGATGCTGAACTTCATAAAGTTATTGATAAACATGCAACTGTTAAGAAACTGACTGTTAGAACTGTTAAGGCTCCATGGTATTGATGAGGAATTGAAAAACTGCATGGCTGAAACAGATGGGGCAAAAGGGAGCGGCTAATAAATCAAATCAAATGTATTTATATAGCCCTTCGTACATCAGCTGATATCTCAAAGTGCTGTACAGAAACCCAGCCTAAAACCCCAAACAGCAAGCAATGCAGGTGGAGAAGCACGGTGGCTAGGAAAAACTCCCTAGAAAGGCCAATACCTAGGAAGAAACCTAGAGAGGAACCAGGCTATGTGGGGTGGCCAGTCCTCTTCTGGCTGTGCCGGGTGGAGATTATAACAGAACATGGTCAAGATGTTCAATGTTCATAAATGACCAGCATGGTCGAATAATAATAAGGCAGAACAGTTGAAACTAGAGCAGCAGCACAGTCAGGTGGAAGTTGAAACTGGAGCAGCAGCATGGCCAGGTAGACTGGGGACAGCAAGGAGTCATCATGTCAGGTAGTCCTGGGGCATGGTCCTAGGGCTCAGGTCAGTTGAAACTGGAACAGCAGCATGGCCAGGTGGACTGGGGACAGCAAGGAGTCATCATGTCAGGTAGTCCTGGGGCATGGTCCTAGGGCTCAGGTCCTCCGAGAGAGAGAAAGAAAGAGAGAAGGAGAGAATTAGAGAACGCACACTTAGATTCACACAGGACACCGAATAGGACAGGAGAAGTACTCCAGATATAACAAACTGACCCCAGCCCCCCGACACATAAACTACTGCAGCATAAATACTGGAGGCTGAGACAGGAGGGGTCAGGAGACACTGTGGCCCCATCCGAGGACACCCCCGGACAGGGCCAAACAGGAAGGATATAACCCCACCCACTTTGCCAAAGCACAGCCCCCACACCACTAGAGGGATATCTTCAACCACCAACTTACCATCCTGAGACAAGGCTGAGTATAGCCCACAAAGATCTCCGCCACGGCACAACCCAAGGGGGGGGGGGGGGCGCCAACCCAGACAGGATGACCACAACAGTGAATCAACCCACTCAGGTGACGCACCCCCTCCAGGGACAGCATGAGAGAGCCCCAGCAAGCCAGTGACTCAGCCCCTGTAATAGGGTTAGAGGCAGAGAATCCCAGTGGAAAGAGGGGAACCGGCCAGGCAGAGACAGCAAGGGCGGTTCGTTGCTCCAGAGCCTTTCCGTTCACCTTCCCACTCCTGGGCCAGACTACACTCAATCATATGACCCACTGAAGAGATGAGTCTTCAGTAAAGACTTAAAGGTTGAGACCGAGTTTGCGTCTCTGACATGGGTAGGCAGACCGTTCCATAAAAATGGAGCTCTATATGAGAAAGCCCTGCCTCCAGCTGTTTGCTTAGAAATTCTAGGGACAATTAGGAGGCCTGCGTCTTGTGACCGTAGCGTACGTATAGGTATGTACGGCAGGACCAAATCAGAGAGATATGTAGGAGCAAGCCCATGTAATGCTTTGTAGGTTAGCAGTAAAACCTTGAAATCAGCCCTTGCTTTGACAGGAAGCCAGTGTAGAGAGGCTAGCACTGGAGTAATATGATCAAATTTTTTGGTTCTAGTCAGGATTCTAGCAGCCGTATTTAGCACTAACTGAAGTTTATTTAGTGCTTTATCCGGGTAGCCGGAAAATAGAGCATTGCAGTAGTCTAACCTAGAAGTGACAAAAGCATGGATTAATTTTTCTGCATCATTTTTGGACAGAAAGTTTCTGATTTTTGCAATGTTACGTAGATGGAAAAAAGCTGTCCTCGAAATGGTCTTGATATGTTCTTCAAAAGAGAGATCAGGGTCCAGAGTAACGCCGAGGTCCTTCACAGTTTTATTTGAGACGACTGTACAACCATTAAGATTAATTGTCAGATTCAACAGAAGATCTCTTTGTTTCTTGGGACCTAGAACAAGCATCTCTGTTTTGTCCGAGTTTAATAGTAGAAAGTTTGCAGCCATCCACTTCCTTATGTCTGAAACACATGCTTCTAGCGAGGGCAATTTTGGGGCTTCACCATGTTTCATTGAAATGTACAGCTGTGTGTCATCCGCATAGCAGTGAAAGTTTACATTATGTTTTCGAATAACATCCCCAAGAGGTAAAATATATAGTGAAAACAATAGTGGTCCTAAAACGGAACCTTGAGGAACACCGAAATTTACAGTTGATTTGTCAGAGGACAAACCATTCACAGAGACAAACTGATATCTTTCCGACAGATAAGATCTAAACCAGGCCAGAACATGTCCGTGTAGACCAATTTGGGTTTCCAATCTCTCCAAAAGAATGTGGTGATCGATGGTATCAAAAGCAGCACTAAGGTCTAGGAGCACGAGGACAGATGCAGAGCCTCGGTCCGATGCCATTAAAATGTCATTTACCACCTTCACAAGTGCCGTCTCAGTGCTATGATGGGGTCTAAAACCAGACTGAAGCATTTCGTATACGTTGTTTGTCTTCAGGAAGGCAGTGAGTTGCTGCGCAACAGCCTTCTCTAAAATTTTTGAGAGGAATGGAAGATTCGATATAGGCCGATAGTTTTTTATATTTTCTGGGTCAAGGTTTGGCTTTTTCAAGAGAGGCTTTATTACTGCCACTTTTAGTGAGTTTGGTACACATCCAGTGGATAGAGAGCCGTTTATTATGTTCAACATAGGAGGGCCAAGCACAGGAAGCAGCTCTTTCAGTAGTTTAGTTGGAATAGGGTCCAGTATGCAGCTTGAAGGTTTAGAGGCCATGATTATTTTCATCATTGTGTCAAGAGATATAGTACTAAAACACTTGAGCGTCTCTCTTGATCCTAGGTCCTGGCAGAGTTGTGCAGACTCAGGACAACTGAGGTTTGGAGGAATACGCAGGTTTAAAGAGGAGTCCGTAATTTGCTTTCTAATAATCATAATCTTTTCCTCAAAGAAGTTCATGAATTTATCACTGCTAAAGTGAAAGTCATCCTCTCTTGGGGAATGCTGCTTTTTAGTTAGCTTTGCGACAGTATTAAAAAGGAATTTCGGATTGTTCTTATTTTCCTCAATTAAGTTAGAAAAATAGGATGATCGAGCAGCAGTAAGGGCTCTACGGTACTGCACGGTACCGTCCTTCCAAGCTAGTCGGAAGACTTCCAGTTTGGTGTGGCGCCATTTCCGTTCCAATTTTCTGGAAGCTTGCTTCAGAGCTCGGGTATTTTCTGTGTACCAGGGAGCTAGTTTCTTATGAGACATTTTTTTTGTTTTTAGGGGTGCAACTGCATCTAGGGTATTGCGCAAGGTTAGATTGAGATCCTCAGTTAGGTGGTTAACTGATTTTTGTCCTCTGGCGTCCTTGGGTAGGCAGAGGGAGTCTGGAAGGGCATCAAGGAATCTTTGTGTTGTCTGTGAATTTATAGCACGACTTTTGATGTTCCTTGGTTGGGGTCTAAGCAGATTATTTGTTGCAATTGCAAACGTAATAAAATGGTGGTCCGATAGTCCAGGATTATGAGGAAAAACATTAAGATCCACCACATTTATTCCATGGGACAAAACTAGGTCCAGCGTATGACTGTGACAGTGAGTGGGTCCAGAGACATGTTGGACAAAACCCACTGAGTCGATGATGGCTCTGAAAGCCTTTTGGAGTGGGTCTGTGGACTTTTCCATGTGAATATTAAAGTCACCAAAGATTAGAATATTATCTGCTATGACTACAAGGTCCGATAGGAATTCAGGGAACTCAGTGAGAAACGCTGTATATGGCCCAGGAGGCCTGTAAACAGTAGCTATAAAAAGTGATTGAGTAGGCTGCATAGATTTCATGACTAGAAGCTCAAAAGACGAAAATGTCATTTTTTTTTGTGTAAATTGAAATTTGCTATCGTAAATGTTAGCAACACCTCCGCCTTTGCGGGATGCACGGGGGATATGGTCACTAGTGTAGCCAGGAGGTGAGGCCTCATTTAAAACAGTAAATTCATCAGGCTTAAGCCATGTTTCAGTCAGGCCAATCACATCAAGATTATGATCAGTGATTAGTTCATTGACTATAATTGCCTTTGAAGTAAGGGATCTAACATTAAGTAGCCCTATTTTGAGATGTGAGGTATCATGATCTCTTTCAGTAATGACAGGAATGGAGGTGGTCTTTATCCTAGTGAGATTGCTAAGGCGAACACCGCCATGTTTAGTTTTGCCCAACCTAGGTCGAGGCACAGACACGGTCTCAATGGTGATAGCTGAGCTGACTACACTGACTGTGCTAATGGCAGACTCCACTATGCTGGCAGGCTGGCTAACAGCCTGCTGCCTGGCCTGCACCCTATTTCATTGTGGAGCTAGAGGAGTTAGAGCCCTGTCTATGTTGGTAGATAAGATGAGAGCACCCCTCCAGCTAGGATGGAGTCCGTCACTCCTCAGCAGGTCAGGCTTGGTCCTGTTTGTGGGTGAGTCCCAGAAAGAGGGCCAATTATCTACAAATTCTAACTTTTGGGAGGGGCAGAAAACAGTTTTCAACCAGCGATTGAGTTGTGAGACTCTGCTGTAGAGCTCATCACTCCCCCTAACTGGGAGGGGGCCAGAGACAATTACTCGATGCCGACGAGTCTGACTGAACATCTGACTGGCTGACTTACTGCACATTGAGAAATGACGTGACTCGTCTCAGCATAAAAAATAAGAAATTGTATTATGAAGCCAAGATCAATTAAATAAAGAATGATGGAAGAATCGTTAGAGTACTTTAATGAAATAATGGGCAGTAAAACACAATCAACTCCATCTTTTATCAAATCCGATGGCTTATTCATCACAACATTCTTATTTTATTGATTGCCTTATTGGCAAAGTGTGGAAACTTAGGCAGAAACTGCCAACATTGAACAGTGAACCATCGCAGTCATGCATGAAAAAAACTAATAATGAAAGAAAAGCATTGAAAGTTTGAATTTTGTAAAGTTCACGTGGGAGAGGTGGAAAAAGTATTATCGATCAATAATGACAAACGTCCTGGCATTGACAACTTAGATGGAAAGCTACTGAGGACGGTAGCTGACTCTATAGCCATTCCTATCTGTCATATCTTTAATCTGAGCCTGGATGAAAGTCTTTGTCCTCAGGCCTGGAGGGGAGCCAAAGTCATTTCACTACTCAAGAGTGGGCAAAGTGGCCTTTGCTGGTTCTAACAGCAGGCCTGTCAGCTTGCTGTCAGCTCTTAAGAAACTGTTGAGGGAAAAAAATGGTTTGACCAAATACAATGCTATTTATCTGTAAACAAATGAACAACAGACTTTCAGCATGCTTATACAGGACACTCACCATGTGCTGCACTAACACAATTGATGATGATTTGATGAAAGAAGTCTGAGTGCTAGTATCAATACTATGCATGCCAGCCTCTCATAGTATCAATACTATGCATGCCAGTCTCTCATAGTATCTCTCATAGTATCAATGATTTCATGGAACACCCTTCCATCTCATATCGCGCAAGTGAACAGAAAACTTATTTTTTAAAAAAGAAATAAATCAACACCTCATGGGGCAACGCCTCTCCCCCATGTGACCTGGTTGTTTTGCATGTACAGACATGTATGTGTAAATGATAGAGGCTCACACACTACATGTTCATGCTTTTTTATGTATGTAAATTCTAAAGTATTTTGGCTGTAATGGGATCCTATTAAAATCTAATCAGAAACACCAGGCTTACGGGCCAAGCCCCGGTCAGATGGAGGAGTGAGAGAGAAAGAGAAAGAGAAAGAGAAAGAGAAAGAGAAAGAGAAAGAGAAAGAGAAAGAGAAAGAGAAAGAGAAAGAGAAAGAGAAAGGGAGAGAGAGAGAGGGGAGGGAGAAATTGGCAAAAGGAGCCAAAACAGAGAGAGAGAAACAGGGAGAGGGAGATTGAGACTATAGTTCAGAGGGAGAAGACGAGAGAGAGAGAGAGGGACAGAATGTGAGAGAGATTTCCAGCTCATTATCCAAAAGAGCAAAGCCGGGGGGGGGACTAGGGCTAACTGGGTGTGTGTGTGCAATAGCTTCTCAATTAATTTGGCAATGCTCTGCCCTTAGAATATCCAGGTCAGCATGGCCTTGAACAGTGAGGCAAGGCAGTAAGGTTGAAGCTTGCTGATTGGTTCAGATTTGGTCAGGCCAGGATCGGGTTTTAACCACTTAATCATTCATAAATAAACTTGATATGAATAAAAACACACATTTTATGCTCTAATGTAACCAACGGAACGTAATGGTGAATCTAAGTGCAGGCAGTAGTGCTCGAGGTTCAGGGGTGTGTCAGAAATAGATTCACTATCACGAAAGGGCTGGAATGTTATGAATAAACAAGTTGTGGGTGTGTTGAGGCTTGGCACCTCACTGGCCAATCAGAATGTGCGATTTCTTCTCGTAAATGTATTTATCCTATTTTATGTATTGCCTTGGAATCAATTCCAATTGTTAGTCCGTTATAGTTTGTTAATAGCTTACAGAAATGAAATAACAAAAATGTAGACCTATCTTTACTAAATACGTTAATAACTCGAACCCATTTGCAGCCCACATCGTTCTAAGTAATTGCATGGCTTCAAAGCATTCACACTGATACAGAGGCTAGGCCTACTGTACATTGCATTATGACAGAGCATGGACATGTCAAACATTGTCAATAAGTAAGAGTAAATGAATTATTGACAAGACCTAAAAAGAGAACGAGTGAAAAATACTAATTCTAATCAAGGCAACAACTTATTTCAAACTAGGCTATGTCACATTTACAGGCACCGTCATTTCTCCCCGTGGTCATTGTAATATTGAAATTACACAGACAATGGAGCGTTTTATGCACATCCAAACTTTTCCACAGTGCCAGGACAGAGATCTAATGTAGACAGAAAGAGAGGATGTCCACTCACTGCTCCCAAACAGTGTTTTATGAACATCATCAAAACCATCTTAAAGATCAGATCGCGTTCACGCATTCCCAGGCGATGCATTGCAAACACACCACGGATGTTGTCACCATAAAACCAGGAATGTGAATCATTCTAATAAGGAGCCAAACCCTTTATCCACTGCTTGAACTACTTTGCGATTGCATTGGGCAGACCAGAAAAAGGCTTCAATGAGCTTGGTTTTTAATTGAATAAAAAACGAAACTGGATTAAAAAAATATATATTTTTAAATAGGAATCAAACAGGCACCAAATGCACATTAGGCTGCTCTTGTTCCATACGCATATGGGCATTGTGCTTCACAGCTGGATAGGCTGTGTTAAAATTCATGCCACAACCAACTGCGTTACCTCTATAACCAGCTTTTGGTTAGTCTTAAATATCCCTTTCAGCTCTGCCTGAAATTAGCACTTTGGATCATGTTTTTAAGGGCAGACCTCAAATATTTCCACCCCGCCCATCTGAGCCCAAGTGACCTGATAAAAGACAGCGACATTGCCGAACCTGGCAAAGAGGGCTGGAAAATGCCAGTGCGCCAGTTTGACACTGGCACGGCCTTAACGCCAGCCGAAAATAGAGCCCTTGGTGTGTCATCACAGTGTTCTGTGACTTGGTCAGACTCATTCAGGTGGAACAAACTTAAACATGCACCTTTTTTCGACACTGATTTGAATGAAATTAAGAAAACAGAATGTTGTCAACAGATTACAATGACAGTTTTTATGTAACCAGTTGCTGCCTAACCCTGCAAATGTAATTCTGTTAAAATACCCCAAATCATTGTCTTTTTTTTGTCTGGGTTTCCTGAGGAATCGCTCTATTCTGACAATAGCCAACAGACCTTTACAAGACCAGTGTGTCTGCAGTGTTGTTAAGATCGAGACCGCTAGCAGTGTAGGTGGAATCGGACACTCCAGACCGATGATGGGTCAACTACATGTGTCAGGCCTAACGGTGTAGAAACGGATTGTTGTGACTACCAGTTTTCCAAAAGTTGCCGAACAACTCAGGAGAGAGGCAACGTGTGAAATCTGATGAGGTCAAGCGTTGATGCGTGATCCGCAGACACACATACATTTACTCACACACACTCTCTATCTCTTTCTCTCTCTCTCAAACACACACCGGTTTGCTTTCCCTCGTCCTGTGTTGTGAGGGAGGGAAAATTTGCTTCAAAATGTCACAGACACACAATCCGAGGAATTCTCACCACTGATTGTTCATAGACGTTCCAACACAGCCAGTTTTGACCCCCCCCCCTTTTTTCTCTGAATAAAACCACACTATTTATGAGGTTGTTCAAGACCTCCAGCCTTATAAGGTAAGTGTAAAATATTCAATTTGACTCTTGAGGTCCTTCCATTCCAGATAAAGTTGGAGAGCATTTATTTTGTTAAAGAATTTGGATGGAATTGAAACTGGTAAGACTTGGAATAAATACATCAACCTTGGTAATATATTCTTTAAAATAGGGAGAGTTCTCCATCTCTGAATCGCTATGTTCTGATACCACACCTGTTATCGCACCGATCTAAGGCAGAATTACTAATATTGGTTAGAGGATGTGAAAATAATGTAAGGCTCGCTCGGTGGTTGGTGCTCAGGGTTGCTGGTTCAAATATGACCCCAACCCAATCTTATCCAACCACTTCTTATTGCCCAAACTTATAACTCAACCTATAACTCTGACTTTGTTAGGAATTACTTGCCTAAACCTACCCATTAACATGTCTTGCCTGGTATATCCACGCATATTTTTGGTTGGTCTACTCTGCAGACTAAAAGCCCCAATGGCCTTCCTCTTAATAACCTGAGCTAGAAATGAATTAAACCATATTAACGGAAAACACAGTCCCAAAAAGACGAATCGCTGGAAGCTAACAACTTGGCCAATTTTACAGCTGACTGTTCACATCAAATGTTATTGGTCACATACACATATTTAGAAGATGTTATTGCTACTGTAGCGAAATTCTTGTGTTCCTGGCTCCCACAGTGCAGTAGTATCTAACAATTCACAACAATACACAAAATAAAAGGAAAATAATGGAATTAAGCAATATATAAATATTAGGACGAGCAATGTCGGAGTGGCACTGACTAAAACACATTAGAATAGAATACAGTATATACATACGAAAAAGTAAAGCAAGTAAGTAAGTAAACATTATTAAAGTGACTAGTGTTCCATTAGTAAAGTGTCCAATGGTTCCATGTCTATGTACATAGAGCAGTAGCCTCTAAGTTGCAGGGTTGAGTAACAGGGTGGTAGCCTGCTAGTGAATACTATTTAACAGTCTGATGGTCTTAGAAGCTTTTTTTCAGTCTCTCGGTCCTAGCTTTGATGCACCTGTACTAACCTCACCTTCTGGACGGTACCGGGGTGAACAGGCAGTGGCTCGGGGGGTTAATGTCATTGATGATTTTTTTGGCCTTCCTGTGACATCGGGTGCTGTTGGTGTCTTGGAGGGCAGGCAGTGTGCCTGATGTGTGGGGCAGACCGCACAACCTTCTGGAGAGCCCTGTGGTTGCGGGCGGTGCAGTTGACGTACCAGGCCGTGATACAGTACAGCTCGACAGGATGCCCCCAATTGTGCATCCTGTTCGAGTTTCTGCCTACAGGAAGGGAGGAGCAAAATTAAGTCGTTATCTGATTTGCCTGAAGGGAGGGCGGGGCAGGGCCTTGTAGGCATTGCGGAAGGGAGGGTAGCTGTCATGGGATTCTTCCTGGGAAGGAGAGGAGGACCAAAATGCGCCGTGGTTTGTGTTCATCTTGATATTCAATGACGAAAACACTGAAACACACTATACAAAACAATAAACATATAACGACCGTGAAGCTAAATGAGAACTGTGATGACACAATCAATCAACATAGACAATCACCCACAAACAAACAGTGAAACCCAGGCTACCTAAGTATGATTCTCAATCAGAGACAACTAATGACACCTGCCTCTGATTGAGAACCATACTAGGCCGAAACATACAAATCCCCAAATCATAGAAAAACAAACAGACTGCCCACCCTAACTCACGCCCTGAACATACTAAATAAATACAAAACAAAGGAAATAAAGGTCAGAACGTGACAGTAGCGGTGATCGAGCATTTTAACAGTGCTATTACTACAGTCAATGTGTTGATAGTACTTCCAAATGTTCAAATTTGCTTCATTAAAATCTCCAGCTACAATAAATGCGCCCTCAGGATATGTGGTTTCCAGTTTGCACAAAGTCCAGTGTAGCTCCTTGTGAGCCGTTGTGATATTGGTTTGAGGGGGAACATACACGGTTGTGACTATAACCAAAGATAATTATCTTGGGAGGTAATCCTGTCGGCATTTGATTGTGAGGTGTTATAGGTTGGGTGAACCAAAGGACTTGAGTTTCTTCACGTTATCACAATCACACCATGAGTAGTTAATCATGAAACATACACCTCCGCCTTTCTTCTTCTTGGAGAGTTCTTTATTCCTGTCTGCGTGATGTACTGACAACCCAGCTGGCTATATGGAAGGGGACTGTGTACCTGGATAGAGCCATGATTCTGTGAAACAGAGTATGTTACAGTCCCTGATGTCTCTCTGGAAGGAGATCCTCGCCCCGAGCTCGTCCACTTAATTGTCCAGAGACTGAACATTAGTGAGTTTTATACTCGGAAGTGGTGGATGATGTGCATAACTCTTGAGTCAGACTAGAAGTTAATTTGAATACCTCTTTTCCGACGGCAGAGTCTTGGAGCAGCCTCTGGGATGTTCAATTGCCCTGGGGGATACAAATGAAGGATACAATTCGGGAAAAGGTCGTAATGCTGGTAATGCTGGTGAGTTAACACCGCTCTGATATCCGAAAGTTTTTTTCCGGCTGTATGTAATAACACAAAAAAACGTTCTGGGCTAATTATGTAAGACATAACACAAAATAAATATACTGCAAAGTTGCTTAGGAGCTAGAAGTTGAGTTGTCATGTCTGTCGGTGCAATGTTACTTAGTCCTTTTAAAAATATACACCACTAAAGATGCTAGCATGAAGAAGAAACTGCTCTCGCAGGTGAAAAGGGTAAATAGATATACATATTTTATAGAAATATATATTTTTAAGGAAGATCTAGCCAAGCCTCCGGCAGAGTGCCTTTTTAAATTAGGACAAAAACATTTTGGTGCAGTAATGTGACGAGATGTTGAAATAAATTAAATAGGATAGCCCCCGGATGTCATGGTGACTCCTAGGGTGGCAACACTACCACTAGGCCAGCCCCAAAGTGTGCGAATGAATTGTTCTTTGTGAGCCACTGACTCAAGTCCCCAACTCTGCTCCACGATACACCAACCCCAGTTTAAGAACTTAAGAACCACATTTTCTTATAATGTGAAACACCAATGATGGTTTATGGAGGCTTCAAAAAGCCTTTAAAAGTTATAATATAAACTCACCGGCCAGTTTATTATGTACACCTCCCCATTCATGAAATTGGATCGCTCCTGTAGACAGTGATCACGTGGCCATGGCTTGGTATATAAAGCAGGCAGACAGGCATCAAGGAATTAGTTACTGTTCAATCGAATGTTAGAATGGTCCAAATGAGTGACCCAAGCAACTTTGAGCATGGTATGATCGTCGATGCCAGGCACGTCGGATCCAGTATCTCAGAAACGGCCGCCCTCCCGGTCTTTTCACACAACAGTGTCTAGGTCTTGTTAATAAGAGAGGTCGAAGGAGAATGGCAGGAATCGTGCACGCTAACAGGTGGGCCACAAACAGACAAATAACAGCGCAGCACGAAGGTGGAGTGCAGAACGGAATCTCGGGTATGGACAACTCATCGATCCTAGTCACCAATGGGCTATTGCAGCAGGCGGCCACACCGGTTTCCTCTCCTATCAGCTAAAAACAACAAGAAGCGGCTCCAGTGGGCACATGATCACCAACACTGGACAATTGAGGAGTGGAAGATCATTGCCTGGAACAGTTCAGTTTACATGAGTGGCCTGCACAGTCCACAGACCTCAACCCAATAGAGCAGATTTTTGGGATAAGATGGAACGGGCTGTTCGCAGCATGAATGTACCTCTGTCCAATCTGCAGCAACTGCGTGAAGCTATTGCGTTAGCATGGACTGACATCCCTGTGAAATGTTTTCCCGACCCCTCGCAGAATGCCCTGAAGAATTCAGGCTGTTCTGGAGGCAAAAGGGTGGTCCAACCCTGTACTAGATGGGTGTATCTAATAGACTGTATACTATTTTAAGTGTGATCACATTTCCTAAAAACAACATTTGAACAGCCTATAGGTATTTATAAGGTGTCATAAGCTCAAATAAATGCTTCTGGCATGTTTTTTATTTCACTTCAAGGTAAATATTGGAAAGCCGTTATCTTATACCGACATAAGTACTCTATAGGTACTCAAATGTTTGCAGTTGGTCAAACATGATCTTTTTTTCAGATACATTTACAGAAACTTTCATAGAGCACTTCAGCTTCCTCTCCTGCTAGCCAGGAACCATTATTGATGTAATCTTGTTCCCCAGACACATCCTCCTTCCTCGAGTGGTCTGGTCGCCCCCCCAACCTTTACACATGGCCTTCGCTAAACCCAATAGAAAGATAAGAAAAAGTCCTGATCCAATAGAAAAAGCCCTCACCCATAGCCATTTGCTTTCTCTCTCGTCAATCATCTCTCTCCGAACTCCCCCCCCCCGAACCTCTGAAAACAGCCTCAAGCACACCGAATCTTAATGATAAGGAGTAGTGTTTCTGTCTGTAAGAAAGCCCTTATGTGGGGAAAACTCATTCTGGTTGGCTGGGTCTGGCTGCCTAGTGGGTGGGCCTGTACCCTCCAAGGTCCACCCATGGCTGCACTCCTGCCCAGTCATGTGAAATCCATAGATTAGGACATAATTAATTTCTTTCAATTGACTGATTTCCTTATATGAACTGTAACTCAGTAAAATCTTTGAAATTGTCGCATGTTGCGTTTATATTTTTGTTCAGGATAAATGCAAATGGAGGGCAAGATCGATGTATGCATGTCAGAACTAATTTCACTCCTACTAGGAGTAGTACTGTTGACCGAGTAGCACTGTTGACCGAGTAGCACTGTTGACCGAGTAGCACTGTTGACCGAGTAGTACTGTTGACCAATCACAGAGGAAGGAGCCAGAAAAAAAAACTGCCGAAGACCAAAACAAATACAAACTTAAAAAAAATTTGCGGGGACTGTTTCGAAGAATTACGGTAGACTTAAGTCTTACTGCTTCAGTATTCAAGGCCATGCAAACCTGGCTAAGTTCATTCTAGGACATCAACATCAAGGAAGGCAGATTAATGATATTCCAAGGGCCTGAATGCTAAATTAATTGAGAAGCTATTGCACACACACACACGTGCACGCACACACACACACACGTGCACGCACACACACACACACACACACACACACACACACACACCATATTCAGAACTTTAAATTATCTTTTGGATAACGAGCTGGAAATCTCTCTTTCTCTCCCTCTCCCTCTCTATCTCTGGCCTACAGTCTCAATCGCTCTCACTCTGTTTCTCTCTCTGTTTCAGTCTCCTTCTGTAACTTTCTCTCTCTTCCTCTCTCCCTTCTCCGTCTGACCCAGGGTTGGCCCCTAAGCCTGGTGTCCCAAAACTATAGTTCTCCCAAGGCTTAACTATGGTTATTAATGCTTTATAGCAGCTGGGTGTGTTTGTTGTCCACAAACACAACTAACAGATAATACATTATATATACACATAGTCACCTTTCCAGTGACATTATGTTGACCCTCACATACACAAACAAAAAGAAGACTATGATGCACTATTCATCAGGTGTCAGATAATGCGGGTCAGTCTTTCTTCACAATGTGGAATATGGACCATTATAACTGGAAGAGGCTGGGTTCCATTTTGACCTGACCTTTATGAAATATGTTGAAATTGTAATAGTGATGGCATGCACATCAAAGGAAGAGAAGCCAAGCAGTTTATTGCGTTCCCACCAGTGTTCCAAGCCACAGCAAAGCATTGATACAGGAGATTATGCACGGTGTTGTATATATATATTTTTTTATCTCGTTCACTTTCACTCTCTCTCTCTCTCGTTTTCCCTCGCAATACCTGAGCAAAAATTGGTACTGAATACATTAACTGTAAACATATTCATAATTATGTTTTCAATTTGCTTTCGTCGTGATATACATTTGAATCTAGTCTATTTTAACTCGTGGCGGGGAGAAGGTTGGTGCAGCATAAGGGAGTTGTGGAAAATTGGATTTTGGGCCTGGTGTATCGTGGAGCAGAGTTGGGGACTTGGAGTCAGTGACTCAGAAAGAACATCGATTCACATGCTGGGGGCTGTTCTAGTGGTAGTGCTGCCACCCTCGGATCACATGACTCAGACTAGCACTCATTGAGAGGCACCAAAGTCCACCAGGACATCCTGGGGGCTATCTTTATTTCGACACCTCGTCACTAAAGAGAGATTGAGATGACAAAAAAAATAAACAAATTACAAACATAACCTCACCAAAATGTTTTTTTTTACTCTTTTAGAAATGGGTGAAAATGTTACAAACGCCCTGTGCCGGAGGCTCGTCTAGCTGTTCCTTAAAAAAAAAAAAGAGCTGTTCCACTTTAAGGGCTGGATAGAAAGAGTATAGTTTCTTCCCTTACCGGCCAGGCCTCAAATTGTAACGGCGTTCTTCGTTTGTTGAAACAGAGTCGGACCGAAATGCAGCGTAGTGGTTAATCATGACTTATGATGAAAAAGTGACACATGAAATAACTAAACAAATACGAAAACAACAAACGGAACGTGAAACCTAATTACAGCCTATCTGGTGAAACTACACAGAGACAGGAACAATCACCCACAAAATACAAAGTGAAACTCAGGCTACCTAAATACGGTTCCCAATCCGAGACAACGAGAATCACCTGACTCTGATCGAGAACCGCCTCAGGCAGCCAAGCCTACACTAGACACACCCCTAATCAACCACAATCCCAATGCCTACAAAAACCCCAACAAGATACAACAAAATAAACCCATGTCACACCCTGGCCTGACCAAATATATAACGAAAACACAAAATACTATGACCAAGGCGTGACAGAACCCCCCCCCCCCAAGGTGCGGACTCCCGGACGCACCTCAAAACCATAGGGAGGGTCCGGATGGGCGTCTGTCCATGGTGGCGGCTCCGGCTCGGGACGTGGACCCCACTCCATAAATGTCATAGTTCCCCCCCTTTGCGTCCTGGGATAATCCACCCTCGCCGCCGACCATGGCCTAATAGTCCTCACCCAGAACCCCACAGAACTGAGGGACAGCTCGGGACTGAGGGGCAGCTCGGGAATGAGGGGCAGCTCGGGACTGAGGCAGCTCGGGACTGAGGGGCAGCTCGGGACTGAGGGGCAGCCCGGAACTGAGGGGCAGCCCGGTACTGAGAGGAAGCCCAGTACTGAGAGGAAGCCCAGTACTGAGAGGAAGCCCAGTACTGAGAGGAAGCCCAGTACTGAGAGGAAGCTCAGGTAGGTAGTAGGCTCCGGTAGATCCTGGCTGGCTGGCGGATCTGGAAGATTCAGGTTGACTAGCAGATCTGGAAGATTCTGGTTGACTAGCAGATCTGGAAGATTCTGGTTGACAGGCTGATCTGGAAGAATCTGGTTGACTGGCAGATCTAGAAGATCATGGCTGACTGGCGGATCTAGCTGCTCTATGCAGACTGACAGCTCCTTGCAGACTGGCAACTCTTTGCTGACTGGCAGCTCTGGCTGCTTCATGCAGACTGACAGCTCTGACTGCTCCATGCAGGCTGACAGCACCCCGCAGACTGGCAGCTCCCTGCAGACTGACAGCTCCTTGCAGACTGACAGCTCCCTGCAGACTGGCAGCTCCTTGCAGATTGACAGCTCTGACTGCTCCATGCAGGCTGACAGCTCCTTGCAGACTGACAGCTCCTTGCAGACTGGCAGCTCTTTGCAGACTGACAGCTCTGGCTGCTTCATGCAGACTGACAGCTCTGACTGCTCCATGCAGGCTGACAGCACCCTGCAGACTGGCAGCTCCCTGCAGACTGACAGCTCCTTGCAGACTGACAGCTCCCTGCAGACTGGCAGCTCCTTGCAGACTGACAGCTCTGACTGCTCCATGCAGGCTGACAGCTCCTTGCAGACTGGCAGCTCCTTGCAGACTGACAGCTCCTTGCAGACTGACAGCTCCTTGCAGACTGACAGCTCTGGCTGCTTCATGCATACTGACAGCTCCCTGCAGACTGGCAGCTCAGGCTGCTTCATGCAGGCAGGAGGCTCCGGCAGCGCTGTAGAGGAGGAAGGCTCTGGAATCGCTGAACAAACAGGAGACTCCGGTAGCGCAGGAGAGGAGAAAGGCTCCGACAGCGCTGGAGAGGCGAGGCGTACTGTAGGCCTGATGCGTGGTGCTGGCACTGGTGATACTGGAGCGAGGACACGCACAGGAAGCCTGGTGCGGGGAGCTGCTACCGGAGGACTGGTGTGTGGAGGTGGCAATGGATAGACCGGACTGTGCAGGCGTACTGGAGCTCTTGAGCACCGAGCCTGCCCAACCTTACTTGGCTCGATGCCCACTCTAGCCCGGCTAATACGAAGAGCTGGTATGTACCGTACCGGGCTATGCACCCGCACTGGAGACACCGTGCGCTCACTAGCATAACACGGTGCCTGCCCGGTCTCTTTAGCCCCCCGGTAAGCACAGGGAGTTTGCGCAGGTCTCCTACCTGGCATAGCCATACTGCCTGTAAGCCCCCCCCCAATACATTTTTGGGGCCGACTCTCAGGCTTCCATCCGCGTCTCTCCGCTTTTCCGCCTCTAGTTCCTCCTTGGGGCGGCGATATTCACCAGGCTGAGCCCAGGGTCCTCTTCCGTCTAATATCATCTCCCAAGACCAGAAGTCCTTAAATCGCTGCTCCTCACGATTAACAGGGAGAGTTGGCTCAGGTCTGACTCCTGACTCATCCACTCTCCTTCTGAGCCCCCCCCCAATACATTTTTTGGGGTGACTTTCGGGTTTCGCTCTGCGCCGCCGTGTCTGTTTCTCCAACTCCATTCGCCTATAGCCCTCTTCGCACTGCTCCAGCGAATCCCAGGCGGGCTCAGGCACTCTCTCTGGGTCGGCCGCCCACCTGTCTATTTCTTCCCACGTCGTATACTCCAAGCCTCTGCTGTCCATAACGTCTTCCCATGTCCATTCCTCCCTTCGCTTTTCCTGCTGTCGCTGCCTGTTACCACGCCGCTCGGTCCGTGTGTGGTGGGTGATTCTGTAACGCCGTTCTTCGTTTGTTGAAACAGAGTCGGACCGAAATGCAGCGTAGTGGTTAATCATGACTTTAATGGAAAAAGTGACACATGAAATAACTAAACAAATACGAAAACAACAAACGGAACGTGAAACCTAATTACAGCCTATCTGGTGAAACTACACAGAGACAGGAACAATCACCCACAAAATACAAAGTGAAACTCAGGCTACCTAAATACGGTTCCCAATCCGAGACAACGAGAATCACCTGACTCTGATCGAGAACCGCCTCAGGCAGCCAAGCCTACACTAGACACACCCCTAATCAACCACAATCCCAATGCCTACAAAAAACCCAACAAGACACAACAAAATAAACCCATGTCACACCCTGGCCTGACCAAATATATAACGAAAACACAAAATACTATGACCAAGGCGTGACACAAATATAATTGTTTTATTATGAATGCCATATCCCTAATCGTTTGCATTTGATTTGATTCATTTTGAAAAGGACTAAGTGACAGTTTTTATTTTACTAGGCAAGTCAGTTAAGAACAAATTCTTATTTTCAATGATGGCCTAGGAACAGTGGCCGTTCAGGGGCAGAACGACAGCTTTGTACCTTGTCAGCTCGGGGGCCAGGTTGTTTTGGGGGACTGTGTTTACTGTCAATATGGCTTAATGAATATCTAGCTCAGGTTATTAAGAGGAAGGACAGTTGGAGCTGTTAGAAGAACAAATTCTTATTTTACAATAACAGCCTACCCCCTCGGCCAAACCCTCCACTAACCCGGACGACGCTGGCCCAATTGTGCGCTGGCCCCATTCATCTTAAGGGACTGTAACAAAACCATTTTTCACCCACAGTAGTAATGCTAGATGGTTATGTTCTAACACACCTGTCATCAACACCTATCTAAGGCAGATGTAATGTTATTGGTAAAGAAGAAAGCTCAACGGTCAGTGTAATTTAAAATAATGCACGGCTCGCTCGGTGGTAGGCTGAGCTAAGCATGTGCAAGGTTGCTGGTTCAAATATCAACCCAATTCTTACCCATTACATTTATTGTGTAATCTGACTTGCCTAAACTTACCCTAACATTTCTTGCCTTAAATCACATTGGCTTCTGCCCTCGGGACATTGAAAACAGAAAACTCCAAAACTGCTTTCATATGACACCAATAAATGTGATTATCTATCTATAGTAGAATTTGTAGTTGTCTATGTTGGTGTATCCACACATACAATTGGATGGTCTGCAGATTAACTGATTTACATAGTTTTATTTATTTATATATCTTTTTCTTTTTTTTACAGTTGTTCAGTAACTTCTTTACATACCGCAGAGGACTGAATTATTACTAGCTCATTATCTATAGGGCACTAAAAGCATAAACAGGTGGAAAACTAGTTCCCTCTGATTAGGCTTTAAATATCCTGTCACTCCTCTGTCTCCTCTGTAGGCTGTGAAAACTGGTTAGAGCCGGTTGTCACGTTGGTATAAATGGGTCGGGAGACGGGCGCAGGAATGGGTAATAGGGGTTTTTATTTCCCAAATTACAGCGTGCCGTGTAAAGGCACAGGGGCGAAGACCAAACAAACACATATACAGAACATAGGGTAGAAACCCAAACAAAAGAGCGAGGAGTACCTCGAATAAATACACAATCGCACAATGATTATTACGGGGGATGAGACCTGTAATCATCTGCATAATATACGTGGCACGAAAGCCAAAACAACATGGCACAGCACACGAACCAACGGACCTAGTAACAATAATCGACAGCCCAATGGTGAACCAAAGGGCACACTTATACAATTACTAATCATTGAGGAAATGGGGACCCGGTGTGCGCAATGACACAGTTCCGGATGGATCCGTGACAGTAATCCCCCGACACCCTGCACCAGCAGCGCAACGACACCGGCCCAGAGGACGATCACAGAAACGCAGTGCGGGTCGATCAGGACCCGATGCAGCTGCCGAAGTTGCGTTGTCGTCGGACGGGCCAGTTACAGCTGCCGAAGTTGCGTTGTCGTCGGACGGGCCAATTACAACTGCCGAAGTTGCGTTGTCGTCGGACGGGCCAGTTACAACTGCCGAAGTTGCGGCGCAGTCTGAATGGCCAGTTGCAGTGGCATCAGAAGGACAGGTTGTGGCGGCGTCAGACGGGCCAGTTGCAGCTGCTGAAGTTGCGGCGGTGCCGGGCGGACCAATCGCAGCGACGTCTGACGTGCCATTCCCACTGTCTCCTTTAATGGTCGATTATTCTGTCACGTTGGTATAATGGTATCGGAATACAGGCGCAGGAATGCGCAATAGGGTGTTTTATGACTCCCAAAACTACAGCGTGCCATGTAAAGGCACAGGGACGAAGACCAAACAAACACGTATACAAAACACAGGGTTGAAACCCAAACAAAAGAGCGAGGAGTACCTCGAATAAATACACCGGGGTGAGACACACACGCACACAATGATGCCACACGGGTCAAGACCCGCCATACAAGCGGCACAAAAGCCAAAACAACACAGCACAGGTACTCACACGACCAATGGACATGGGAACAATAGTCGACAGGACAATGGTGAACAGAGGGGACACTTATACAATTACTAATCAATGGGAATAGAGGCCAGGTGTGTGTAATGAAAGTTCCGGAGGGATCCGTGAAACCTGTTCTCATTTGTAATGTTTTTCTAAGGAAGTAGAGCCAATTACCCGTTATCTGTTGTATTTTCTTAGCTTGCCTCCGCTAGAAGGGGGTTTAGCTCTTTGTGTAGATAAAGTATATAAAGACTGTGTCTTTTGTAAATGACCAAGATCCTCTCCGGGTTCACCCTGAGAGAGTGATTATCCATGCAACTGCTTGAATAAACCTCTCATTGCTGATAAATGAGTTCTGCCTGATTCCATGAACGAGTTTCTCAGCACAACTGTAGGTAGATAATTAAATGACAGGTAGGTTATAATGGTAGGTGTGATATACTGTAATAATATGTGTGATAAAATAACATAGCTGTGTACCAATACTACTGTAGTTACATAATGGCATGATCCTGTGAGTTGTGAAAGAATGCTCGGTGTGATACAAGACCATTACCAATGCTACTGTAGGTAGTAAATCAAATATAATTTGGTCACGACTCCAATTTGCCCAAGGGTCAAAGGTGCATCTGCTATGGTAGTAGCCCTGCCTGATGAGTGGACAAAAGAGCAACGTTCTATGTGTGTGTGTGTGTGTGTGTGTGCTTGCGTGTGTATGTGCGTGCAAGCTTAGTATACCACACAAACACTGCATACCTCAAAAACGTTGTGATCGAGGTTGTACAGGTAAGATGCAACACACAATCATACCACGATTGATACAATTGTCAGTCTTCTCACATGCCTTCCGACTATGACATATTTTATCCATAAGGCTTATCATGGTTCTTGTCAATTTTGCAAGGATTGGGTGTGACAGACAAATGATATTACATACTTCCATACTTACACATATATACATATACTACACTAATATATTTGGGACAAGAGGAATGTGATCTTTGAAAAATGCAGACGAGCCCCGAATCTCAAGCCAAGCGGACATTTGTGTTTCTAGCTTGTGTTCCTAGCCTTGCTACCAAGTTAAATAGAGATTTGCCTGGCTACACCACTATTAGGATTCAGCAACCAAGTAGCTCAGTGCATATTGATTACTTGAGGGAATTACTCTCTACATAACTGAATAGCAAAGCAACATTAATCAGGTATTTCTTTGGGGAAGGGTACGCTTCAGCTGATAGACTTCTTGTTCCCGACATGGCAAACAACTAGGCACTTGAAGACTCATATTGGCAGTTAAAACATTGACAGGGGAAGGGGGTAAACGCATTGGGGAGTTTGAAAACAACGCATTGGGGAGTTTGCCATCTGTAGAGACGTGCAGAGAGAGACAGAGGACGCTGGAGATGAGAGTGAATGGGCGTAGGGAACTTGAATTAATATCTGTATCTCGCGAGGAGAAATGGGTAAATGCTATTAGACTGGAGCGAAATAGCTCTCTCTTTCTCTCGTTCTCTCTCTCTCTCTGACGTGAGTAAGACGTTTAAGCATGTAAACCTTTGTAAGAATGCCGGCCCACACGGCATCCCAAGCGCAATTCTCAGAGCGGGTGTAGACGAGTTGGCTGGAGTGTTTATGGAGATATTCAATCTCTCCTTATCCCCGTCTGTTGTCCCCATTTGGTTTAACCCTTGGGTGGTGTTCAGGTCTGTGGGACCCATTTTCAATGTTTACTTAAGGAAAAATGATACAATTAATCATTTTTTCAATCTGAGACTCATTGGCCTTGGCTCATTTTCTATGAAGAACATGTAAAATAACACATTTTCATTGAGTGCACACTGTGCACCCCCTACACATTTATATTACATATGTGGTGTTCGAGTAATAAGTGTGGAAAAGTGTGTGTGTTGGTGAAAACAAGTAAAAATTAAACAAAAAGGTTCACTCTTGTCTTCCTCCTCCCTGGGCCTGCTGTTTCAACATAGCCTTAAGAACCTGTCTGTCTCCCTGCCTGTCCCTGTCTGTCTGCCTGTCTGTCTCCCTGCCTGTCTCCACCTGTCTGTCTGTCTCCCTGCCTGTCCCTGTCTGTCTGTCTGTCTGTCTCCCTGCCTGTCTGCCTGTCTCCCTGCCTGTCCCTGTCTGTCTCCCTGCCTGTCCCTGTCTGTCTCCGCCTGTCTGTCTGTCTCCCTGCCTGTCCCTGTCTGTCTCCGCCTGTCTGTCTGTCTCCCTGCCTGTCCCTGTCTGTCTGTCTCCCTGCCTGTCCCTGCCTGTCCCTGTCTGTCTCCCTGCCTGTCCCTGCCTGTCCCTGCCTGTCTGCCTGTCTCCCTGCCTGTCCCTGTCTGTCTCCCTGCCTGTCCCTGTCTGTCTCCCGTTTTTCTGAAAATCTTGACCCTTTGAATGTAGTGTGTGAAACTACACAATGTCTTACGGGAACGTGCACAATGTTATTAAAATACATTATTTTCATGCATTATTTTGATACATTGTAAACATAAATCTGTATTTCCCCACACTCTACCCAGCCAGGTGCAAATTGGGGGAGGAACACAACAAATAAATAGCTTTGCATAAGTGGCTCCTTACTACAATCAATCAGTATGGCAAAAATAATCTTAAAGGACATCGCTCAGAGGGCCTTAGAAATATTTTTTTTGCAGAGAGAGAAGCTAGTGTAGAAGGAGTGACTTCCAATTTGGAAGATGAAAAGCGTTTTGAATATTGATGTTACCCTTTCTGGTTATAACCTTTTTCGGCAAGACGGATCTTCCAAAGGTAGGGGAGTGGCAATCTTTACCAAGGATCACCTTCAGTGCTCGGTTGTCTCCACCAAGTCTGTTTGATTTGCTGGTTTTAAGTATTAAACTTTCAAATTGCTCTTTGTTGACTGTTGCTGGGTGCTATCGTCCTCTATCATCACCTGATAGAGGATGCCCTAAGCTAAATCCCTGGCCCCTTATACCAAGTTTGAATTTATCCTGCTAGGTAACCTAAACTGAGACATGCTTAAACCACCTGACCAAGTCCTAAAGCATTGGGACTCCCTAAATCTTTCTCAGATTATTACCAATCCCACAAGGTATGACTCCAAACACCCAGAAAAGGCAACTCTTTTTGATGTTGATGTCACAAATAATCCTGATAGGTATCAGTCTGGGGTTTTCTGTAATGACCTTAGTGATCACTGTTTTACAGCCTGTGTTCATAATGGCTGCTCAGTGAAACGACCTGTCCTATTTTGTCATAAACGCTTGCTAAAAAACTTTTATGTGCAAGCCTTCCTTCATGAACTGGCCTCTAAATTGGTTTAGAATCAGTTTGATCCCCTCTGTCGAAGACGCTTGAACCTTCTTTTTTTGATATTTCAGTGGTATTGTTAAAAAAAACACGCCCCAAAAAATAAAATGAGGATTAAAAACTGGTTCAGCCCCTGGTTCTACCTTTATCTTGCAGAGTTACTCCACCTCAAGAATTGCATTTGGCGAAATGTTCGGCACACGCATACTCATGCTGACTGGCTCTTCAGGCAAATGAGAAATAAGTGCATTCAGGCTATCCGGAAGGCCAAAGTTAGTTACTTTAAGGAGCAGTTCTCTCTCTATGGGTCTAACCCCAAGAAGTTCTGGAAAACGGTTAAAGACCTGGAGAATAAACCCTCCTCCTCACAGCTGCTCATGTCCCTTAAAGTTGAGGATGTGGTTGTTACTGACAAGAAGCACATGGCTGAGCTCTTTAATCACCACCTCATTAAGTCAGGTTCCTATTTGACTCAGTCATGCCTCCTAGCCCATCCAACATCTCCTCATCTCCCACCCCTTCTAATGCGACTATCCCCGATGCTTCTCCCTCTTTTACCCCTGCCCCGCTACAAAGTTTCTCCCTGCATGCAGTCACTGAGTCCGAGGTGCTAAAGGAGCTTTTCAAGCTTGACCCCCCCAAAAAACATCTGGGTCAGATGGTTTAGACCCTTTCTTCTTTAATGTTGCTGCCCCTATCATCGTCAAGCCTATCTCCAACCTTTTTAACCTGTATCTCGTTTCCGGGGAGGTTCCCATTGCTTGGAAGGCACCCACGGTTCATCCTTTATTTAAAGGGAGAGATCAAGCTGGTCCTAACTGTTATAGGCCAATTTCTATTTTGCCCTGTTTATCAAAAGTGTTCGAAAAAACAAATCAACTGACTGGCTTTCTTGATGTCTATGTACTGCCTGAAGGGGCAGCGGCACCTAAATGGCATAAGCTGCTCATCAACAGTAACGTTGGGCCCAGGGTTGTAAAATAGGGCAGGTGTTCCACCCACTTGTCCAACACTGACCTGATTGCAGCTAGCTGGTCTCTCTGCTGCCTAGCTGGTCTGGTGTCTCGGTTATCGAAGCGGATAATCCCGGAAATAATGTGGAAGTTTTCGAGAGACATTGTTGCATGGAAAAGTAATCTGACAGTTTCTGCATCCCACAGGGATTCTGTTGATTCCCCATTGGATCTGAAAACACCAGCAAGGATAAGAACCACAAAGTATGCATGTAAATGAGTTTGGTCCATCTCCTTCCATCTCTCTCCAAAAACACGCCTTCCCTCCAAATTAGTGCAGTCCAGAATGATTTTCTGGATGGTGTCTGGGATGAACAGTTCAAAAGAAGGCTTTATGTCCTGCACATGAGTACTGGACGTAGGTGTGAGTGATGTTGTATGTCTGAGTGTGAGCGAGTGAAATGTTAGTAAAATTCCTGAACAAACTGTTTTCATCATTCTGGATTGCAGCCGGTAGCAACAAGAAGTGATGTGTGTGGACCCAAGAATGACAGAAGACACAATACAGTACACATGCATCAAGTGCAAGAAATACATTTGCAACACACACAAAGTAGAACTCTGTCCCTCATGTGGTGTGTAGTCCGTCTTTCATTTGTGTTCAATGGGGCTCATTTATTATTTCCATAAATACAGTATGGAAAATGTGTTCTTCCAATTTGTTCAGTTCAAATCAATGCACATCAATAGTGGTGAACAGCTTGTTTCATTTATATTTGTTCAAGATAAACATCATTTATTCCACCCATGTCTTGACATATTTTATTAAAAAAACAAATAGTGCATTTATTGATAAATGTGATCAATATTAACCATGTATACTGTCTATATTGCATGTAATTGATATACAGTTGAAGTCGGAAGTTTACATACACCTTAGCCAAATACATTTAAACTCCGTTTTTCACAATTCCTGACATTTAATACTAGTAAAAATTCCCTGTCTTAGGTTAGTTAGGGTCACCACTTTATTTTAAGAATGTGAAATGTTAGAATAATAGTAGAGAGAATGATTTATTACAGTTTCTATTTCTTTCATCACATTCCCAGTAGGTCAGAAGTTTACATACACTCAATTACTATTTGGCAGCAATGCCTTTAAATAGTTTAACTTGGGTCAAACGTTTCAGGTAGCCTTCCACAAGCTTCCTACAATAAGTTGGGTGAATTTTGGCCCATTCATCATGATAGAGCTGTTGTAACTGAGTCAGGTTTGTAGGCCTCCTTGCTCGCACATGTTTCTTCAGTTCTGCACACAAATTTTCTAAAGGATTGAGGTCAGGACTTTGTGACGGCCACTCCTGTAACGGGTGTCGTCGTCTGATGAGGAATAATCGGACCAAAGTGCAGCGTGGTAAGTGTTCATGACTTTTATTGAACTGAACACTGACACAAAAACAACAAAGTGCAAAACGAAACCGAAACAGTCCTGTCAGGTGGAGAAAACACTAAACAGAAAACAAGTACACACAAAACATAGGAGGAAAAAAAGCTACCTAAGTATGGTTCCCAATCAGAGACAACGATAGTCAGCTGTCCCTGATTGAGAACCATACCCAGCCAAAACAAAGGAATACAAAACATAGAAAAAGAACGCCCACCCCAAATCACACCCTGACCAAACCAAAATAGAGACTATTAATGGAAATATTTACAATATGCGGACGCAGGCGTGACATCCTGAGATTTCTTATATTTCCTAGATATAGGACAAACACTTCAAAACCTTGTTTCTTATGAAACATTTTTACTATATTCTTTTGACATGTATGAATGGGTTATTCAATGCGTATCTCTGAGCTACAGTAGTACAGGCCAAATTCTGTATTTGATCAAATAATTGTTTTATATACATTTTTGTATACCTAATGGGGTCCTAAAATTCTAAATAAAATAGCTAAATTATCTATAGTATGACCATCATAAAACGATTCTATATGTCAGCTTAGAACCCCCCAACAGCTTAAACTTTTCACAATTGACCTGTCGCCCCCCTTCAGCTACACTGATAGTGGATTTAACAAGTGACATCATTAAGGGATCATAGCTTTCACCTGGATTCACCTGGTCAGTCTATGTAATTGAAAGAGTAGGTGTTCTTACTGTTTTGTATACTCAGTGTTTTTATATATATATATATATATATATATATATATATTTATTCTGGACTCTGACATTGCTCGTTCTGATATTTCTTCATTTCTTCGAAGCATATTGTTTTTGTATCGCTCGGTATTACTGCACTGTTTGGAGTCAGTAGCGACAACATCCGCAAATATTAGATTTTGACCTCATTCATCCTCTCTCTCCCTGTCCCTCTCTCTTTCACTCTCTTTCCATGTCTCTCTCTCTCTCTCGCTCTCTGTTTCCTCTCCTTTTTCGTGACTTCAACCCCTTTTCCCATCGGAGCTTAGCTGGATGATTCCAGTCTCCATTTTAATTCCTTATAACATCCCGTCTTTTCATCACTCTCCTCCCCTGTTAGTGTAGCGTGAGGATGTATGTGTGTGTGTCAAAGTGGGTGTGTAAGTATATGTGTAAACGTCCGTGCTTTAACATAACAACTCCATTATAAGTCAATTCTTGCAGCGGTGCATAAATGCCACGTGGACCATGTTGAAGGCAAATGTTCACATCTAATTTGTGTGTCCTTTCTGGCGGGTGCGTGCGTATCTGCTGTTCAAACATCAAAGCTCCTACTTGTCAGCTTTCCCGTGTCACCTCTCTTCTGAGTTGTTCGACAACATTTGCAAAACAGTTAATCATAACAATCCGTTTCTACGCCATTATGTTAATGGCGCCTGACACATTTAGTTCACGCAGCGACGGTCCGGAGTGTCTGATTCCACCTCAACCGTTAACGGTCTTGAAGTTGTTTTTGAGCAATGCCGCAGACACTCTCGTCTCATAAAGATCTGTGGGCTACAATAGTCCGAATAACATCACAGTAACATTATAGGCCTGCACATGCCCCTACATGTGTTTTTCAATCACCTCTCTATCGCTGTGTTCTTGGGTATCCGGTTCCTCCACGGTAATGACACAGGAATATATTCAATCTTAGATGTTATTTCTACAACAAAAAGATAGGTGTATAATTTTCAGGCTGTATGTGTTTGTGTGTGTGTACGTGTCCAGTTGTATGTGTGTTTATATGTTTTGTATGGGTACGTGTACATGATAGTGTGTATGTGTGTATGTGTTTGTGATGTATTGTTGCCTCTTCTTGCCCTTTGTACTGTTGTGTGTGCCCAATAATGTTTGTACCATGTTTTATGCTGCTACCATGTTGTGCTGCTGCCATGTGGTGTTGCTACCATGTTGTGTTGTCATGTGTTGCTGCCTTGCTATGTTGTTGTCTTAGGTCTCTCTTTATGTAGTGTTGTGCTGTCTCTCATGTCATGATGTATGTTTTGTCCTATGTTTATACTTAATTGTGAAACCCAGCCCCCCGTCACCGCAGGAGGCCTTTTGCCTTTTGGTAGGCCGTCATTGTAAATAACCATTTGTTCTTAACTGACTTGCCTAGTTAAATAAAGTTTACAAAATACATATTCTGTGTATGTCTATGTATTTGTGAATATGTGCCATAAGGGTGCATGCATTTGTATGGTCTTTCTGCGTGCAAATGTACATATGTACTGTATTTGAGTGTACATGCCAGTGTGTATGTGCTTGTATGTTTTGTTTGTGTGCATTTGTGGATGTTTATGATTTCAGTGTGTCTTGCCTTCGATTGTCTCCCAGATGTAATTCGTTGGCAGTCTGGTCACGCTGCCATTCCCAACCTGTCACAAGAGAGATCACATAGGGAAACATCATTTGTAGTAACCTCAGCACTATTGATAGACAATGGCTCCCGGTCGTGTTCGCATTCGCTGTCATCTTACTTCCAGTGTCCTCCCATGTGACAGCCAGACCGTCTTATCTCTTGCCTCTTTTCTTGTGCCGTTGTGCCGTCCTATATACTATTAGTGGGATGGGTGGCTTGGATATACATCAAGGGAGGTTTACGAGAGTGGCCCACCTACCATCGTCTCCCCACTGACAACATAAAAACAAATGCTAGCCCGCAGGCTCTCCAAAATGGAATCGTCGCTCGTATCATTACGGAGGACATGTTACCTCTACTGCATCCTCTCTTGGCTTTGACAAATTTTCATACATCGCATCGCTATGTCTGCAGCCAATTCATATTTGAGAATCCGATCATATTGGATGTCTTATGCAACCTTGAGGATGTCTTCCGTCTTTACAGCCGGTGCCTCCGGGGGTTTTGGGCATACCTGGCTTTGGGTTGAGGGACAACAGACACAGCAGCGGTTTAGTCTGGTCTGAGAGCTATGAGGTCAAGTTTCTCCTAGATATGCCACATTATTAAGATCAGCTTTCCTTCCCCCAATCGTAACCTTAACATTAGTGGGGAAAAATGCTAAACTGAGCGCAGATCAGTGACTATGGCCAACTTCACCCTACGTCGGGTAAAATATAGACAGCCCATGACCTTGCCCTTTTTCTATATCGATCCAACTGGGAGATTCAAACATCGGTAAGCTGTTCAACGGATTGTTATGGACCAGCAGGCATAGAACTGTGGCTGGGTAATACTCTAGTCCAGAGCTTGACTCATTTCATATGGTGGATCATCTGAGGTTTTTGTGTTGTAAAAAATCTTTGCTGATGCAAGATAGGGTCTAAGGTACAACCTATGCAAATATGAAGAAAATACATCAGAGTATAAGCGTATTTAGATAATAGAAATGATTTCTTTTTTTGGCAGAAATTATTTGACTACCCTGTTTGCAAGCTTTTAAATGAAATCAATCTCAATTGTTTATCTTTCCCAGTGATGACGACGTTGATGTCTCATGGTACGGTGGGGTTATGCAAAAGGGGTCAACTTTGAACACCTTTACTCCTTGAACGTTTTTGCATTCAGGTTCTAAAAGCCACTTTCTGAACACTTCTACAATGGGCAAGGTATGGGTTTTGTTCAAATCAAAAGGGGCCATGTCAAAAAAAGGGGATTGAATTTAAATGAATTTACCGTCAACTTAGTAGGTTAAAACCTTATTTGAAGTTCTGCTTATAAAACAAGTAAATCGTTAAGATTAACTAAGATAATATGAGTCATATGGGTCAATAAATATCTTACTATGGGGAACGTATACAGTAGTCACGGACAACCCATGAAGAACTGTCCTTATTGAACATTTATTTACTACTTACGTTGATTAACAACATATGTAATGATACTATTTACGTGCACCTTTGAAGCTGAGCATGAAATAGTGTTTCTGAGATGGCTGAAACGTGTGATTTTCTGCTTCGGTCACATTGTCTAGACAGCCTCTCCTTGAACCACGTTTCTTTCGCCGCCTGCCTCTGACACCTCTATTCAGACGGCTTCTCGTGCCTCTCTGCCAGCCCGAACAGTGGCGAACACTGCTAGAGGTCACCGCAAACATGCACTATAACCGGGCGACACATAAAAGATTGAAAAACAAGAGGTGAGTTTACATAATTAAACCTTACTTAGCCCTCTTTGTCTGGGGTGCTGGCTGACAACGGGCCTCCCATCACCACCTGTGACTGGCCCACAAGTCCGTAATTGATGTGGTCTGGAAGATAATGTCCTGCTGAGACTATGGGGTTTTTCTAACACGTTAATCTTAGAAGCTTCACAAACATTACCTGTTATTCACCGGCTGGAGTTGCTGCACTTGAAAAGCTCAAAGCCAATGGCTTTTGCTCAATTCGGGTCTCTGTTCGGTCAGCGTCCGCCTTCGAACTTGATCATTAATCATCATTAATGAATGAAAAAAAAGAAGTGTTTAGTTGGAAGAGAGTGGACTGCACACTGGTTAACGAAGTTGTCAATTACCAATACTAACTGGCTGCAATTAATGATGACCTTGAACTGGTCTCGTTAAATTACTCTATAGACTCTTTAATTAGACATTACACAATGATTAAAGGTAGTCTGTGAGAGTGTGAATTTGATTTGGCATTGTGCCCTAGCTGCGCCGGTCATTGTCCAAGAACTCAAAATAAAAAAAATGGCTAAACAATTTGCCTGGTAAGGGCTCCTCTGAATGCATCTCCCTCATCCAAGAAACTCAAATCCAATCAATCAAATCACATGCGTCGTAAACAACAGGTATGGACCCTCAGTGAAATGTTTACTATTGGGCCCTTTCCCAACAATGCAGAAAGAATAAAAAGTAGAGAAATAATAGAAAAGTAAAGTATGATCAGTCCAGTGGTGTAAAGTACTTAAGTAATAATACTTTAACTACTACTTAAGTCGTTCTTTTGGGATATTTAGATTTGAGCTATTTAGATTTTTGACAACTTGTATTTTTACTCCACTACATTCCTAAAGACAATAATGTACTTTCTACTCAATACATTTTCCCTGACACCCAAAAGTTACATTTTAAATACTTTGCAGGACAGGAAACCAATTCACACACTTGTCCAATTCACACACTTAAAGAGAAAATCCCTGGTCATCCCTACTGCATCTGATCTGGCGAACTCACTAAACACAAATGCTTTGTTTGTAAATTATGTTGGAATGTTGGAATGTGCCCCTGGCTATCCGTAAATAAAAAAAACAAGAACATCGTGCCATCTGGTTTGCTTAATATAAGGAATTTGAAATGATTTATGTTTCTATGTGCTTAGCTCTATATTGTTTATATTTTTTGTGTGATATCCAATTGGTAGTTACAGTCTTGTCCCATTGCTTCAACTCCTGTATGGACTCGGGAGAGGCGAAGGTCGAGAGCCATGCGTCCTCCAAAACACGATCCCTGCCAAGCTGCAATGCCATGCATTGTTGTATGTTGGTATTAAACATTTTGTATATGCACAGTATAGTGATGTGATAATGTTATATGTTGTACTGTTTTATCTTTTGTTTTATGTGTGATATAAGTGTGTTTGGACCCCAGAAAGAGTAGCTGCTGTCTTGACAGCAGCTAATGAGGACCCCTAATCAATGCAAATACCGTAGCAAAATGTTAGCTTAGATGGGATAGCAGTGATTTGCAATTAGGGTTAGGATTAGTTATGGTTAATTAGGGCCCAAGTGCATCAGTTGGTCTCTTAGCTGCGACAAGAAGTTGTGTTTGTGACTTGACAGAATTGAAATGGAATTAACACCAACCCTGCTTCTGTAGCAACACACAATAACTATTAATTCCTTCTTTGTTGCTATTTTTTTCATATTAGCTGTGAGGTCAACCGATTATGATTTTTCAACGCCAATACCGATTATTGGAGGACTCCAAAAAAAAGCCGATACCGATTTATCGGCAGTTCCAATCAATCGGTGGACCTCTATTCCTTATGTAATCATTTTGTCACTCAAACACACACGGCAGGTGGGCTGGGCGTCTCAAGAGTTTATTGGGCTTCAAAACAAGGGAAACACTCAAAAGTATTCAAAACCACCTTGCAAAGGTCAGATAAGCAGACCCCATTAAAATGACCGGTGGCCCAGAATGCATCGAGGAGTTTGTAGAGATATGCAAGTGGGTTGATCTCGTTGACAGCAGTGCGGGAACAGAAAACCGAATTGAGAACCACAGGACTCAGGTAATGAGTCTAGCACTACCTCTCTGGGTTTCTGACAAGAGCCTTACTTATTTTCAATTGGAACGTTTTTATTTTTTAAATTTCGTTTCCTCTCTCTCTGTCTACACTCTGAAGGGAAGCACTCAGTTTATCATAGTGCGCTATGATTCGGGTAGTCCTCCACAAGCTTCTCACAATAAGTTCCTCCTGACAGAGCTGGTGTAACTGAGTCAGGTTTGTAGGCCTCCTTGCTCGCACACGCTTTTCAGTTCTGCCCACACATTTTCTATGGGATTGAGGTCAGGGCTTGGTGATGCCCACTCCTATAGCTTGACTTTGTTGTCCTTAAGCCATTTTTCCACAACTTTGGAAGTATGCTTGGGGTCATTTGGAAGACCCATTTGCGACCAAGCTTTAACTTCCTGACTGATGTCATGAGATGTTGCTTCAATATATCCACATCATTTTCCCCCTTCATGATGCTATCTATTTTGTGAGGTGCACCAGTGCCTCCTGCAGCAAAGCACCCCCACAACATGATGCTGACACCCCCGTGCTTCACAGTTGGGATGGTGTTCTTCAGCTTGCAAGCGTTCCCCTTTTTCCTACAAACATAATGATGGTCAATATGGCCAAACAGTTATATTTTTGTTTCATCAGACCAGAGGACATTTCTCCAAAATGTATTATCTTTGTCCCCATGTGCAGTTGCAAACCGAAGTCTGTCTTTTTTATGGCGTTTTTTGAGGCAGTGGCTTCTTCCTTGCTGAGCGGCCTTTCAGGTTATGTCGATATAGAACTCGTTTTACAATGGATATAGATACTTTTGTACCTGTTTCCCCAGCATTTTCACAGGGTCTTTTGCTGTTGTTCTGGGATTGATCTGCATTTTTCGCATCAAAGTTCGTTCATCTCTAGGAGACCGAACGCGTCTCCTTCCTGAGCGGTATAATAGCTGCGTGGTCCCATGGTGTTTATACTTGCGCACTATTGGTTGTACAGATGAATGTGGTACCTTCAGGCTTTTGGAAATTGCTCCCAAGGAAGAACCAGACTTGTGGAGGTCTACAGTTGTTTTTTGGAGGTCTTGACTGATTTATTTTGATTTTCCCATGATGTCAAGCAAAGAGGCACTGAATTTGAAGGTAGTCTTTGAAATACATCCACAGGTAGACCTCCAATTGACTCAAATGATGCCAATTGGCCTATCAGAAGCTTCTAAAACCATGACATGATTTTCTAGAATTTCCCAAGCTGTTTAAAGGCACAGTCAACTTAGTGTATGTAAACTTCTGACCCACTGGGATTGTGATGCAGTGAATTATAAGTGAAATAATCTGTCTCTAAACAATTGTTGGGAAAATTACTTGTCATGCACAATTTAGATGTCCTAACCGACTTGCCAAAACTATAGTTTGTTAACAAGTGGTGGAGTGGTTGAAAAACAAGTTTTAATGACTCCAACCTAAGTGTATGTAAACTTCTGACTTTTGTGGAACAGTTCCATTGAATTTATAATAGTCTTTGTGTCACAAAATCATTGTCTGTGATTAATTAATTTAGTTTCTTATTCTATCTAAAATTAACTTATTACCAATTGCCAACTATGTAAAAATAGCATATATAAAGCCAACACATAAAAACATTGCAGGCTGTAGGTAGAAAATATCCTGATAAAAAAAACTATAAATCACATTGGCTACACATGGCCTGTCTGCAACAAACTCTAAATATTGTATCAACTATCAACTGGGTTGTCCTAAACTTAACGCTAGCAATAAAATATTCTGGGCCCTCAAAGTTTCCCACGCCAGTGACCCCAGGACAGACACAGCTGTAGGCTATTTGTGGAAGGGATAAAGAAATAATCAGGTATTTTATGATGATTCCAATGGATCAGAGCATTACATTTTCATTCTCAATTGATTCTAAAAACAGGATTTGTTTACTCTCTGTTTGAGGTGAAGAAAAATGACTTTGAGAAGCTCCACAGCTCATTACCGGCGGTAAGTTAAGACAATCGCAAATACTATCAGACATCCCCAAATGACCACATTTATAGGCCGACATTTGCACCCAGGCCATGTAGACTAGTCCTACTTCAGTATCCATAATTAGGTGCGTGTCCTTACTCAACATTGACAGGAGAGTTTCAAACAAAATACGATGAAGAAATGTAATGAAATTAACAAAAACAAGTGTAGCATAGGTTGCGAGTTCTGCAAAACATACGTCCACTCCGACAATGAGAACTGTAGGCCGAAATGACTGTAATAAAAATACAGGGCTTAAAATTAACACCCACCACCTGCCAAATGCCGGTAGGTTTTGGCATTGCCAGGTAAAGATGCCCTTTTTACCAGCCACGTTGGCGGGTGGTCAGGGCTCCACAGTGGGAGCATTTCACTCACATTTATGCATCAAAATATTAATGTCTGATCACATTTATAGGAAAGCAAATTCTGCATTAGCTGTTTTCAAGTGATTTCTACCGTTCTGTTTCATAGCTGGTAAATTAATTGCACAAAGTCAAAGATCTACAAATCCTATAGCCTATCCTACCTCGAGTTTCAACATATTGAAGTTATGAAACAATGAATACCCACAAAATGGAGGTAGAGAGCTCAATCTGGAGAGAGAGACGTACCTTGTGCATCTGAGCCACAATCCCCATATTCTTGGACCGTGTCATCCCTGCAGCCTCCTCAATGGATTAGTCCACTGAGACATATGCAAATCAGATAGGTGCCTCATGTGCCATGGAAAGAGATATATATTTGCGACTGCTGGACTAAAAAAATCTAGTGATACATAACATTGACATTTATGCCATCCATTGTGACATTGTGGAAGGATAACCAACCTTACAATTAATGGCAAAGCATTTCTTAGCTGCTATAAATGATAACACACCAGTATCAACATTTCCAAGCAAACAAAAACAGGGAGAAGGGAGAATCTGTAGACATGCTGAGATAAAACAAACATAGTCTTGGCCGGAATTCAGCCAACCTTCACAAGGTCATACCATGCAAATATGTCCCCTTTTGTGTTTTAGCGGAGGAATTACATTTCTGAGTGCATGATATTCAGTTTCACTGGCATATAGTAAGTTAAATTGCACAAATGTATGTCTGAGATCATACAAACATGACTGGGACTTCATACATATCTGTATTCATTCATCGTCATCAACAGTCTCTCCCAGGTCATCCTCACATTTTTGTTTGACATGTTTTGTGTCATTGGGAAAAGCCTCTAACTTTTAATACAGTTTGGAAATCAACTTGAGGTTTGCCAGACTGCCTTAAAATAGTGTTCATCTTTGAAGTTTCTGGCTTGTCCAGTGTTTGCTGCACTGAGAGAATAAAGTGTTGTATCTGCAAAAGTTCCCCTCTGCGCCATCACAGATTGGTCTTCCCTGGTTTCCTGACCCTGCTGAGACCCCTGTCACAATCTGATCCTGCTCAGATGAGGCATGACAAATAATGACCTTGGTGTACATTTATACATTACATTATCCAAGAATACAACCAATGGTTCAATAATTTAAATGACCATTATTCACAGATCCCAGACTGTAGCCCATCAACTCAAGATGGCACTTTACTGATTGTTATAATATACTGCAATATTCACCTGACCTCTGTCTGATCCTCCCTGGGACACCTGTCACCATCTGATCTTGATAAGACATGATGAGCATAGTGTTGTGTACTGACTGTGCACCATGACAGTGTAGCCTGTGCAGCTGTTTATACCGTGTCAGTGTAAAAAGTATGGAGTTAGCTAGGGAAACTGACAGATCAATAAAGTTACATTGCTATACTGACTCTAATAAACACTCACATTGCACCGTCAAAAAATGTCAGAATACCGGTCTTCAATTGTTTGGCCGCTGGTTTCATCGTTTGTTCAGGTCTAGTATGATTGAGGCAAAAATAATAGCTAAGTTAGTGAGCTAGCTAACTAATGTTAGCCAACTTTTGGCTAGCTCTAATGGTACATCAACTGAGTTAATTGCCTTCTTTTGAAACAGGACAAAAGGCTACAAAACATTTCCATATACACAACAGCTGTTAGATACTGCTACCTAACAGATACTGTAGCTAGAGGCTAAAGCGAAACTGGCGGCTGTGGTAGCAGCTAGCTAGCTAGTTCATTCTCCTCAGACAGAACTTTAGTCGAATATATATATTTTTTCTGTTAAGTCAAGCAGTAGGTACCTTACCAGCTACATCAGTCAAATAAAGAGTAGCCAGTTTCTGCTCTGCTTGCTTTCACAACTCTGAGAAAAAGCGCAAAACACACAGAGCCAGCAGCTGCAGACAGCAGCACCATGTCTTTCAGAAGCTTTGCCTTCACATAGTGTCACGGTCATCATATAGAGGAGACCAAGGCGCAGCGTGGTAAGCGTACATACTTCTTTATTAAAGAAAGAACACTGAACAAAACAACAAACCTAACCGTGAAGCTAATATGGCTAGTGCAGAACAGGCAACTAAACATATAATAACGACCCACAAAATACCCAAGGCATATGGCTACCTAAATATGGTCCCCAATCAGAGACAACGATAAACAGCTGCCTCTGATTGACAACCAATCTAGGCAACCGTAGACATGTAAACCCCAAGACATACAAAAACCCCATGACATACAAAACCTCCTAGACAATACAACAACTAAACAAACCACCTCTTCACACCCTGACCTAACCAAAATATTAAAGAAAACATAGATAACTAAGGTCAGGGCGTGACACACAGCCTGTCTGCAAGCTCTGCGGTGTCTGTCTGGTCCTAAATCCAGCCGGCTGAACCTGCCAAACAGCTTACCCAACCGCTCTGAGATGTACTTATGGTCCTAAAGCACACCGATGCCACTTTTACTATTACAGTGCAATGATAAAACTTTGGGGGACAAAAATGAAATTTTATAGTGTTTTGGGGTCATGTGCCCCCCGTCCCCAGTGAAAGTTGCACCCCTGCTGACATCAACAATGATCGTTTTCATTTATCATTTAATTTGCAACTCTCTATCTGCCGCCACTCTCTGAGTCACTCCCCCGTGGCCGACACTGATTTCATTGTTAAACCCACAGCCAACAATTGTGTCCTTGGGGGTGTGCCCCATTGTGTCTTGTGTCGTTTAAAAAGCTGGAGCTTGGCAACCCTCCCATGAATTATTCAACGCTCCCCGCTACACGTTGGCCCCCGTCGGATTCCTTCCTAACCAATATAATTGTTGAGCCAGTTAGAAGGAAATATAAATCACAATGCCACAGAGCAGTGCGGGAAAAGGGAAGGGGAAAAAGGAGAAAAGAAAGAGAAAAGGAGAGAGAGATACCTCATTAACTGATTAGTGTCAGTGGGTGTAGTACGAGGGGCCCGTGGACCATGCTAACGTGTCTAGGAGATAATGACTCCTAGCTAACTGAACAGAGGAGCAGCGGAGGAGGGAGGGAGGTGGGGGGGAAGGAGATGCGCCCCCAATGACAAGGCCAATGAGCAGCTCTTTAGCTTTCTGTCTGCCATCTTGGCAAAAGAACAAGTCTTTCAGCTTTTCCCTATTGTATTTTTAAGTGGCAACTGTCATTTGCCAGCTCTATCCTCTCTGTCCAGCCATTTGCTCACAACGTTCTGTAGCTGTTGGGTTTGAGTGTGATCTCGGAGGGTTTCTCCAAAAGCTGCCATACTGGCTTTTCCACTAGGTGCACAGATGGACCAAGAGATCCATTTCTGACAGGGAAGAAAAGTATTGTCTTGAGTGGAAAAGGGACTGCAACACAATATCAGTCAATACAGGAAACCATGTGAGTAACAATGGTGACAGGTGTGCGTAATGATGAGCAGCCCGGCGACCTTGAGCGCCAGAGAGGGGGAACGGGAGCTGACGTGACAGGCTCATAATAATGGCTGGAACGGAGCAAATGGAATGGTATCTGACACCATTCCACTGATTCCGCTCCAGCCATTACCACAAGCCCGTTCTCCCCAATTAAGGTGCCACAGACCTCAGGTGGTCAGCTAGTTTACTTACCATACAGAATAGACTTGTCCCACCCTGATCTGTTTCACCTGTCCTTGTGATTGTCTCCACCCCCTCCAGGTGTCGCTTATTTTCCTCAGTGTATTGATCCCTGTGTTTCCTGTCTCTCTGTGCCAGTTCGTCTTGTCTTGTCAAGACAACCAGCGTGGTTTCCCCTTGCGCCCGCTTTTTCTTCTCTTTTTTTCTAGTCCTCCCGGGTTTTGACCCTTGCCCGCCCTGACTCTGAACCCGCCGGCTTGACCATACTGCCTGCCCTGACCTCGAGCCTGCCTGCCACTCTGTACATCCTGGACTCTGACCTTGTTATGATCTTTTTGCCTGTCCACGACCATTCTCTTGCCTTCCCCTTGGATACTAATAAATATCAGAGACTCAAACAATCTTCCCCCCGTGTCTGCATCTGGGTCTCATTCTGTGCCCTTATAAGACTTTCCATGCAATATGTTGAGTTTTAGCGGGATTAGCTAGCCTACTATTTTTCAAACTTGACTAGCTTGGTTGCTACCTAAAGCCGTCAAATAGCTATGATGTGGTCGCTACTCACTAGCTAACTAACTTTAGCAAGCTAACTGGGTTTGATGGTCTTATCTTGCCTGAACCTAGCTAGCTACGTGTGTCAATACACACTATGAGTAACGTTAGTTCCTTTTCAATGTCGCTAAACACTAACGTTAGCTAACTGATTAGTGTTAGCAAGCACTATTATTGCTAGTTGGATAACACAACAACAAAGTATCTAGCTAGCTAGCCTAGCTATAGGCCTAAACTATATTTTCAAAAATGTGCATTCACAGGTACATAATTAGAGCCTACTGAGCCTCAAACCTTTGTAATCTCGGACACCCAGCTCATCTGTTCATAAGAGATTACAACCTTGTGACAGGTGTTACTGAATCAGATGCTGCTGAGAAAAACGAAACAATAAATGAGTGAATTTAGTGGAAACTTGCCCATTTTAAACAAGCATTCATTCTTACACCTCTGTATTTGCAGACTGCAATTACCACCAGTTACTTGTTGTTATTGCTGTGTAACTATGAGTTATTATAATTAACTACGAAACTTGTTACAGTGTAATTACACGGAATTGAACACAGTTGGTAACGACCTTGTACCGAATGGTGACTGCTCGTGCTTGTTTTGATGAATCCCCAAAAGCAAAGTAAATATTAGTTTAATACAGCAATTACCATTTGACCGTGTACTTTGAAATAAAATCCTACCAGTAATCATTGATCCTACCTCTTTCACTTGTGATGATTAATTCATTCATTATTTTCCCCTCACACACACACATCCATACAATAGACTTAGTCTCTACCTCTAAATGATCTTCTTCATATTCCTTCTCCATGTTTATTTATGCCTGTCCATCATGCACACTGCGTTAATTCAATAGGCTTCTTCCCTTCATATTCGCTTGGGGACATTCATTCACGTTTTTACACACACACAAATTCACACACACACACACACGTACATTCATTCTGTACTCGTATTCATTCATAACGGCACACAAATCCGCAGGCATACTGTCACTGAGGAGATGACTGCCTCTGTTGCACAGGAGGCGGTTCAGACACACTGCGGGGGTGGGGTGGGGCTGTGTGTGTGTGTGTGTGTGTGTGTGTATGCACAATGTCCCCCAGTGACTCTGCACATGCAATGTTTTGTAATCATTCATTCATACACACTGGTTGTGTGTGTGTGTGTGTGTGATGGGGGAGGATTGAGGTTGTGTGTGTTTGTGCGTGTGTGTCTGTGTTAGGGTTAGGTTTAGTATGTCCAAACAAGGTTAGCTGCTTAATAAGACTCTCTCTCTCTCTCACTCTCTCTCTCTCTCTCTCTCTCTCTCTCTCTCTCTCTCTCTCTCTCTCACCACACACCACACACAACCTCAACCCTCCCCCATCACACACACACATACATACCATGCTGAGTTGGGTTAGCTAGTTGCGTGCAATGTGCTGCTGTTTATTCTCTGCAGTGTACAGGGGGGCCTGCTGATTTCCATCCTAATGTAATGGGATTGGACAGCTTAAGGGCCAGTGTGATTTCAATAACTTCTCTCTCTGCCTCTCTCTCACACATCCACGTTCTTCGCTCGCCTCATCCTTCCCCCACCAGAAGATGCATTGCCCAGACAGCTTGGAATGTCTGACTGAAATACGGGACAAATCAACCTTTTTTTTCTAAGTTTGTGGTGTTTGAATTTGTTGATGCAATTTGGGACATGATTGGTTGGTTGCGGGAGGGGGGACAAAGGGTCAAAATGCGGGCCTGTGGTCACCCTAAGTGGGAGGTTAGAAAGAATCAGTGTTTAATCCTAAAGAGTCTATTGACGCACCCTTGCATCAATCTAAGTAACGTAATAAAAAATCCCATCAATCCCCATCCACCGGTTTATTCTAGGGATATCCGTTTTTTGCTGTTGCATGGACTGCATCTCAATCCACTACACCCACTTATGTCAGCCTTCCGCATCTGCAGTGGAAGGGGAACAAGCTACAGCGGTGTTTGTCAGACCATGAGACATCTCGAAAGTCGGTCTTATAAGGAGGTCGTTTTTTGCCAACAAAAAAAGTTAAATATGTGTCCCTAAAATATATTTCCTGAGCTTTCTTATATTGGATATCCTAGATAAAGGACAGACGCTTCAAAATCTTGTTCCTTATGTTTTATCTTTTTGACTGCGTGTTTTGCCATTTATGAATGTGCTATTCAATGCAGGGATGCCATTGATCTTGTCATCTTTCTTCTCAAATCCGGAGGACCTCAAACAATTTTGAGACATTACAACGCTGTTCATATTAATTCAAGCTTTTTATTTTCAAAGCATTTTACATTGAATTCAGCTCGTGTCATGCTAATTTTGCTATTTTCGATAAATAAAATAAATAATCTCTCTAAAACAAACAGATGTTCTTTCCCTAACGCTGAGCATAACACACATTCACTCAAGCTTCTTTACACACACACGAAAGATCATAGCGGCGGGAAGTAGGGGTGCTGTACCTGCCACTGAAAAATCATAATAACAATCAATTTTTCCATTAATAGTGCACTGGGCCTGTCACGCCTTGGTCTTAGTGTTTTGTGTTTTCGTTATATATTTGGTCAGGCCAGGGTGTGACAGGGGTTTATGTTGTTGTAATTCGTATTGGGGTTTGTAGTATTTGGGATCGCGGCTGATTAGGGGTGTTGTATAGGCTTGGCTGCCTGAGGCGGTTCTCAATCAACAGTCAGGTGATTCTCGTTGCCTCTGATTGGGAACCGTATTTAGGTAGCCTGAGTTTCACTTTGTATTTCGTGGGTGATTGTTCCTGTCTCTGTGTAGTTTCACCAGATAGGCTGTATTAGGTTTCATGTTCCGTTTGTTGTTTTTTGTATTTATCGTTATTTCATGTACCGTCACTTTTTTCATTAAAGACATGAGTAACCACCACGCTGCATTTCGGTCCTCTCTTTCAACAAACGAAGAACGCCGTTACAGGGCCTTTAATAGTCCTGTATTAACAGACCAATACATAAAGTAGCAGTCAAAAGTTTGGACACACCTACTCATTCCAGGGTTTTTCTTAATTTTTACTATTTTCTACATTACAATAATGTTGTTTTAGAGAATTTGAAGAGTATTTCTGTCTGTAATAAAGCACTTTTGTGGGGAAAAACTAGTTCTGATCGGCTGGGCCTGGCTCCCCAGTGGGTGGGACTTGCTCCCAAGTGGCTGATCCTATGCCCTCCCAGGCCCAGTCATGTGAAATCCACAGATTAAGGCCTAAAGAATGTATTTCAATTGACTGATTTCCTTATATGAACTGTAACTCAGTAAAGTCATTGAAATTGTTGCATGTTGTGTTTATATTTTTGTTCAGTCTGTATATACAGTACCAATCAAAAGTTTTGGACACATCTACTCATTCCTGGGTTTTTCTTTATTTTCACTAGTTTCTGCATTGTAGAATAATAGTGAAGACATCCAAACTATGAAATAACACATATGGAACCATGTAGAAACCAAAAAAGTGTTCAAATCAATCAGTTGTATTGTGACAAGGTAGGGGTGGTATACAGAATTCAGCCCTATTTGGTAAAAGACCAAGTCCATATTATGGCAAGAACAGCTCAAATAAGCAAAGAGAAATGACAGCCCATCATTACTTTAAGACATGAAGGTCAATCAATCTGGAAAATTTCAAAAACTATGAAAGTTTCTTCAAGTGCATTCGCAAAAACCATCAAGAGCTATGATGTAACTGGTGATGAGACCACCACAGGGAGGGAAAGCTCTGAGTTATCTTTAATGCAGAGAAGTCCATTAAAGGTAACTGCACCTCAAATTGAAGTCCAAATAAATGCTTCACAAAGTTCACGTAACAGACACGTCAATGTCAACTGTTTAGAGGAGACCGCATGAATCAGGCCTTCATGGTCGAATTGCTTGAAAAGAAAAACAATACTAAAGGACACCAATAATAAGAAGAGACTTGCTTGGGCCAAAAAAAACACAAGCAATGGATATTAGACAGGTGGAAATATGTCCTTTGGCCTGATGACCAAAGATGACCAAAAATGTGAGATTTTTGGTTCCAGCGATATTCCATCCCATCTGGTTTGCACTTAGTGGGACAATAATTTGCATTTCAACAGGACAACGACCAAAACACACCTCCAGGTTGTGTAAGGGCTATTTGACCAAGGAGAGTGATGGAATGCTGCATCAGATGACCTGACCTTCACAATCACCGACCTCAACACAATTGAGATTGTTTGGGATGAGTTGGTCCACAGTGTGAAGAAAAGCAGCCAACAAGTGCTCAGCATATGTGGGAACTCCTTCAAGACGGTTGGAAAGGCATTCCTCATGAAGCTGGTTGAGAGAATGCCAAGAATGTGCAAAGCTGTCATGAAGGCAAAGGGTGGCTACTTTGAGGAATAAGATATATTTTGATTCGTTTAACACTTTTTTGGTTACTACATGACTCCATATGTTTCTATTTCATAGTTTAGATGTCTTGACTAGTATTCTACAATGTAGAAAGTAGTACAAATAAAGAAAAACCTTTGAATGAGTAGGTGTGTCCACATTTTTGACTGCTACGGTAAGCCTGGTAAGTCTGCAGCCCCAGCGCTGGCAATAATTTGCAGCACACCCACCCCTAAACAAATTCCCATGGCTATGCACTCGATCATCTCCCCTTCTTTTCACTTCACATGTGTCCTTAACATGGACACAACCAGGACTGTTCGGTTTTTACGATGAACGAGTGTAACGGTTTTCTTCCTCTTCTGACGAGGAGTATGAAGGATCGGACCAATGCACAGCGTGGTAAGTGTTCATGTTATTTATTGGAACAGAAACACTTAACAAAATAACAAAGAGAGTGAAACGAAAATGAAACAGTCCTGTAAGGTGCAGCAACACAAAACAGAAAACAACTACCCACAACCCATAGTGGGAAAACAGGCTGCCTAAGTATGGCTCTCAATCAGAGACAACGATTGACAGCTGCCTCTGATTGGGAACCATACCAGGCCAAAACCAGAAATACAAAACATAGAACAAAACATAGAATGCCCACCCCAACTCACGCCCTGACCAAACTAAAATAGAGACATAAAAAGGAACTAAGGTCAGGACGTGACGACGAGTCTAGTGGCAATGACTGGCGGCAGAGAGAGGAGATTCTGTGGGGGCAAGAAACGGCTTGATTCATATAATGTAGGAGTTTCATGAATGTATGAATGTGAAGCGCTAAAAGTTATTTACTGTATTTCCCTCCATCCTCCCTCGCCTCCCTTTTCCCCCTCTCTCTCTCTACCTCTCCCCTCTCTCTGTCCATCTCTCTCCTCTTTCTCTTATGTCTTCCTCTATCTAGCTCTCATTCTGTTGCTCTCTCCCTCTCTCTCCCTCCCTTTGGCCAATTTCATTCAGCTTGCAACTCTGTGGAGGTGAGGTTAAAAACAGAGGCATTTCCCTTGCAGATTCCTCAAGCATTTTTCATTTTTTCATTTGGACCCTATACATAATTTATTCCATCCTTTTCTTTCAGAAGGAGGTTGGGGAGAAGAAAGAAGAGGATAAAGAGAAAAGGCGGAGGGGGATTCCCAGTTGAGATTACATTAAGAACACCCTCTTTTCCTCTCAGAACAGCCTCAATTCGGTGGGATAGGGACTCTCCAAGGTGTTGAAAGCTTTCCAAAGGGATTCTGTCCCATGTTGTCTCCAATGCTTCCCACAGTTGTGTAAAGTTGGCTCGATGTTCTTTGGGTGGTGGACCATTCTTGATTCACAAATTGTTCAGCTGTCACGCCTTGGTCTTAGTATTTTGTGTTTTCTTTAATTATTTGTTCAGGCCAGGGTGTGACATGGGTTTGTGTGTTGTGTTTCGTATTGGGGTTTGTAGTATTTGGGAACGCGGCTGATTAGGGGTGTTGTATAGGCTTGGCTGCCTGAGGCGGTTCTCAATCAGAAGTCAGGTGCTTCTCGTTGCCTCTGATTGGGAACCGTATTTAGGTAGCCTGAGTTCGCTTTGTATTTCGTGGGTGATTGTTCCTGTCTCTGTGTAGTGTTCACCAGATAGGCTGTATTAGGTTTCACGTTCCGTTTGTTGTTTTTGTATTTATTAAGTTATTTCATGTATCGTCACTTTGTTCATTAAAGACATGAGTAACCACCACGCTGCATTTCGGTCCTCTCTTTCAACAAACGAAGAACGCCGTTACATCAGCATGAAAAACCAAACAGCATTACAGTTCTTGACACAAACCGGTATGCCTGGCACCTACTTCCATACCCCTTTCAAAGGCACTCAAATCTTTTGTCTTGCCCATTTACCCTCTGACTAGCGCATATCCACAATCCATGTCTCATTTATCTCGAGGCTTAAAAATCCTTCTTTAACCTCCTCCCCTTCATCTACACTGATTGAAGTGGATTTAATGAGTGACATCAATAAGGGATTGCAGCTTGAACCTGGATTCACCTGGTCAGTGTATGTAATGCAAAGAACAGGTGTTCTTAATGTTTTGTTTAATCAGTGTATACACGCTAAAGCATATTCCCCACACAGAACCTTGGCAAGGGAAAAAACGCAAAGTAAGTCAATGTTGTTTGTTGTGTTTAGGTTGTTGGTTAGGTTATGCTCAGGTAAAACTTTGGTAATTGCTTTCGAGTCATTTTTTTGGGATCACATTTTTACTAATACTGTAGAACTTTGTAGTGTCTATATCCAGGAAAGCTAAAGTTCCAAAAGCTGAGCCTAAAAGAGTGTATAAGAGATAATTCAAAAGATTTGGTTGTGACTCTTATGTGGATGATGTTAAAAAAATATTTGTGGTTCTGATGAGATTAATAAGGAGCATCAAGATGCTGCACTTCATGAATTTGTTGATAAACATGCAACTGACTGTTAAAACTGCATGGCTGAAAGAGATGGGGCAATAGGAGTGGCTAATAAGCTTGACTACACCTGACTGGCTGACTTACTTGATATTGAGAAATTATGTGACTAAATTAAACAAAAATTAGAAGAAACTGTATTATGAAGCCAAGATCAATAATATATGACGAAAATAAACTTTGGAATACTACGTACGTATAAATTAAATGATTGTCAGAAAGACAAATTCAACTCCATCTTTCATCAAATCAGATGGCTTATTCATCACAAAACCATTTGATGTTGCCAATCATTTTAATGATTACTTAATTAGGAGAATAGGCAAACTTAGGCAGGAAATTCCAACAACGAACAATGAGCCATCGTATCCATGTATAAAAAAAACGAATAATAAAAGAAAAGCTTTGCAAGTTTGAATTTTGTAAAGTTAGTGTTGGAGAGGTGGAAGAAATATTGTCATCGATAATGACAAACAAATAATTACAAACCTGGAAGTGTCAACTTAGATGGAAAGCCACTGAGAATGGTAGCCGACTCTATAGCAACTCCTATCTGTCATATATTTAATCTGAGCCGAGAGCAAAGTCTTTGTCCTCAGGCCTGGAGGGAAGCCAAAGTCATTCCACTACTCAAGAGTGGACCTATCAGCTTGCTGCCAGCTCTTAGCAAACTGTTGGAAAAATGAGTGTCTGATCAAATACAATGATATTTCTCTCTACACAAATTAACAACAGACTTTCAGCGTCCTTATACAGAAGGACACTCAACATGTACTGCACTGACACAAATGGCTGATGATTGGTTAACATAAATTGATAATAAGAAGATTGTGGGAGCTGTACTGATATATTTCAGTACAGCCTTTGATATTATTGACCATAACCTGTTGAGAAAATGTATGTGTTATGGTTTCTCAACCTCTGCCATATCGTGGACTCAGAGCTATCTATTTTATATAACTCAGAAGGTTTTCTTTAATAGAAGCTTCTCTAATGTCAAACATTTAAAGTATCTCTCTCAAGGCTCTCTACTCATGTCTATTTTTTTTACCAATGACCTGCCACTGGCATTAAACAAAACATGTGTCCATGTATGCTGATGATTTAACCATATACACATCAGCAACCACAGCTAAAGAAGTTATTGAACCCTTAAGAAAGTGTTGCAGTCTGTTTTACAATGGGTGGTCAGTAATACACTGGTCTTGAACATCTCTACAACTAAGAGCGTTGTATTTGGTACAAATCATTCGCTTAAGTCCCAGACCTGAATCTGGTAATGAATGGTGTGGCTGTTGAACAAGTTGAGGAGACTAAATTACTTGGCGTTACCTTAGATTGTAAACTGTCATGGTCAAAACATACAGATTCAATGGTTGTAAAGATGGGGAGAGGTCTGCCCGTAATAAAGAGATGCTCTGCTTTTTTGACACCACATTCCATAAAGCAAGTCTTAGGCAGTTTTATCTTATCATGATATTGTCCAGTCATATGGTCAAGTGTTGCAAAGAAAGACCTAGTTTAAGCAGTAACTGGTCCAGAACAGAGCAGCATGTCTTGCTCTTCATTGAAATCAGAGGGATAATATTAATACTATGCATGCCAGTCTCTCTTGGCTAAGAGTTGAGGAAAGACAGACTGCGTCACTTCTTGTATTTCTAAGAAACATTAATGTTTTGGAAATTCCAAATTGTTTGCATTGTCAACTGACACACACACTTACCCCATCAGATATGCCACCCGGGATGTTTTCACAGTCCCCAGGTTCCAGAACAAATTCAAGGAAACTAACAGTATTACACAGAGCCATGATTACATGTACCTCCCATCCATATTATATAGACTAAGTGAACAATAAACCTGGTTTAAAAAAAAAAAAAAAAATCAACACCTCAAGGCATAACACCTCTCCTCCATGTGACCCATTTGTTGTGTGTATGTACTGACATGTACAGTATATGTAACTGACAGATGCACACACCCACTACATGTTAGTGTTTTTTAAATGTATGTACATTTTAAAGTATTTTGTCTGTAACGTCTTTTTCATTATATGTCGGACCACAGTAAGACGAGCTGTCACCATTGGCGTCGGCTAATAGGGATCCTAAGAAAATAAATAGTTCATTTCCCAGCCTCTGCTTTTTCTCCTTATGGACATAGCACAATTGGGACATGCATTTCGGAAACCTTGTTTTCTTTCTCGTCCTTTGCGGAGAGAAACCGAGCAACAGAAGCTGTGGATGACCGAGAGCTGCCAGTATGAAGGAATATATGAATTTATTGGATAAATGTTAAAGAGTTCCCTCTTTCTTGAGACCACAACTCTATACACAATATGCACAAGATCTAGCCTTTTGGGGACCCTAAGCGAGATGTGGTTGGGGGAGGCCCCCCCACCAAGCGGGAAAACCTTTTTAGTGGCCACCCTCTTGACTGGGTAGAGAAAATGTACGTCTTTAAAGTTTGCTTCCTGAAATTCTATACATTTTGCCATGTGGTGGAAAGAAAATGTATCAATTTGATGAAAAATGTGATACAATTCTACTCATTTTGAATTGGGGCAGAGACATTTTTGCAGTTTTTAAAGCAAGTTTTCTGCAATTCTACACATGTTGACATGACTTATGCCATGTTACTGATGTCTGAGTGAGAGTGACTTACAGTGGTGTATATTCATGGGTGCCAAGTGAAGCGAGGCTTACCAAAAGCAATTACCAAGAAAGAACAAAAGAAAAAAAACATACTTAAATAATCAATATTTTCTCGCTGTGTTTCATCAATTTCCTTCAAGGTTGAATGCTTCTCACCAGAGAAAGCATTTGAGTGAACGAAAAAGCATTCCTCTGTATCAATATGTGTAGCCCAACTATCTGATCCTGTCTGGTCAAAAACAGTATGACATTGTAGCATTGAAGGCGAGGGCGGAATGCAAGGGTGGCCAAATAATAGTCCATCAGTATTGAGCTAAGCTGAGCGAGCTCAACTGTGAACGGTCCTGGTGCATCAAAAAAAAACGTGTCAAGGGAAGTCTGTATGGATTTGGTTTCACACCACACGTTATTGACAGAACATTTTTATTTTATTGTTGCATCTCATTGTGTTGTTGTCCTCAAGTGGCGAGCTAGCTACAGTAGTGTAGCTAAAATCATCCCATTCCTAAATTAGCCATGGATGGAGAAATGGATTTGGGCTTGTGGTTTTACTTAATTCTCCGTACTGGCCAAAGATTAGAACAGCGATTCTGATCCGACCATAAATGTATACATTGTGCCCCATGGCCTGAGAGGATGGAAGTTCAACATGTAGCTAGATGTAGTAGGCCTGGCCCATCATTGCCCATGAAAGAAAGTTAGGCTAGCAAACATTTTAGCCAGCAATCCTAGGAAAACCAAAATTAAAAACATGCAATTCTGCTTTACAGCAGTGATGCTGTAATATGGTTTACATTACTATTTGCCTTACTGTAAAATATTTTACAGCATCCCTGCTGTAAATTTACAGCAAGAATGCTGTAACATATGTTACAATTACAGCATCCATTCTGTAAATGTATAGCAGGGATAATGTAATATGTTTTACCGTAAGGAAAATCATACTGTAAACTATATTACAGCATCACTGCAAAGCAAAATTACAGTATTAAACTGGCAACTGTTGTGCCAGTATAATGTTGTAAATTTACAGGGAAATACCTACAGTAATTTACAATTATTTTACAGTACTAAGCAGCATTGCAGGTTGTCTTTAGAAGACAGCTCCCTGAAATGTAATATTGCAAGAAAATAAATATATATACAGTTGAAGTCGGAAGTTTACATACACTTAGGTTGGAGTCATTAAAACCCGTTTTTCAACCACTCCACAAATTTCTTGTTAATAAACTATAGTTTTGGCAAGTCGATTAGGACATTTACTTTGTGCATGACACAAGTCATTTTTCGAACAATTGTTAACAGACAGATTATTTAACTGTATCACAATTCCAGTGGGTCAGAAGTTTACATACACTAAGTTGACTGTGCCCTTAAAACAGCTTGGAAAATTCCCAAAATTGTCATGGCTTTAGAAGCTTCTGATAGGCTAATTGACATAATTTGAGTCAATTGGAGATGTACCTGTGGATGTATTTCAAGGCCTAGTATAAGTATAAGCAACATGGGACCACGCAGCCGTCATACCGCTCAGGAAGGAGATGCGTTCTGTTTCTTAGAGATGAATGTACTTTGGTGCGAAGAGTGCAACTCAATCCCAGAACAACAGCAAAGGACCTTGTGAAGATGCTGGAGGAAACAGGTACAAAAGTATCTATATCCACAGTAAAATAAGTCCTATATCGACATGATCTGAAAGGTCACTCAGCAAGGAAGAAACCAATGCTCCAAAACCGCCATTAAAAAAACTGAATATGGTTTGCAACTGCACATGGGGACAAAGATCGTACTTTTTGGAGAAATGTCCTCTGGTCTGATGAAACAAAAATCTAACTGATTGTCCATAATGACCATTGTTATGTTTGGAGGAAAAGGGGGAGGCTTGCAAGCCAAAGAACACTATCCCAACCGTGAAGCACGGGGATGGCAGCATCATATTGTGGGGGTGTTTTGCTACAGGAGGGACTGGTGCTAGATGACTACACGAGGAGGAAAAGTATGTGGATATATTGAAGCAACATCTCAAGAAAATAATAACAAACAGATCAATGAAAAATAGGAAAACAACAGTTGAACAGGGATACATTTTTACAAAAATTACAACAAGAATTGCTTGAGAGAAATGAGAGAGATCGAAAGAGAAAAGGGCTGAGAGAGAAGGATGGATAGAGAGGAGCGAGCAGGGCTAGACTGGAGCCAGAGTAGCACGCTACCGCAAGCCAACACAGGCTCCGGGATGGCACAAGCATATCATTTGCTGACCTAATCCGCATGGCAGGATTTCTGAGAGAATGAGAGATGCAAACAAGTCTCTAATAAATCTCAGTGGCGTGCAGATTATCACCCCAGTCTTTGAAACTCTCATCGTCCTTAGCTCTGAGACGTCAACTAGGCAAACACCTGTGTTCCAATGGCACGTTGTGTTAGCTAATCCAAGTTTATCATTTGAATAGGCTAATTGATCATTAGAAAACCTTTTTGCAATTATGTTAGCACAGCTGAAAACTGATGTCCTGATTAAAGAAGTAATACAACTGGCCTTCTTAACAGCCTCCCAAGCAAAAAGGCAGTAGCTGCTCATTTGGTCGAAAATTAGTTCATGTCATTTTTGTTACATTAAATACATGCTTAATCATGTGGACAAGTATCCTGCCTCTATTGTATTGTGTTTTGGAGAAAATGAGGTTGGTCGTATTAGCAATAACTGCAAAAAGTTACTGTAAAATAACTGAAGGTACTGCCTTTTAACTTGGTTTCAACCTGCCCTTGGCTGCAGTTACTGCGTTTTAACTTGGTTTCATATAATTTTATTCTGATAGTGATGCAATCGAACCTGTATGACACTGACAGCTACACACACATACATTGCTAATCTAGGGATACAACACCATGGTACAGCATTCCCGGGGGAAAATGATGGTTGAACTTGCTCTGAAACGCCGACATACAGATACTGGTAAGAACTAGCTAGCTAAGTAGATCTGATATCAAAATTAATTTGCTAGCATGCAAACTAGCTAGCGAACGTAGACTAACAATGCTACCTGCTCTCATGAGAGGAGATCTGCAATTGATGCTAACTCCAATCTATTAGACATAATGAATTATATTCAGAAATTTCATCTGATGGTTTCTTTGAATGAGTACACGATACACATGATTTCTAGCCAGTGACAGCAACCTAGTTAAAACTGATGTGCCCCTACCAAAATGTAAAAACCTACCTAGCTAGCATTAGCATGAAGCAATAGATGTGTGCTACATGCTCCTGTAAAAGATGATCAGCAGTTTATACTAGCTTTAATCTATTATACCTAGAATGAATATAATCCCTATAGTTGTATTCTGACATTCCATGGGTTATTTGAATCTGTAACGTTACACCACACACACGAGCTCTAGCCAGCTGATGGTCAGTTGGACGTGCACCCCATACTGAATTGTCAAAAGCCACGCCCACTCGTTTTCCGGATGAGCGCACACACAGCATTGCTAGCTAATTAATAATATATCTACTCACAGGTTCAGGGTTTCTGGTTTTCTTTTATATTCCAGTATTGCGTGACTGATCCGGTCAGGAAAGTTAAAATCCTAAATTGTGTCCATCACCATTGTTGGTGGCATATGTAATTAGCACAATGGGCTTTGACATGCCAAATGTGTGCTCAATGTGTCTGCTTCAGTGCCATCATTAAATGAATGTGGAAAAAACAGTTTTGCATGACTTCCACCAATCCCTGTGGTCTAGGTGATTAGTATCTATGCGGATCAAAGTTGCCATGCGAGGGTGTATTAAGATAGTACAATGTCCATCCATGCAATTTTGTTGTATTTGTAAATAAAGATGAACATTTAAGAGCCTTTTTGGGAGCAGGAATGAAATTAATAGAAGAACTGAGTTATGACAGTGGAAATTATTATGATCATGTTTGCACAAGATAAAAATCAACATGGATTATATCCTATATTATAGAATACCTGAAAAGGATTATGATCATATGTTTGCACACCACAACATGGCAGTGTTAATTATTATCATCCATGACAGAATAGAATCATTAGGATGCATGTCCCTGATTATTTTCTCTATTTATTTCAGTTGAGTTTGAGGGCCACATTCCAACAAAGATTCCTGATCTACCCCCTTTACCTGAAGTCACAGTGTCAACACTATTTGAAGAGATAGGGAACCAGTGGGTGGTCTCTGACTCCTTAGACATCAGTCTATCAGATGAGAAATCAATTGCCAATGTGATGATGATGAAGATAATCATTCACCTTCAGAGTTGGATGTTCCAGCACAAGTGGTAGCTGAGCCCGTGGACACAACTCCAGACAACCTATCAAACAAGAAATCCAAGATTCCACTAATGGGTAAGCCATGTGGTCCCAAATACAAGAGGCAAAGTACTCAGAATATTTCAGAGGGTAGGCAAAATATGGGGAAAGTATTGGGAGATGAAGTGTAAGGAGAAGAAGACATGGATCTTCCACATGGTGGCACAGCAATCTAAGAAAAATATCACTGTTGTCGCGGACAGTCGACGCATCAGGTCATTTCTGTACCATCTTCCAAACCAGAGAAGTTCTGCACATCAAGTGTGCACAACAAGTGTTTTTTTATGACAACATTGGGCTCCCACCCCAAAAATGACAGGCTGATTGTCACAATGATGTGCAAGTCAATCACCAGCAAACTGATGCCATCAAAGGATCAGAGGGGTAAAAAAGCTTCAGCAAATTGAACATGAATCCAATCCTGCAACACATTGAGTCCTTCCATCCCCAAATCAGCCACTACAGATGAGAGCATGCCCCACATCGCCTCTAGCTCCCCAGTGACGTCAATATTCAGTTCATGCATAATGACTACAAGGAGAAGAAAAAATATGCCAGCTGCGCTATCGCAAGGTGGTAAAGGGAAGGAACATCAGCTTTGTGAAGCTGATACTAATATACTAATATTATTATTAGTATTGGATAGAAAATACTCTGAAGTTTCTAAAACTGTTTGAATGATCCCTGTGAGTATAACAGATCTCATATGGCAGGCAAAAACCTGAGAAGAAATCCAAACAGGAAGTGAGAAATCTGAGGTTGGTCGATTTTCAACCCAGTCCCTATTGAATTCACAGTGGGATATGGATGAAGTTGCACCTCCTAGGGCTTCCACTCGATGGCAACCATCTTTTGAGACTTGAATGAGGCTTCTACTGTGTTGTGGGGCTGAATAGGAGCTGAATGAGTCAGGTTACTGGCAGAGAGCCAGGTCCGGGTCATGCGCAATTCACATGATAGCGACCTGCGTTCCATGGCTTTTCTACACACAAGGGAATTCTCCGGTTGGAACTTTATTGAATATTTATGATAACAACACCCTAAAGATTGATTCTATACTTAGTTTGACAAGTTTCTTCGTCCTGTAATATAACTTTTTGAAGTTTTCGTCCGACGTTCGGATGGACCTGCACGAGCGTTTGGATTTGTATACCTAAGCCCTAACAAAAGTAGCTACTTGGACATAAATAATGGACATTATCGAACAAATCAAGCATTTATTGTGGAACTAGGATTCCTGGGAGTACATTCTGATGAAGATCATCAAAGGTAAGGGCATATTTATAATGTGATTTCTGGTTTCTGTTGACTCCAACATGGCGGATAATTGTATTTATTTTCTGAGCGCCGTCTCAGATTATTGCAAGGTTTGCTTTTTCCGTAAAGTTTTTAAAAAATCTGACACAACGGTTGCATTAAGGAGAGGTATATCTATAATTCCATGTGTATAACTTGTATTATCATCTACATTTATGATGAGTATTTCTGTAAAATGATGTGGCAATATCACCCTATGTTTTTGGAACTAGTGAACAGTAACGCGCTTATGTAAACTGAATTTTTTATATAAATATGAACATTATCAAACAAAACATACATGTATTGTGTAACATGAAGTCCTATGGGTGTCATCTGATGAAGATCATCAAAGGTTAGTGATTCATTTGATCTCTATTTGTGCTTTTTGTGACTCCTCTCTTTGGCTGGAATAATGGCTGGGTTTTTCTGTGAGTTGGTGGTCACCTAACATAATCGTTTGTGGTGCTTTCACTGTAAAGCCTATTTGAAATCGGACACTGTGGTGGGATTAACAACAAGATTACCATTAAAACGGTATAAGATACATGTATGTTTGAGGAATGTTAATTATGAGATTTCTGTTGTTTTGAATTTGGTGCCCTGCACTTTCACTGGCTGTTATCATATCATCCCATTAACGGGATTGCAGCCCTAAGAAGCAGGCTGATGCACAGCAAGATTGGCCTGAGGACTGGTCTGTGAGGAGCGTTGATATGCAAAAAGTCATCATGCTCCTTCGCATGCCAGGTGTGAAAACAGCATTGTTCACGAGAGGAATCGGTGCCTATCACGAGACATTCGCCAACATTGGAGAGAAGTCTCAAAAGAAGAAGAAAACAATCTCAGTGGTATGGCATGAAGGAACAGCTGGTTGGAAGGCAGAGGAGATTACTTCATTTTACGTAGCAGCACTGGAGAGGGAAAGAGATGTCAAGCATGCAGTGTATTGGGTGGATAGCTGCACTTCTCCAAACAAAAACTGGTGCCTCCTAACATCACCGGTGAGTGTTGTCAATGCTGACTCAACTTTGATGGAGGACATCACACTCAAGTTCTTCGAGCCAGGACACACCTTCATGAGTGCAGACAGTTTCCACCATGGCGTGGAACAGGAAATGAAAGCTTGACCTGGAGGTGTGGTGTACGACTTCGGGGACTTCCTCCATGTGGTCGCCACTTCCAATGCAGGCAAGGTGGAGGTGGTCGAAATGAAACAGGAAAACATCCTGGCATGGAAAGCTGACCATTCCATCGTCAAGCTGAAGAAGGCAGCAGCACCAAAGCTGGCAGAGATGGCTGAGATCCAGTTGAGGCCTGGACCCAGGAGGCTCTTCTACAAAGTCTCCCATGAAGAAAAGGACTTCACAGAGCTTGACTTCGTCATGGAGAAAGTCACTCTAGAGACACCCTCGACACTACGTACACAGGATAGAGGGATAGAAGAGTCCAAGAAGATGGACATCATCACCAAGCTGTGTCCTCTGATGGCCGCAAATCGAAGGCAGTTCTGGAAGCTGTGTCCTCTGATGCCTGCAAAGCAGTTCTGGAATGCCTTGGCTGTGAACAGCATTGCTGAGGAGGACGAGGAGTAACATGGAAGAGCACTGAAGAAGTTTTACTTAAAAATGAAATGTAACTATTCAGCATTTTATCAATTGTAGCAAAATGTCATTTGGTTCCTCTTATGAATATGAACATGTAAATATGTTTAAAATGTATTCTTAAAGCTGTTATTCATTTATTCATTCAAAAGTGTCATTTGAAAAAATACAAATAAAATGTTTTTGCAATCTCATGGTCATGTATTTATAATTTGTATTACCCTACATCATACTTCTATCATGTTCCATCATTATATATTACAAGACAGGCAATCATGTCATGTAATTCAAACAATTGCAGTGCTGCTTTTCACATTTTTTCTTATAACAAGACACGGGCTACTTGTCAAACACAGTATGTCATGTGACTGACGCAGAACCTACGTCTCTATGTAGATGCAACTGGTATCTTAGTGGAAGACACACAAAGGATGCAGTTTCAACTCTGTTACACTGTCAGTAATTACACTGCTCTTATATCAATAAAATAAATTAGAAGTATAGTAAACTAACAAATGAAAATGGCAGATACTGCTCTTTGCTTTGGTATTACCCTGCAATTTATAACATATCATGCCAAGGAAGAAGGCAGTAACTGCCATGTAAGGGTCAAAGGTCATGTCAGAGGTCAGGGTCAACATGAATAAAAAATGTACTAATAGTAAGGCAACAGATCATTACATCTTCAATGATCTCCCTAGAATTCATTTGGCTGGACAATTAAACTTTGAAGCCATTTTTCTCAGTTCCACTCTATGCACTAACCAGAATGGAAGGCCCCGGTGCACAACTGAGCAAGAGGACAAGTACATTAGAGTGTCTAGTTTGAGAAACAGGCCCCTCACAAGTCCTTAACTGACAGCTTCATTAAATAGTACCAGCAACACACCAGTCTCAACGTCAACAGTGAAGAGTTGACTCCGGGATGCTGGCTTTCAGAAGAAAGTTCTTTATTTCTGGCCATTTTGAACCTGTAATCAAACCCACAAATATTGATGCTCCAGATACTCAACTAGTCTAAAGAAGGCCAATTTTATTGCTTCTTTAATTAGTACAACAGTTTTCAGCTGTGCTAACATAATTGCAAACGGGTTTTCTAATGATCAATTAGCCTTTTAAAATGATAAACTTGGATTAGCTAACACAACGTGCCATTGGAACACAGGAGTGATGGTTGCTGATAATGGGCCTCTGTGCGCCTATGTAGATATTCCATAAAAAAATCTGCCGTTTCCAACTACAATAGTCATTTACAACATTAACAATGTCTACACAGTATTTCTGATCAATTTGATGTTATTTTAATGGCCAAAAAATGTGCTTTTCTTTCAAAAAGAAGGACATTACTAAGTGACCCCAAACTTTTGAACAATAGTGTACATGTTGGAGTTTTTCCACTCAAACTCCTTTAGGCATTCAAGAAAGTGTGGAACATGTGGGTTAATTGGCAATGGCTTCTTCTGAGCGACCTTTCCGGTCTTGCGGCTCACTCCTGCTTTCGCTGTGCATTTGGTTCCTTTAGGGTTTATTCCAACCAGGAACCTGCACAACCCAGCATAAAATATACAGTATTAGATCAGTTAAGGCTTGAAAAAATAATTGCAATGTAACTAACAAATGTTAAATGTAAGTGTTGGATCAATGAATGTTCAACGCTTACCTCTGTATCAGCTCCAAGGTTGTAGAGGCCAACTCCTGGTATTTTATGTTAACAACATAGAACGTGCTGAAGAGCACAGAGAGGGCAGCAGCAAAGTTGGACTCACTGTCCAAAACACAGACCACTCTCCCCTCGATCGACACCATTCATTTTGAGGAACGCAATAGAGTATTTCCTGAAATGCACAAAAGTAAGGGTGTTAGTGTATGCTTACTTGACATCTCTAGATAGGTCGCCTGACTCAAGCTCTCCTGAACAAGCTCTCCTGAACAAGGGTAAGAGAATTGAGAGAAATACTATATATTTCTGTTCCACCTTAAATAAATAAAAATTTACCAAGCATGACCAGCCTTGGTGTGTCTGGCAAAGGAATTTGCGCCTCGACATCAACCCAAGGTGCAGTGACCTAAAATCACAAAACATACATATTAATAATATTCAAATCATGTGTACAGTATAAACAGCATTAATCATATAAATTGTATAAGTCTAAAAACACTGTTCCTTACATCTGCCAAGAGGAACAAAGGTTTGTCCTTCTCTTTGAAGTGGGTCATCAACAAAATAATGTCAGTTAGATCATCATTGCCTCTGATGTAACCATCAATTTCATTCAGCAGGCACTGGATCTCTCTCCTCAACTTGGTCTTTTGACAATTCTCTTACCCTTGTTCAGGTAGAGCTCGAGTCAGGCGACTGTCATTCACGATGCCAGACTCTCCATGCCTACACTGCTTTAAAAGGAGAACCCACTGAGTGATGCAGGGAAACAACAGAGAAACCTGACACTTTATAAACTGGTAGTGGGTAATAATTACTCAGACTATCTTTATTATCACACACATACTGTAAGTATTTAGTATATGCTATTAGTACATACGAAGCAGCTGCTTAAAAATATTTTTAGGCAACTTTTCCACTAAAATAAAATAGCTCGAGTAGAACAGAATGCCTATTTTTCTCATGAGTCTTACCTCCGTTTGGGGCGGAGCATCTAAGTCTGTTCTTAGCGGCAGGCCTGGGGTTGTAGATAGGTTCGAGTCGTGTCGGGGACATTGTTAGAATTTGAGCTTTTCCTAACCTGCTGCGTTAATTATCATAACCTGCGACGAATAGTAACTTTTGCTAGTCAAAACCGGCAGACCTGCCCTGAGAACAGTCTTGGTTTCAACTATGAGATACAGCTCTCTTTCTCTCTCTCACACACACACACACCACAGACCGTTCGGAGCAGCCAACTACAGCAGTGTTCGGGTACTACTGTAAAGAAATACAGTAAGTTATAGTCATTTTTACAGGAAGTTTACAATTACAGTTAACAGTATTTTTCAGCATTTTACCCATAATGCAGTGCAATTTCAGTTTGCTGCAGCTAGCAACTGGAACGAGCTGCAACAAACACGCAAACTGGACAGTTATATCTCAATCTCTTCATTCAAAGACTCAATCATGGACACTTTTGTCTTTACCTTCTTGCCCTTTGTGCTGTTATCTGTGCAAAATAATGTTTGTCTCTACCTTCTTGCCCTTTGTGCTGTTATCTGTGCCAAATTATGTTTGTACCATGATTTGTGCTGCTACCATTTTGTTGTTGTCACGCCCTGGCCATAGAGAGGGTTTTATTCTCTATTTTGGTTAGGCCAGGGTGTGACTAGGGAGGGCATTCTTGTTTCTTTATTTCTATGTTTTCTATTTCTTTGTGTTTGGCCGGGTGTGGTTCTCAATCAGAGGCAGCTGTCTATCGTTGTCTCTGATTGAGAATCATACTTAGGCAGCTTTTTCCTACCTGTGTTTTGTGGTTAGTTGTCTTCTGTTTTGTGTTTCTGCACCTGACAGAACTGTTCGTTGTCGTTTTTGCTGTTTGTTATTTTGTTCTAGTGTTCAGATTTTAATATACTTCATGAACACGTACCACGCTGCGCTTTGGTCCAGTCCCTCTTCTTCAGATGAGCGTTATAGTTGTTATGTTGTGTTGCTACCATGCTGTATTGTCATGTGTTGCTGCCTTGCTATGCTGTTGTCTTAGGTCTCTTTTTATGCAGTGCTGTGTTGTCTCTCTTGTTGTGATGTGTGTTTTGTCCTATGTTTATATTGTATTTATTTTTTATTTTTAACCCCAGGCCCCCGTCACCGCAGGAGGCCTTTTGCCTTTTGGTAGGCCTTCATTGTGAATAAGAATTTGTTCTTAACTCACTTGCCTAGTTAAATAAAGGTTAAATAAAAAAAACAGGTAGAGGTACAGGTAGAGATATTGGTGTGCAAAAGAGCAGAAAAGTAAATAAATAAAAACAGTATGGGGATGAGGTAGGTGAAAAAGGGTGGGCTATTTACCAATAGACTATGTACAGCTGCAGCGATCGGTTAGCTGCTCAGATAGCTGATGTTTGAAGTTGGTGAGGGAGATAAAAGTCTCCAACTTCAGCGATTTTTGCAATTCGTTCCAGTCACAGGCAGCAGAGTACTGGAACGAAAGGCGGCCAAATGAGGTGTTGGCTTTAGGGATGATCAGTGAGATACACCTGCTGGAGCGCGTGCTACGGATGGGTGTTGCCATCGTGACCAGTGAGCTGAGATAAGGCGGAGCTTTACCTAGCATGGACTTGTAGATGACCTGGAGCCAGTGGGTCTGGCGACGAATATGTAGCGAGGGCCAGCCGACTAGAGCATACAAGTCGCAGTGGTGGGTGGTATAAGGTGCTTTAGTGACAAAACGGATGGCACTGTGATAGACTGCATCCAGTTTGCTGAGTAGAGTGTTGGAAGCCATTTTGTAGATGACATCGCCGAAGTCGAGGATCGGTAGGATAGTCAGTTTTACTAGGGTAAGCTTGGCGGCGTGAGTGAAGGAGGCTTTGTTGCGGAATAGAAAGCCGACTCTTGATTTGATTTTCGATTGGAGATGTTTGATATGAGTCTGGAAGGAGAGTTTGCAGTCTAGCCAGACACCTAGGTACTTATAGACGTCCACATATTCTAGGTCGGAACCATCCAGGGTGGTGATGCTAGTCGGGCATGCGGGTGCAGGCAGCGACCGGTTGAAAAGCATGCATTTGGTTTTACTAGCGTTTAAGAGCAGTTGGAGGCCACGGAAGGACTGTTGTATGGCATTGAAGCTTGTTTGGAGGTTAGATAGCACAGTGTCCAAAGACGGGCCGAAAGTATATAGAATGGTGTCGTCTGCGTAGAGGTGGACCAGGGAATCGCCCGCAGCAAGAGCAACATAATTGATATACACAGAGAAAAGAGTCGGCCCGAGAATTGAACCCTGTGGCACCCCCATAGAGACTGCCAGAGGACCGGACAGCATGCCCTCCGATTTGACACACTGAACTCTGTCTGCAAAGTAATTGGTGAACCAGGCAAGGCAGTCATCCGAAAAACCGAGGCTCCTGAGTCTGCCGATAAGAATATGGTGATTGACAGAGTCGAAAGCCTTGGCAAGGTCGATGAAGACGGCTGCACAGTACTGTCTTTTATCGATGGCGGTTATGATATCGTTTAGTACCTTGAGTGTGGCTGAGGTGCACCCATGACCGGCTCGGAAACCAGATTGCACAGCGGAGAAGGTACGGTGGGATTCGAGATGGTCAGTGACCTGTTTGTTGACTTGGCTTTCGAAGACTTTAGATAGGCAGGGCAGGATGGATATAGGTCTGTAACAGTTTGGGTCCAGGGTGTCTCCCCCTTTGAAGAGGGGGATGACTGCGGCAGCTTTCCAATCCTTGGGGATCTCAGACGATATGAAAGAGAGGTTGAACAGGCTGGTAATAGGGGTTGCGACAATGGTGGCAGATAGTTTCAGAAATAGAGGGTCCAGATTGTCAAGCCCAGCTGATTTGTACGGGTCCAGGTTTTGCAGCTCTTTCAGAACATCTGCTATCTGGATTTGGGTGAAGGAGAACCTGGAGAGGCTTGGGCGAGGAGCTGCGGAGGGGGCGGAGCTGTTGGCCGAGGTTGAAGTAGCCAGGCGGAAGGCATGGCCAGCCGTTGAGAAATGCTTATTGAAGTTTTCGATAATCATGGATTTATCAGTGGTGACCGTGTTACCTAGCTGCAGTGGGCAGCTGGGAGGAGGTGCTCTTGTTCTCCATGGACTTCACAGTGTCCCAGAACTTTTTGGAGTTGGAGCTACAGGATGCAAACTTCTGCCTGAAGAAGCTGGTAGTAGTAGTAAGTAAGTAAGACGAGTCCTATATCATTATAACCTGAAAGGCTGCCCAGCAAGGAAGAAGCCACTGCTCCAAAACCTCCACAAAAAAGCCAGACTATGGTTTGTAACTGCACATGGGGACAAAGATCATACTTTTTGGGGAAATGTCCTCTGGGCTGATGAAACAAAAATAGAACTGTTTGGCCATAATGACCATCGTTATGTTTGGAGGAAAAAGGGGGAGGCTTGCAAGCCGAAGAACACCATCCCAACCGTGACGCACGGGGGTGGCAGCATCATGTTGTGGGGGTGCTTTGCTGCAGGAGGGAATGGTGCACTTCACAAAATAGATGGCATCATGAGGATGGAAAATGATGTGGATATATTGAAGCAACATCTCAAGACCTCAGTCAGGAAGTTAAAGGTTGGTCGCAAATGGGTCTTCCAAATGGACAATGGCCCCAAGCATACTTCCAAAGTTGTGGCAAAATGGCTTAAGGACAACAAAGTCAAGGTATTGGAGTGGCCATCACAAAGCCCTGACCTCAATCCTATAGAATTTCTTTGGACAGAACTGAAAAAGTGTGTGTGAGCAAGGAGGCCTACAATCCTGACTCAGTTACACCAGCTCTGTCAGGAGGAATGGGCCAAAATTCACCGAACTTATTGTGGGAAGCTTGTGGAAGGCTACCCAAAATATTTGACTCAAGATAAACAATTTAAATGCAATGCTACCAAATATTAATTGAGTGTATGTAAACTTCTGACCCACTGGGAATGTGATGAAAGAAATAAAAGCTGAAATAAATCATTCTCTCTACTATTATTGTCACGCCCTGACCTTAGAGATCCTTATTATTCTCTATGTTTGGTTAGGTCAGGGCGTGACTCGGGTGGGAAAGTCAATGTTTTCTATTTCTTTGTTTTTGTGGTTCCCAATCAGAAGCAGCTGTCTATCGTTGTCTCTGATTGGGGATCATATATAAGTTGACATTTTCCTTTTGGGGATACCTTGTTTTCTGTTTAGTGTTTTTTGCCTGACAGAACTGTGTGCTTTCATTTTCGCTTTTGTTATTTTGTTTGAGTGTTTTTTGAATATTAAAATCATGAACACTTTCCACCCTGTGCCTTGGTCCACTCATCATTCTACAAACGAGAGCTGTTTACAGAAGATCCCACCAAAAACAGACCAAGCAGCATGGCCAGGAGGAGTGTACATGGGAGGAAATCCTGAATGGAGAAGGACCTTGGACAAGGACCGGAGAGTATCGCCATCCAAGGGAGCAGATGGAGGCAGCGAGAGAGGAACGGCGACGATACGAGGAGTTAGAGCAACAACGGAAGCCCGAGAGGCAGCTCCCCCCCAAAAAAATTGGGGGGTGGGGGGGCACACAGGGAGATTGGCAGAGTCAGGGTTTAGACCTGAGCCAACTTCTCGTGCTTACCGCAGGGAGCGTTTGCCTGGGCATGCACCGTGTTATGCTGTGATGCGTACTGTGGCTCCAGTGAGCATTCACAGTCCGATGCACTCTGTGCCAGCTCCTCGCTTTTGCCATGCTAGAGTGGGAATTCAGCCAGGACGGATTGTGCCGGCTCAGCGCTCCTGGTCTCAGGTAGTCTTCTCAGTCCAGGATATCCTGCGCCAGCTCTTCGCACGGTATCCCCAGTTTGCCAGCACAACCCAGTGCGCCCTGTTCCAGCTCCCCGCACTTGCCGTGCTACAGGGTGTATTCAGCCAGGACGCGTTGTGGCAGCTCTACGCTCCAGACCTCCAGTGCTCCTCCACGGCCCAGTATATCCTGCACCGGCTCTACGCACTATGCCTCCAGTGTGCCGAGCTAAAGTGGGTATCCAGCCAGGATGCGTTGTGGCAGCTCCCCGCACCAGGCTTCTAGTACGTCTCCTCAGTCCGGTGAGACCCTGTCACGTCCTGACCTTAGAGATCCTTATTATTCTCTGTGTTTGGTTAGGTCAGTGTGTTACTCGGGTGGGAAAGTCTGTTTTCTATTTCTTTGTTTTTGGCCGTGTGTGTGGTTCCCAATCAGAGGCAGCTGTCTATCGTTGTCTCTGATCGGGGATCATATATAAGTTGTCATTTCATTTAATTTTGGGTTTTGTGGGATCTTGTTTTCTGTTTAGTGTTTTTTGCCTGACAGAACTGTGCACTTTCGTTTTCGCTTTTGTTATTTTGTTTGAGTGTTTTTTAAATATTAAAATCATGAACACTTTCCAAGCTGAGCCTTGGTCCACTCTTCATTCTACAAACGAGAGCCATTACAATTATTCTGACATTTCACATTCTTAAAATAAAGTGGTGATCCTAAGACATTTTTACCAGGAAAAACTGAGTTGAAATGTATTTGGATAAGGTGTACTTCCGACTTTAATTGTATTATTGTTTGATTGACTTTTGATCTGTCACGGGCGTCGTAAGAAGTGGACCAAGGTGCAACGTGGTGAGCGTACATATTCCTTTTTATTTGAATGTCGCCAACAAAACAATAAACAATACAAAACGACCGTGAAGCTTAACAGGGCAATGATGCCTCTAACAAAGTTTACTACCCACACTGAAGGAGGGAAAAAGGGCTACCTAAGTCTGATTCCCAATCAGAGACAACGATAGACAGGTGTCCCTAATTGAGAACCATACCCGGCCAAAACATAGAAATAAAGAAACATAGAAAACAAAACATAGAATGCCCAACCCACATCACACCCTGACTTAACCAAATAGAGAAATAAAACATCTCTCTAAGTTCAGGGCGTGACATGTTCGATGTCTTTCCAAGTCACCAAGCAGTGCTATTTGCAGAGTTAGCTGCAGGTACATTTGTCAGCCATTCCCGAACCTGCGACCAAAAACAAGCTACATATGGGCGGTACCAAAACAAGTGATCTAATGATTCTGTCTCTTCGCAGCACAAACTTCTGAGCTGGGACTGTTGTGTCCCCCATATACATAACATTCTATTAGTTGCAAGAATTATTTATAATAATACAAATTGAAAAACTCTTTGGAATCCGGCGTTGTATTGTGTATCTGTTCATAAACCATGTGCCATGGAATCGGCACATCAAACATCTGTTCGTACACTTCTTTAGGCCGGTTTAATTAACTTGCTTGACCATGCAATGTGTTTTGTGGACTTCACTGGACAGACCTTGTTCTCCAGTTTTGTGATGAAACAAAGGTGTGATTGAATTTATTCTGCAATTGGGACTTCTTATTATCTCGGCCTTAGGCCAGTGAATTCGGGAAAGTATTCAGACCCCTTGAATTTTCCACAATTTGCTACGTTACAGCTTTATTCTAAAATGTATTAAATGTTTTTTTTCCTCTCATCAATCTACATACAATACCCCATATGACAAAGCAAAAATGCAAATGTATTCAAATAAAATTCTAAAATATGACATTTACATAATTATTCAGACCCTATACTCAGTACTTTGTTGAAGCACCTTTGTCAGCGATTACAGCCTCGGGTCTTCTTGGGTATGATGCTACAAGCTTGGCACACCTGAATTTAGGGAGTTTCTCCCATTCTTCTCTGCAGAACATCTCAAACTCTGTCAATTTGGAGGGAGTGCGTCGCTGCACAGCTATTTTCATGGCTCTCCAGACATATTCGATCGGGTTCAAGTCCGGGCTCTGGCTGGGCCACTCAAGGACATTCGGAGACTTGTCCCTAAGCCACTCCTGCGGTGTAATGTGTGCTCTTGGCTGTGTGCTAAGGGTTGTTGTCCTGTTGGAAGGTGAACCTACAAGCCAATCTGAGGTCCTGAGCACCCTGGAGCAGGTTTCCATCAAGGAGCTCTCTGTTCTTTGCTCCGTTCATCTTTCCCTTCATCCTGACTAGCCTCAGAGTCCCTGCTGCTGAAAAACATCCCCACAGCATGATGCTCCTACCACCATGCTTTATAGTAGAGATGGTGCAGGTTTCCTCCAGATGTGACGCTTGGCATTCAGGCCAAAGAGTTCAATATTGGTTTCATAAGACCAGAGAATCTTGTTTCTCATGGTCTGGGAGTCCTTTAGACTTTTGGCAAACGTCAAGCAGGCTGCCAATCTGACTTTTACTGAGGAGTGGCCAGCTCTAGGAAAAGTCTTGGTGGTTCCAAACTTCTTCCATTTAAGAATGATGAATGCCGTTGTGTTCTTGGGGACCTTCAATGCTGCAGAAATGTTTTGGTACCCTTCCCCAGATCTGTGCCTCGACACAATCCTGTCTCGGAGCTCAACGGACAATTCCTTCGACCTCATGAGTTGATTATTGCTCTGACATGCACTGTCAAATGTGGACCTTCTATAGACAGGTGTGTGCCTTTCCAAATCATGTCCAATCAAGTTGTAGAAACATCTCAAGGATGATCAATGGAAACAGGATACACCTGAGCTAAATGTTGTGTCTTATAGCAAAGGGTCTGAATACTTAAGTAAATAAGGTATTTCATTTTTTATATTTAATAAATTAGGTTGGGTATTGTGTGTAGATTGATGAGATTTAATACATTATAAAACATTTTTAGAATAAGGCTGTAGCGTAACATAATGTGAAAAACGAGAGAAACTGCTGATGCAATATTAAACTTTCACCTTGGGTATTCTACTATTTTAACTCTCAACAGCAAGTTTAGACTGAGTACCCCCCAAAAAATGTTTTGGGGGGGGGGTCGGGGACCCCTAGCGGCTGGGGGCTCTGAGTCGCTTTTATCACTTATTTCTGGAGCTGGCCCTGCACAACATACAGTGCCTATGTAAAGCCTTTTAACTTTAAAACAAAATGGCAAATTGATTGGTCATTGATCTTCACAAAATACTCCATAATGTCAAAGTGAAAAAACATATATATATATATATATATATATATAAACTAAAATACAGTCATTGCTGTGTATTCACCCCCTTTGTAAATTAGTTCTTACACTATGCATACAAAACAAAAATGTAAATGATCTGGGCAAAGGAAATGCTCACTAACAGGGATTTAAACAAATGTGTTAACAACATTTGAGAGAAATATGCTTTTTATATATATGGAACATTTCCCGAAACATGGGGCCAACACTTAACATGTTGCGTTTATATTTGTGTTCAGTGTGGTATGTAGGCACCAATGTACGGTACACATCTGTTATGATATATGGATGACTGTCTCATCCATATATTTATATATACATATTCTTGTTCATCCCTTTACATTCGTGTGTGTATAAGGTAGTTGTTGTGAATTTGTTAGATTACTTGTTAGATATTACTGCACTGTCGGGAACTAGAAGCACAAGCATTTCGCTACACTCGCATCAACATCTGCTAACAATGTGTATGTCACCAAAAATTTTGAGGAGAGGTGATCACTTACATAATCTACATGTACCCAGTACAGCTGTAGCATGGGAATAACTCAAACTTGTTAAAATAATCACCTTGGGCCCTATAGTGGCCCTGGTCTAAAGTAGTGCATTATATAGGGAATAGCAGACATTTTCAGATACAGCCTTAGTCTTGGACGGAGGGACCCATGTGATTGGTTGAGAGCAAGTCAACATGGTGATGCAGCTTGACATGACATTAGCAGTGAGCTAATGGAAAGACGGTGTCGTGTGAAGACTATGCCCACGGTTACTTGTTACTGTTGGGCGTGAAAGGGCAGGGGATCGGCACAGAAGTGGCTGGAAGTAGGTACACATGTTCTGAGGGAGAGTTCGGGGAGACGATGTCTGGCCGCTGTGTTACTCCGAGGGCAAGGCATGCTGGGAATGTGCCAGCAGGGCAGAAATAGCATTCTGGGTAATTGAACGGGAAGGATGTTTTCTTAAAAGGTCAGTGCCAGAGGACCTGATGGACCTACTGGGCACTTAAGTCAAAAACATATATTGTATTGGGGTGCAATATTGCGGATTGATTTAAAAAACCAATAGAATAATCTTTAAATGAATTCTTAAACTCACAAGCAGCAAGTGCAGAGACTTTAAAATCGGTGTAATGTGTGCTCTACGTCTGGTCTTGGTCAGTACCCATGCTGTAGCATTCTGTATGTTTTGCAGTTGACCAATGTTTTTCCTTGGGGTAGACCAAACAGGAGATCCTTACAGTATTCAAGCCTGCTTGTAATAAAAGCATGGTTGAGTCTCCCTGTATCGGCCTGAGATAGAAATGACCCCACCTTGGCAATGTTCCTTAGGTTGTCACATTCCGAATGTGTGATTTTAAATATAGTTCAGAATCTAAAATGACACCTAGGTTATTTATCAGGCATTTAATTTTTCCCAGTGAATTAAAATGTGCAGACAGATTCTCTCTCTGTGCTTGGGCTCCAATAATAAGTACCTACTGTAGGTCTTGTCTTGATTTAGCTGTAGGAATTGTTGAGTCATCCAAGTGTAACCGTTGTGAAATGGCTAGCTAGTGTAACCGTTGTGAATGTATCGTGATATTTTGAGTGAAAACCTCCTTCCATCAGCAAGGGCATTGAAGATGAAATGTGGCTGGGTCTTTCAGCATGACAATGATCCCAAACACACCGCCCGGGCAACGAAGGAGTGGCTTCGTAAGAACCATTTCAAGGTCCTGGAGTGGCCCAGCAACAGCCCCAAAACATCACTGCTCTAGAGGAGATCTGCATGGAGGAATGGGCCAAAATACCAGCAACAGTGTGTGAAAACTTACAGAAAATGTTTGACCTCTGTCATTGCCAACAAAGTATTGAGATAAACTTTTGTTATTGACCAAATACTTATTTTCCACCATAATTTGCAAATAAATTAATAAAAAATCCTATAGTGTGATTTTCTGGATTTTTTTCTCATTTTGTCTGTCTTAGTTGAAGTGTACCTATGATGAAAATTACAGGCCTCTCTCATCTTTTTAAGTGGGAGAACTTGCACAATTGGTGGCTGACTAAATACTTTTTTGCCCCACTGTATATACATAGTCACTTTAACTATACATTCATGTACATACTACCTCAATTGGGCCGACCAACCAGTGCTCCCGCACATTGGCTAACTGGGCTATCTGCATTGTGTCCCACCCACCACCCGCCAACCCCTCTTTTACACTACTGCTACTCTCTGTTCATCATATATGCATATTCACTTTAACCATATCTATATGTACATACTACCTCAATCAGCCTTACTAACCGGTGTCTATATGTAGCCTCGCTACCTTTATAGCCTCACGACTGTATAGTTCCCCTAAGGAAAAGCACCTTTAGTAAATCTGCATTCTCTGTGAGAGCTTCCCATGTCTGGAATACACTGCCACCAGACACACATAACTGCACCACATATCACACTTTCACAAAATGCTTGAAGACATGGCTAAAGGTCAATCAGATTTGTGAACATGGTCCCTAGCTGTGTGTTGCCACTCTCCATGTTGTCTGTTGTCTGTAGCTTGTGAGGTGTGGAAACACTTTGTTGCTTTTATGAATTTTGTCTTGCTGCTTTTTGTTTTATGCTGCTCTGTCTGTATGCTACGTCTTGCTTGTCCTATGTTGCTCTGTCTGTATGCTACGTCTTGCTTGTCCTATGTTGCTATGTCTTGCTTGTTCTATGTTGCTATTGTCTATATTGTAATTGTTTTTAATAACCTGCCCAGGGACTGCGGTTGAAAATTAGCCGGTTGGCTAAAACCGGCACTTTTACTGAAATGTTGATTAATGTGCACTGTCCCTGTAAAAATAAAAATAAACTCAAAACTCAAACTGTATATAGCTTGTTTTTATGTTGAAGTCTTTATTCCTTTACTTACCTATTTTTTGCCCTATTGGTTAGAGCCTGTAAGTAAGCATTTCACTGTAAGGTCTACACCTGTTGTATTCGGTGCACATGACAAATACACTTCATACACTGATTTGATTTGAATGTGTTGAGTGCAGGGAAGCGATAACATTGATAAGGGGAGAGAGCCATTGATTGGTGATGGAGGGGGTTGAGGTCAGGTCAGGTCAGGTCACCTTCAGGGAGAAATAAAAGTTTATGGCCCGTATCACTAGTGTCCTGCCTAGCAGTAAAGAATGATGTTTGTACAGATGAGTAGGGAAAGGCTATGAGGAACAGTTAAATATCAGTGTTTGTGTGAAAATGTTTTTGTCTAATGTAGCTGTATTGATCCTCTGGGAAGAATACACTTGGTTAAGCTTTCCTAGTGTCCATTGAGTGTTTTACTCTGTGTCCTCCGAAACATGACCCTGCCAAGCAGCACTGCTTCTTGACACACTGCCCGCTTAACCCGGAAGCCAGCTGCACCAATGTATCAGAAGAAACACCATCCAACTGGCAACCGTGTCAGCATGCATGCGCCCAGTCCGCCACAGGAGTCTCTAGAGCGCGATGGGACAAGGATCTGGGTCGGCCAAACCCTCCCCTAACCTGGACGACGCTGGGCCAATTGTGTGTCACCTCGTGGGTCTCCCCGGTCATGGCCAGCTGCTACACAGCCCGGGATCGAACCCAGATCTGTAGTGACACCTCAAGCACTGCCTTGGAGAACTGCGCCACTTGGGAGGACCCTGCACCTAACATTTCCAACTCATTCAGTATTTAGTAGTATTAAATTCACGTTTCTTGGTTGGTTTCCCAAGTAAATGTGAATGGAATTAGCTTATTGAGTTCACCAAGCCTCGTGGGGAGCTATTAGCCTCCTGCTGGACTTTGTTCCAGCTCTACTATTACCCACCTGATTCTGTTAATCAGCTCTGCAGTGCCTTGATTTGTAGCTGAATCAAAGCATCTTAGAGCAGGAATGGTGATTTAGGCTCAGTTCTGCCTCTTTAAGATCATAATGAATAATATAACAAGGACAGGGGAGACAAGATCCTAGATCAGCACTTCTGAGACTTTTTATGAATACGGGTGCAGATTTACTGCTCCCCAGGACCTTGACTAGTTGAATCAAGTATGCTAGAGAAGGGCCAGAAAAGCCTGCACACCCAGTAGCTCTGCATGAAGAGAGTTGTCTTACCACCCTAAACTAACGCTACCTCATGCCAACATTGCCACTTTTGGAGACATGCTCCGGAACTTTGGCGACTACTAAGTATTTTTTAAACTTCCAACTTTGGGCTTGATGTGTCAGTGTGTAGTTCATACATGTATAATCTATGTGCAGAACTATTGTCTTACCTCAATTAGCCGCAAAATCCCTATTTTGAAAGGGACTGTTTTTCTGGAAGCTGTGCCGTGCCATTTTCCCAACATTGTCCCCATATGGGCCAGCCTCCTAGCAATTTGAGGTCAACCAATGAGCTTCAGTCCCTCGCCATTTGAGTGATAGCTAGCAAGAGGCACGCAAGAGCCACACAATGCACACACAGCAGAGCGAGAACAATGACGTGGGGGACAAATCTGACCTAGTACGCCATTTTTTGGGTACTACTTTTGTCTCGTTAGCGCTACTTTCAGAACTACTGGCTAAAAAAGTATACAAAAAGTATCGGAAAATCTCTTTAAGACTGACAAAGAATGTTGTTGTTAGAAGTTTAGGGAAACTGGAAGGAGAAGATGGTCCTGTAGACTTCTAATCCACCAACTGCTTTTCAGTGTATTGTACAACTTCAATTGCGTTGAATTACTTTGCTCTTAAAGGAGGCACTGTGATATGTTTCCATCAGTTGTTTATATGGGGTGGCAGGGTAGCCTAGTAGTTAGAGCATTGGGCTAGTAACCAGAAGGTTGCAAGTGCAAATCCCCAAGCTGACAAGGTACAAATCTGTCATTCTACCCCTGAACAGGCATTAGTTAGCCCAATGTTCCTAGGCCGTCATTGAAAATAAGAAATTGTTCTTAACGGACTTGCCTAGTTAAATAAAGGTTCAAATATAGTAATGGAAATCAAAAGGAAAGTTTGGCGTGCACGTAAACACTACAACCGTACACTTTCACTCCTTCCTCTGAGTCTCGAACAGCCATCCATCACACACACACCTCGTGCGTGTTCTGTCAGATTAGCAGCTGAGACATTTAAATAACCATTTTTATCAGTGATGTGTTTTGCCCTGCTTCCGTTTGACTCAGTGCCCTCGTGTAAAGTACATCGGAGAAACATGGGGCGTCTGTGCCCTTGCTTTGCCACACACATGCACACACACACACACACATACTCCAGGGGAAATGATGCCTCACGCTGACGTGAATAATCTGTCATTCTGTCCGTGTTTCTCCTTGCTTGTGTTGAATATGTGCAATGTATTGCTATGACCTATAATTATCCTCTACAGCAGTGGTTCCCAAAGTTTTTATAGTCCTGTTCCCCTTCAAACCTTCAACCTCCAGCTGCGTACTCCCTCTAGCACCAGGGACAGCGCACTCTCACATGTTGTTTTTCTCCATCATTGTAAGCCTGCCGCACACACACTATGCGATACATTTATTAAACATCAGAATGAGTATTCGTTTTTTGTCACAACCCAGCTCATGAGGAGTGACAAAGAGCTCTTATAGGACCAGGGCGACAAATAATGGTATAATAATAATCAATCATTTTGCTCTATATTTAGCCATCTTTCATATAAAGCCTTATTTGTTTATCAAAATGTGTGAATAACTCACCACCGGTTAATGAGAAGCTTGTGCTTGAAAGGATGCACATAACTCTGTCGGATTGTATTGGAGAGAGTCTCAGTCTTAAATCGTTTTCCACACACAGTCTGTGCCTGTATTTAGTTTTCATGCTAGTGAGGGCCAAGAATCCACTCTCACATAAGTACGTGGTTGCAAAGGGCATCGGTGTCTTAACAGTGCTATTTGCCAAGGCAGGATATTCTGAGCGCAGCCCAATCCAGAAATCTGTCAGTGGCTTTTGATTAAATTCAATTTTCACAGAACAGCTTGTTGCTGTTTTGATTTTGATGAGCCTCTCTTGTTCAGATATCGGTAAGTGGACTTGGAGGCAGGGCATGAAAGGGATAACGAATTCAGTTCTTTGTGTCATCTGTTTCGGGAAATACCTGCGTAATTGGTACCCTACTCATTCAGGTGCTTCGGAATATCACATTTGACATTGTCTGTAAGCTTCATTTGCACACAACAAATCATGCAACGATGGAAAGACCTGTGTGTTGTCCTTGTTAATGCAGACAGAGAAGAGCTACAACTTCTTAATCATAGCCTCAATTTTGTCTTGCACATTGAATATAGTTGCGGAGAGTCCCTGTAATCCTCGATTCAGATTATTCAGGCGAGAAAAAACATCACCCAAATAGACCAGTCGTGTGAGAAACTCGTCACCATGCAAGCGGTCAGACAAGTGAACATTTTGGTCAGTAAAGAAAACTTTAAGCTCATCTCTTAATTTAAAAAAACGTGTCAATACTTTGCCCCTTGATAACCAGCACACTTCTGTATGTTGTAAAAGCGTTACATGGTCGCTGCCCTTATCATTGCATAGTGCAGAAAATACACAACAGTTCAGCGGCCTTGTTATAACAAAGTTAACCATTTTCACTGTTGTGTCCAAAAAGTATTTCAAGCTGTCAGGCATTCTCTTGGCAGCAAGAGCCTCTCAGTGGATGCTCCAGTGTACCCAAGTGGCGTCGGGAGCAACTGCTTGCACGCGCGTTACCACTCCACTATGTCTCCCTGTCATGGCTTTTGCGCCATCAGTACAGATACCAACATGAGTAGCAGTTATGTTTGGCTACAGACTGTTAGTGGAATTCCCACGAGAGAGTAACGGTTAATGTGATTGGATGTTAATTATTTGACTATACCACCTGTATTTGACATTGTGTTGTTATTTTGCTGAAGAGATGGCTTAATTTTAATTTTTGGGAGTGAAACGAGGCTACTCAGGCAAGAAAAAAACTTCACCCAAATGTATAGCCCCATTGGAAAATATAAATGGACTTTTTAAAATATGAAGAAAAAATATATATATAAAATATAAATTCCCTTATATATTGATAAGGGAATTTACATGATTAAAGATAATGATGAAATAATTACACCCGGAAACCTAACTATTAGTGATTATAGTTTGTGTACCATGTATAATGAATAATTAAAGTATTAAACGTAAATCCAACTAGGTTCAGAAAGAGACATGTTGTGTGTATGTGTGTGTCTAAGAAAATACAGAGAACAATTAAACTGTTTTTGATCCGACCTGGCTAGAACTCTGAGAAACTTATGATAGGACAGGGAGTCCTTCTCGAGGTTCCTCTAATCTCGGGGAATGGAGCTGTTGGCTGGGTAGTGATAAACAGCGGTGAAAACTCTGGGGAGGGATACAACTCACCTACTGTTCGTATGTTTGTATGTGCGTAGGATATCTACTGTTTGTGTGGAAGGATGTGAGTAAGTAGGGAGCAAGTTATAAAATGGATGTCTTTGTATAATGGACTTCAGAACGTTCTCGTGAGTAAACTGTACTAACCTTTTGCATAAGCTGAGTCTTTGCCTAATTATTATTAAACCCATGGTCGTACAAACCTCGGGGATTGGTCAAAGCTATTGATTGTTAGTTATTATCATTGTGATTGAACATTTTCTTGACATATATATATATATTATATATACTTAAAAAAATGTGAATCACATTTTTATTTGGCGTACCCCCGATGTTATTAATCTATGTAATGCTCCGGGTGTCGTGGGTGTGGAGTCAGACGCAGGAGACAGAGAGTGCAAGGCTGTGCTCTTTTAATCCACCAACGCACCACAGGGTGCTCACAATAATAACGGCCCCAAACACGGGGATTGAGAAAGGTACAACTGAAATTTCACGACCAGGAACAAACACGTTCCCCGAAGGTTACAATCATTAATCCCGGCACAACAACCAGGCGGGCCGGCTGTCTAATAAAGACAAACTAATCATTCACCAACAGGTGCAAACCAATAAACATACAAGGAGGGGGAGGAAAGACAATCAGTGGCAGCTAATAGGCCGGTGACGACGACCCCCGAGCGCCACCCGCCCGGGAAGGGAAACCACCCTCGGTCGGACTCGTGACAATCTAACTACACTGTATAATTTACATGAGCTATTATAGTGAAAGAATACCATGCTATTGTTTGAGGAGAGTGCACAGTTATGAACTTGAAAATGTATTAATAAACCAATTAGGCTCATTTGGGCAGTTTCGATACAACATTTTGAACAGAAATGCAATGGCTCATTGAATCAGTCTAAACCTTTGCACATACACTTCTGCCGTTTAGTGGCCAAATTCTAAATGATGCCTAAATTCCTACAGGAAGTCATATATTGGTCTTTCTCTTGCATTTAAAAGATGATGGTACAGCAAAATACAAAAACACATGTTTTTCTCTTTGTATTATCTTTTACTAGATCTAATGTGTTATATTCTCCTATATTAATTTAACATTTCCACAAACGTGAAAGTGGTTCCTTTCAAATGGTATCAAGAATATGCATAAGCTAGATGCCCTCACACAAATGATCAAGGAACTTACCAGGTACAACCCTAAATCCGTAAAATGGGCAGCCTCATAGATACAGTGGGGCAAAAAAGTATTTAGTCAGCCACCAATTGTGCAAGTTCTCCCACTTAAAAAGAGGAGAGAGGCCTGTAAATTTCATCATAGGTACACTTCAACGATGACAGAAGAAATTAGAAGAAAAAAATTCCAGATAATCACATTGTAGGATTTTTAATTAATTAATTTGCAAATTATGGTGGAAAATAAGTATTTGGTTAATAACAAAAGTTTCTCAATACTTTGTTATATACCCTTTGTTGGCAATGACTAGTTCTCCAAGGTGGCATAGCAGTTCAGACGTCTTTTGTCCTCGTCTTGTCGTGTCCTGTATATATATATATTTACAACTTTTTCACATACATTTTATTTTTATTTTCCATCAACTCATCTTCAAAACACTCTCCTGCAACCCGCCTCACCAATGTATATTTATAAAAAAAGTATTATTTACCTCAGATCTGTAATCCTCCAAGAAGCTAGCCAGAAACTCCAAGAAGCTAGCCTGAAACTAGCCAGAAGCTAATCCAGAAGCTAGTTCAGAAGCTAGTTAGCTCCTTTACTGGCAAATCGTTAATATTCAGCTAACCACGGTTTGTGGTCATCAGCTATCCTTTAGCTCGAAAATCTATCGCCAGTTCTGTACGGCGCGGCTCGGAACGGAACATACCGGACCAATTTTTCTCTCCATGTCCCTGGACATTCATACCCGGATCTCACAGCTAGCTAGCTGCTATCCGTGTGACCATCGGCCTTCGTCGATTCCGGAGCAAACATCAATTATTCCGGAGCTAGCAAGCTCCGTCAATCACTCCTGAGTTCCATCAATCACACCTGGGCTGCAGTCACCTATCCGGACCCGTTTTACTGCCTTCGCGGAGCCCCACCGGGCCTTCACAACTGGACTGCCGACGTTATCTACCCGAAGGAGTTATTCGGCCGGCTCCTCCGTCGCGACGTTACCTGAACGCCCATCTGCGGCCTGCTAACCGTTAGCTGTCTTACCGGCTGCTATCTGAATAGACAATCGGACAATTTTTTTATTATTATTATTATTTTTTTATTATTTTTTAAATTATTATTATTATCTTTTCTTCTTGGGCCTCTATAACTATATCTATTGTTTTTATTTTTGTTGTTGTTGTGTGATTTGGATTAATCCCCTCTACCACACGGAACCCCACTAATCTACTGACGGAACGTAAGGGGTGGCTAACAGACCTCCATCCTATGCTAGCTTGCTACCGATGCCCTGGCTAGCTGTCTAAATCACCAACCAACCTCTCCACTCACCGGACCCTTTTGATCACTCGACTAAGCATGCCTATCCTTAATGTCAATATGTCTTGTCCATTTCTGTTCTGGTTAGTGTTTATTGGCTTATTTCACTGTAGAGCCTCTAGTCCTGCTCACTATACCTTATCCAACCTATTAGTTCCACCACCCACACATGCAATGACATCTCCTGGTTTCAACGATGTTTCTAGAGACAATATCTCTCTCTTCATCACTCAATACCTAGGTTTACCTCCACTGTATTCACATCCTACCATACATTTGTCTGTACATTATACCTTGATGCTATTTTATCGCCCCCAGAAACCTCCTTTTACTCTATGTTCCAGACGTTCTAGACGACCAATTCTCATAGCTTTTAGCCGTACCCTTATTCTACTCCTCCTATGTTCCTCTGGCGATGTAGAGGTGAATCCAGGCCCTGCAGTGCCTAGCTCCACTCCTATTCCCCAGGCGCTCTCTTTTGACGACTTCTGTAACCGTAATAGCCTTGGTTTCATGCATGTTAACATTAGAAGCCTCCTCCCTAAGTTTGTTCTATTCACTGCTTTAGCACACTCTGCCAACCCGGATGTTCTAGCTGTGTCTGAATCCTGGCTTAGGAAGACCACCAAAAATTCTGAAGTTTTAATTCCAAACTACAACATTTTCAGACAAGATAGAACTGCCAAAGGGGGCGGTGTTGCAATCTACTGCAAAGATAGCCTGCAGAGTTCTGTCCTACTATCCAGGTCTGTACCCAAACAATTTGAACTTCTACTTTTAAAAATCCACCTCTCTAAAAACAAGTCTCTCACCGTTGCCGCCTGCTATAGACCACCCTCTGCCCCCAGCTGTGCTCTGGACACCATATGTGAACTGATTGCCCCCCATCTATCTTCAGAGTTCGTGCTGCTAGGCGACCTAAACTGGAACATGCTTAACACCCCAGCCATCCTACAATCTAAACTTGATGCCCTCAATCTCACACAAATAATCAATGAACCTACCAGGTACCTCCCCAAAACCTTAAACACGGGCACCCTCATAGATATCATCCTAACCAACTTCCCCTCTAAATACACCTCTGCTGTCTTCAACCAAGATCTCAGCGATCACTGCCTCATTGCCTGCATCTGTAATGGGTCAGCGGTCAAACGACCTCCACTCATCACTGTAAAACGCTCCCTGAAACACTTCTGCGAGCAGGCCTTTCTAATCGACCTGGCCGGGGTATCCTGGAAGGATATTGATCTCATCCCGTCAGTAGAGGATGCCTGGATATTTTTTAAAAATGCCTTCCTAACCATCTTAAATAAACATGCCCCATTCAAGAAATTTAGAACCAGGAACAGATATAGCCCTTGGTTCTCCCCAGACCTGACTGCCCTTAACCAACACAAAAACATCCTATGGCGTTCTGCATTAGCATCGAACAGCCCCCGTGATATGCAGCTGTTCAGGGAAGCTAGAAATCATTATACACAGGCAGTTAGAAAAGCCAAGGCTAGCTTTTTCAAGCAGAAATTTGCTTCCTGCAACACTAACTCAAAAAAGTTCTGGGACACTGTAAAGTCCATGGAGAATAAGAACACCTCCTCCCAGCTGCCCACTGCACTGAAGATAGGAAACACTGTCACCACTGATAAATCCACCATAATTGAGAATTTCAATAAGCATTTTTCTACGGCTGGCCATGCTTTCCACCTGGCTACTCCTACCCCGGACAACAGCACTGCACCCCCAACAGCAACTCGCCCAAGCCTTCCCCATTTCTCCTTCTCCCAAATCCATTCAGCTGATGTTCTGAAAGAGCTGCAAAATCTGGACCCCTACAAATCAGCCGGGCTAGACAATCTGGACCCTTTCTTTCTAAAATTATCTGCCGAAATTGTTGCCACCCCTATTACTAGCCTGTTCAACCTCTCTTTCGTGTCGTCTGAGATTCCCAAAGATTGGAAAGCAGCTGCGGTCATCCCCCTCTTCAAAGGGGGGGACACTCTTGACCCAAACTGCTACAGACCTATATCTATCCTACCGTGCCTTTCTAAGGTCTTCGAAAGCCAAGTCAACAAACAGATTACCGACCATTTCGAATCTCACCATACCTTCTCTGCTATGCAATCCGGTTTCAGAGCTGGTCATGGGTGCACCTCAGCCACGCTCAAGGTCCTAAACGATATCTTAACCGCCATCGATAAGAAACATTACTGTGCAGCCGTATTCATTGATCTGGCCAAGGCTTTCGACTCTGTCAATCACCATATCCTCATCGGCAGACTCGACAGCCTTGGTTTCTCAAATGATTGCCTCGCCTGGTTCACCAACTACTTCTCTGATAGAGTTCAGTGTGTCAAGTCGGAGGGTCTGCTGTCCGGACCTCTGGCAGTCTCTATGGGGGTGCCACAGGGTTCAATTCTTGGACCGACTCTCTTCTCTGTATACATCAATGAGGTCGCTCTTGCTGCTGGTGAGTCCCTGATCCACCTCTACGCAGACGACACCATTCTGTATACTTCCGGCCCTTCTTTGGACACTGTGTTAACAACCCTCCAGGCAAGCTTCAATGCCATACAACTCTCCTTCCGTGGCCTCCAATTGCTCTTAAATACAAGTAAAACTAAATGCATGCTCTTCAACCGATCGCTACCTGCACCTACCCGCCTGTCCAACATCACTACTCTGGACGGCTCTGACTTAGAATACGTGGACAACTACAAATACTTAGGTGTCTGGTTAGACTGTAAACTCTCCTTCCAGACCCATATCAAACATCTCCAATCCAAAGTTAAATCTAGAATTGGCTTCCTATTTCGCAACAAAGCATCCTTCACTCATGCTGCCAAACATACCCTTGTAAAACTGACCATCCTACCAATCCTCGACTTTGGCGATGTCATTTACAAAATAGCCTCAAATACCCTACTCAACAAATTGGATGCAGTCTATCACAGTGCAATCCGTTTTATCACCAAAGCCCCATATACTACCCACCATTGCGACCTGTACGCTCTCGTTGGCTGGCCCTCGCTTCATACTCGTCGCCAAACCCACTGGCTCCATGTCATCTACAAGACCCTGCTAGGTAAAGTCCCCCCTTATCTCAGCTCGCTGGTCACCATAGCATCTCCCACCTGTAGCACACGCTCCAGCAGGTATATCTCTCTAGTCACCCCCAAGACCAATTCTTTCTTTGGCCGCCTCTCCTTCCAGTTCTCTGCTGCCAATGACTGGAACGAACTACAAAAATCTCTGAAACTGGAAACACTTATCTCCCTCACTAGCTTTAAGCACCAACTGTCAGAGCAGCTCACAGATTACTGCACCTGTACATAGCCCACCTATAATTTAGCCCAAACAACTACCTCTTTCCCAACTGTATTTAATTTTTATTTATTTATTTATTTTGCTCCTTTGCACCCCATTATTTTTTTTATTTCTACTTTGCACATTCTTCCATTGCAAAACTACCATTCCAGTATTTTACTTGCTATATTGTATTTACTTTGCCATCATGGCCTTTTTTTGCCTTTACCTCCCTTCTCACCTCATTTGCTCACATTGTATATAGACTTGTTTATACTGCATTATTGACTGTATGTTTGTTTTTACTCCATGTGTAACTCTGTGTCGTTTTATCTGTCGAACTGCTTTGCTTTATCTTGGCCAGGTCGCAATTGTAAATGAGAACTTGTTCTCAACTTGCCTACCTGGTTAAATAAAGGTAAAATAAAAAAATAAAATAAAAATGACAGAGGTCAAACTTTTTCTGTAAGTCTTCACAAGGTTTTCACACACTGTTGCTGGTATTTTGGCCCATTCCTCCATGCAGATCTCCTCTAGAGCAGTGATGTTTTGGGGCTGTTGCTGGGCAACACAGACTTTCAACTCCCTCCAAAGATTTTCTATGGGGTTGAGATCTGGAGACTGGCTAGGCCACTCCAGGACCTTGAAATGCTTCTTACGAAGCCACTCCTTCATTGCCTAGGCAGTGTGTTTGGGATCATTGTCATGCTGAAAGACCCAGCCACGTTTCATCTTCAATGCCCTTGCTGATGGAAGGAGGTTTTCACTCAAAATCTCACGATACATGGCCCCATTCATTCTTTCCTTTACACGGATCAGTCGTCCTGGTCCCTTTGCAGAAAAACAGCCCTAAAGCATGATGTTTCCACCCCCATGCTTCACAGTAGGTATGGTGTTCTTTGGATGCAACTCAGCATTCTTTGTCCTCCAAACACGACGAGTTGAGTTTTTACCAAAAAGTTATATTTTGGTTTCATCTGACCATATGACATCATCCAAATGCTCTCTAGCAAACTTCAGACGGGCCTGGACATGTACTGGCTTAAGCAGGGGGACATGTCTGGCACTGCAGGATCTGACTCCCTGGTTGCGTAGTGTGTTACTGATGGTAGGCTTTGTTACTTTGTTCCCAGCTCTCTGCAGGTCATTCACTAGGTCCCCCCGTGTGGTTCTCGGATTTTTGCTCACCGTTCTTGTGATCATTTTGACCCCACGGGGTGAGATCTTGCGTGGAGCCCCAGATCGAGGGAGATTATCAGTGGTCTTGTATATCTTCCATTTCCTAATAATTGCTCCCACAGTTGATTTCTTCAAACCAAGCTGCTTACCTATTGCAGATTAAGTCTTCCCAGCCTGGTGCAGGTCTACAATTTTGTTTCTGGTGTCCTTTGACAGCTCTTTGGTCTTGGCCATAGTGGAGTTTGGAGTGTGACTGTTTGAGGTTGTGCACAGGTGTCTTTTATACTGATAACGAGTGGAGGACAGAGGAGTCTCTTAAAGAAGAAGTTACAGGTCTGTCAGAGCCAGAAATCTTGCTTGTTTGTAGGTGAGCAAATACTTATTTTCCACCATAATTTGCAAATAAATTCATAAAAAATCCTACAATGTGATTTTCTGGATTTTTTTTTCGCATTTTGTCTGTCATAGTTGAAGTGTACCTATGATGATAATTACAGGCCTCTCTCATATTTTTAAGTGGGAGAACTTGCACAATTGGTGGCTGACTAAATACTTTTTTAGCCCTTTGTTAACTTCAGACCTGACTGCCCTCGACCAGCACAAAAACATCCTGTTGCGGACTGCACTAGCATCGAATAGTCCCCGCGATATGCAACTTTTCAGGGAAGTCAGGAACCAAAACACGCAGTCAGTTAGGAAAGCGAAGGCTAGCTTTTTCAGTCAGAAATCAGCCATTGTTGCAACCCCTATCACCAGTCTGTTCAACCTCTCTTTCATATTGTCTTCATAAGGATTGGAAAGCTGCCGAGGTCATCCCCCTCTTCAAAGGGGGTGACACCCTAGACCCAAACTGTTACAGACCTATATCCATCATGCCCTGCCTTTCTAAAGTCTTCAAAAGCCAAGTTAACAAATAGATCACTGACCATTTCGAATCCCACCATATCTTCTCCCCTGTGCAATCCAGTTTCCGAGCTGGTCACGGGTGAATCATAACCTTCATAGATAAAAAAACAATGCTGTGCAGCTGTCTTCACCGACCTGGCTAAGGCTTTCGACTCTGTCAATCACCACATTCTTATCGGCAGTCTCAACAGCCTTGGATTTTCAAATGACTGCCTCGCCTGGTTCACCAATTACTTCTCAGATAGAATTCAGTGTGTCAAACCAGTGCCTGTTGTCCGGACCTCTGGCAGTCTCTATGGGGTACCACAGGGTTCAGTTCTCGGGTCGATTCTTTTCTCTGTGTATATCAATGATGTCGCTCTTGCTGTGGGTGATTCGTTGATCCAACTCTACGCAGACGACACCATTCTAAATACATCTGGGCCTTCTTTGGACACTGTGTTAACAAACCTCCAAATGAGATACAATGCCATACAACACTCTTTCCGTGGCCTCCAACTGCTCTTAAATGCTAGTTTAACTAAATGCATGCTTTTCAACCGATCGCTGCCTGCACTCGCCCGCCCGATTAGCATCACTACTCTGGGCAGTTCTGACTTAGAATATGTGGACAACTACAAATACCTAGGTGTCTGGCTAGACTGTAAACTCTCCTTCCAGACCCATATTAAACATCTCCAATCCAAAATGAACTATTTCCCAACAAAGCCTCATTCACTCACGCTGCCAAACATACCCTCGTAAAACTGACTATCTTACCGATCCTTGACTTCGGCGATGTAATTTACAAAATAGCCTCCAACACTCCACTCAGCAAACTGGATGCAGTCTATCACAATGCCATCGGTTTTGTCACCAAAGCCGCATATACCACCCACGACTGCGACCTGTATGCTCTCGTTGGCTGGCCCTCGCTAGATATTCATTGCCTGACCCATTGGCTACAGGTCATCTATAAGTCTTTGCTAGGTAAACTCTGTCTTATCTCAGCTCACGTCACCATAACAGCACCCAACCGTAGCACCTGCTCCAGAAGGTATATCTCACTGGTCATCCCCAAAGCCAACACCTCCTATGGCCGCAATTCCTTCCAGTTCTCTGCTGCCAATGACTGGAACTAATTTCAAAATCACTGAAGTTAGAGACTTATATCTCCCTTAATAACTTTAAGCATCAGCTATCTGAGCAGCTTACCGATCACTGCAGCTGTACACAGCCCATCTTTAAATAACCCATCCAGCTACCTACCTCATCCCCATATTGTTTTCATTTACTTTTTTGCTCTTTTGCACACCAGTACTTATACTTGCACATCATCATCTGCAGATCTATCACTTGAGTGTTAATTCGCTAAATTGTAATTACTTCACTACTATGGCCTATTTTTTTTGCCTTACCTCCTTATGCCATTTGTGCACACTGTATATAGACTTTTTCTATTGTGTTATTGACTGTACGTTTGTTTATCCGATGTGTAACTCTGTGTTGTTGTTTGTGTCGCACTGCTTTGCTTTATCTTGGTCAGGTTGCAGTTGTAAATGAGAACCTGTTCTCAACTGGCCTACCTGGTTAAATAAAGGTGAAATTAAATTTTAAAAGACAAAAAAAATATCCCTGCTTCAGGTCCTGTGCTACAGGCAGTTAGATTTGGGTATGTCATTTTCGTCAAAATTTGGGAAAAAGGGTCTGATCCTTAATTAAGAGGTTATAATGATGTCCACTTCAATCAGTGTAGATGAATGGGAAGAGACAGGTTAGAGAATATGTTTTAAGCCTTGAAACAATTGAGACATGGATCGTGTATGTGTGCCATTCAGAGGGTGAATGGGAAAGAGAAAATATTTGAGTGCATTTGAACTGGGTATGGTAGTAAGGGCCAGGTGCACAGGTTTGAGTGTGTCAAGAACTGCAATGCTGCTGGGTTATTCACCTTCAACAGTTTCCCGCGTGTTTCAAGAAAGGTCCACCACCCAAAGGACATCCAGCCAACTTGATACAACTGTGGAGTCAACATGGGAGTCAGCATTTGAGTCAACATGGGCCAGCATCCCTATGGAACGCTTTCAACAACTTAAAGTGTCCATACCCCGACAAATTGAGGCTGTTTTGAAGGCAAAAGGGGTGCAACTCAATATTAGGAAGGTGTTCGTAATGTTTGTAAACAGGATTTGCTTACCAAGACAACATTGAATCTTAATAAGTGGCCTAGTTACAGTTGTAACTTAAATCATCTTGCAATCTATTGCATGACTTGAAAATGGCTGTCTAGCAACGATCGACAGCACTTGAATAATAACCAAAAAATATGTAAAAATATTATACAATCCAGGTGTGCAAAGCTCTTAGAGACATATATTGATATTGAGATATATTGACTCAGGGTTAAATACTTATGTAATTAAGATACATTAGTATTTGAGGTTTCATATAATTTATTTCAAATGTTAGATATTTTCTTCCACTTTGTCTTAACAGAGTATTTTGTGTAGATCCTTGAGAAAGAAAATCTAAATTAAATCAATTTTAATCACACCTTATAAGACAATAAAATGTGGAAAAAGTCAAGATGTGTGAATACCTTCTGAAGGCACTGTATATACACATTCTAGCAAATGCAATGGATGCATTCCAAATGGTACCCTATTCCCTACATACTGCACTACTTTTGACCAGACTATATGAGCCGTCCTTGTCAAAAATAGTGCACTATCTAGAGAATAGGGTGCCATTTGGGGCAATTCCAATATAATTAGAGGCAGACAATTCATGCCTCCAGTGGCTCGTGCAAATGTGATTATGGCATCGCAGCCAAAGATGAGTCCTACGTTTATGCCGTCGTGACAACTGTAGATAATCGTGTTTTCTGCTTGCGGATGGGAATTGTGACAAGCAGTGGAAAACACATTTGTGCTTGGTGAAGATGCCGTTTCTGATGATGAGCAACGTGTTGTCTTCCCTACTTTTGTTCTCGTTCCAGGTTGATGTCAAAGCCTAAACTTGTTGTTTTTTTAGGGACGGGAGGGATGTTGAAAGTCTGAAGTGGCTTCCTGTCATCTCCTTCAGTTGCTTCACTGATTTGAAAACACGGGACAGGGGGAAGCTGTGTTATAGATAATTTGCTTTCAGGGCCCTTTGTGAATAATTTAAACATGTATGTTCATTCATTCCTTCATTAATGAATGAATGAATCCGCTAGTTTTCTTTGTTTATTCCTTCCTTCCTTCCTATAAATACTAGTGTGCCGGACTAGGGTGCCGTTTTTCTCTCGTAGCTTGGCAAGGCGACAGTGTAGACGAGGTGGTTTCCATTATTGGAGGAAAGGAGACAATGACTGATTATCTGTGGGGAGAGAACGTATTAATTGCTCTGGTTCGAGGTCGAGCATCACCAATATGAGGTTCAGATGTGGGCAAGAAGGAGCCCAGACAAACCTTTTTTTCCCACTTTCGAGTAAAAACATGTATGAGGTATATAGGTAGAGGTCTATACAGAGCCACTCTCCGAGCCCTCCCGGTTTCCTAGAATGCATTTCACAAGAGTTCCAGCAGGTCCCCAGGGCAACAAAGACCACAGAACAAAGTTGATTTTATACATTTTTCTTACCCTCATCTGCAGGTAATATAGATTTTGGTTGAATAAAGTTGGAAATCTGTGTGTGTCCTGCTGTGATTGGATGTATTCCTATTTCGGTGAGCTTGCAGAAAGAGTGGAGCGTGCATGTGTGTGCACAGGTTTGGGTAAGTTACTTTCTAAATGTAATCCGTTACAGTTACTAGTTACCTGTCCAAAATTGTTATCAGTAAGGTAACTTTGGGATTACCCAAACTCATTAAGTAATCGGATTACTTTCCCATTATTAAGAGGCATTAGAAGAAAACCTAAATGAATATTACCAATTGAATGACATCTATTGCAAGATAAAGCAATGTTAGAGTTTACATAGCTGGCCATAAATGGATGTTGCATTTTACTTTATGGGTTATGATTAGCCTATATATTTATACTAAAAACCAAATTCGGTCACATATCCTGTCATTACAATGAATTAAATACCTCTTGACTTTCAAGACTAGGACTGATGGAAAATACAGTAGATTAGTCTATTTGTATTACCTCAAAATAACCTCAAAATGAAGGACTGAGCCTAGTCTGTTGTTTATGTTTTTGACATGGAGGACTGATTGGGCTCATTGCTTCAGTTCAAAACATGGTTGAAAAATAAATGCTGCCCTCATGAAATGGCATGCTTTGAGCACTACCAAAAAGTGCTATTTGAGTGATGCGAGAAATTAATGCCATATGCTGCATTTGCTATAGGCTGTTCACATTTTTGTTAGCGACGCCATAGAATTAGTAATTAGAATACTTAATTAATTTAATAGGATCTTTATGGGTGACACTTTTGCAGCTGTTGAAATCTATCAAATCTGTGCGAGATTAAAGCATGTGCCCGTTAGGCCTTTGGACATTGTTTTTGAATCAGCATGTATTAGATTGACCAATAAAAGCCCTGCTTGTGGTCTTCTTAAATTAAACTAGTTTTTGACAGTATGTGTGACAGTTGAGCAAAGTACCACGGAGGAGTTTACATGGATAGGCTGGGATCAACACTATGCAGATGTTGCAAGAGCGCATTTTTCGCTGGCTGTCCACGGGTCGCATAAATAATGATTATTTTGCCTACACTTCTTAAATTCAACGTTTATTGGGGCAAAATACACCTACACTGTACATTTCTGAACAGCCATCCACTACGACCACAATCCATACTCAGTAAGGTTTGAATATTTGAGAGACGTGCACTGTGATTCACATAATTGCTATGTAGATATCAATAATAGTCCTAAGTGATATCAGTATCGGCTGTAGCCTACACCACCGCTGCCATCCTTACCTCCAAGTGTTTATTCAAGTTGGATAATCTTTGGATGCCGACAGCAGTCGTACCATTGGAAGACGTACAGTAGCTTGCACTGTAGCCTAAAAACCTATTCCTGCTCTTTCCCCGCGATCCATCAAACGCATTTGGTGTCATCCTAGTGGCCTCTAATTTACGGTCAGACTCGGTCAGGCGGAACAAACTTAACCTTGAGCCTTTTTTTAAATGCTGATTTGAATGTCATTGAGAAAACAAAAGGCGTTAGGAACTTTTCCTAATTGAAAAATAATCCCAGAAGTAATATCAAAAGTATCTGTAGTCAGATTACATTTTTTTTTGCTGGGAACGTAATTGATTACATCCGTTACTCCCAAACACTGTGTGTGCTTGTAGGTGTGTGTTCAGCCATATATGTGTTTCCAGCATGAGTGAGGTGATCTCAAAGGGCATGCTCAAGCTGTGTCTACAAGATGGAGGTTGCCGGGTGCTGGTAACCTCCTGGTGTGATTTGTGATTTGCTCTATAAATCACCCTGTGTCTGCTGCTTGTTCACATCTGTCATTGTCAGGGCCGTCTCAATGCCACAATGTGTGTTTGTATTCCAATACACTGAGCGTACAAAACTTTAAGAGCACCTGCTCTTTCCATGACCTAGACGGAATCCAGGTGAAAGCTATGATCACTTATTGATGTCACTTGTTATTAAATCCACTTCAATCAGTGTCGATGAAAGGGAGGAAGCGGGTTAAAGAAGGATTTTAATGTCTTGAGACAATTAAGACATGGGTTGTGTATGTGTGCCATTTAGTGGATGAATGGGCAAGACAAAATATTTACAGTTGAAGTCGGAAGTTTACATACACTTAGGTTGGAGTCATTAAAACTCGTTTTTCAACCCCTCCACATATTTCTTGTTTACAAACTATAGCTTTAGGTTAGGACATCTACGTTGTATATGACACAAGTAATTTTTCCAACAATTGTTTAGAGACAGATTATTTCACTTATTCACTGTTTCACAATTCCAGTGGGTCAGAAGTTTACATATATTAAGTTGACTGTGCCTTTAAACAGCTTGCAAAATTCCAGAAAATGATGTCATAGCTTTAGAAGCTTCTGACAGGCAAAGTGACATACTTTGAGTATATTGGAGGTGTACCTGTGGATGTATTTCAAGACCTACCTTCAAACTCAGTGCCTCTTTGCTTGACATCATGGGAAAATCAAAATAAATCAGCCAAGACCTCAGGAAAACAATGGTGGACCTCCACAAGTCTGGTTCATCCTTGGGAGCAATTTCCAAATGCCTGAATGTACCACGTTCATCTGTACAAACAATTGTACGCAAGTATAAACACCATGGGACCACGCAGCCATCATACCGCTCAGGAAGGAGGCGCGTTCTGTTTCCTAGAGATGAATGTACTTTGGTGCGAAAAGTGCAAATCAATCCCAGAACAACAGCAAAGGACCTTGTGAAGATCCTGGAGGAAACAGGTACAAAAGTATCTATATCCACAGTAAAACTAGTCCTATATCGACATAACCTGAAAGGCAGCTCAGCAAGGAAGAAGCAACTGCTCCAAAACCTCCATAAAAAAGCCAGACTATGGTTTGCAACTGCACATGGGGACAAAGATCATACTTTTTGGGGAAATATCCTCTGGTCTGATGAAACAATAATAGAACTGTTTGGCCATAATGACCATCGTCATTTTTGGAGGAAAAAGGGGGAGGATTGCAAGCTGAAGAATACCATCCCAACCGTGACGCACGGGGGTGGCAGCATCATGTTTGCTTTGATGCAGGAGGGACTGGTGCACATCACAAAATAGATGGCATCATGAGGTAGGAAAATTATGTGGATATATTGAAACAACATCTCAAGACTTTTTCTTTTCTACTGTGTTATTGACTTGTTAATTGTTTACTCCATGTGTAACTCTGTGTTGTCTGTTCACACTGCTATGCTTTATCTTGGCCAGGTCACAGTTGCAAATGAGAACTTGTTCTCAACTAGCCTACCTGGTTAAATAAAGGTGTTCTCAACTAGCCTACCTGGTTAAATAAAGGTGTTCTCAACTAGCCTACCTGGTTAAATAAAGGTGTTCTCAACTAGCCTACCTGGTTAAATAAAGGTGTTCTCAACTAGCCTACCTGGTTAAATAAAGGTGTTCTCAACTAGCCTACCTGGTTAAATAAAGGTGTTCTCAACTAGCCTACCTGGTTAAATAAAGGTGTTCTCAACTAGCCTACCTGGTTAAATAAAGGTGTTCTCAACTAGCCTACCTGGTTAAATAAAGGTGTTCTCAACTAGCCTACCTGGTTAAATAAAGGTGTTCTCAACTAGCCTACCTGGTTAAATAAAGGTGTTCTCAACTAGCCTACCTGGTTAAATAAAGGTGTTCTCAACTAGCCTACCTGGTTAAATAAAGGTGTTCTCAACTAGCCTACCTGGTTAAATAAAGGTGTTCTCAACTAGCCTACCTGGTTAAATAAAGGTGTTCTCAACTAGCCTACCTGGTTAAATAAAGGTGTTCTCAACTAGCCTACCTGGTTAAATAAAGGTGTTCTCAACTAGCCTACCTGGTTAAATAAAGGTGTTCTCAACTAGCCTACCTGGTTAAATAAAGGTGTTCTCAACTAGCCTACCTGGTTAAATAAAGGTGTTCTCAACTAGCCTACCTGGTTAAATAAAGGTGTTCTCAACTAGCCTACCTGGTTAAATAAAGGTGTTCTCAACTAGCCTACCTGGTTAAATAAAGGTGTTCTCAACTAGCCTACCTGGTTAAATAAAGGTGCAATAAACAAAAAATATATAAAAGTCAGTCAGGAAGTTAAATCTTGGTCACAAATGGGTCTTCCAAATGGACAATGACCCCAAGCATACTTCCAAAGTTGTGGCAAAATGGCTTAAGGACAACAAAGTCAAGGTATTGGAGTGGCCATCACAAAGCCCTGACCTCAATCATAAAGAAAATTTGTGGGCAGAACTGAAAAAGAGTGTGCGAGTAAGGAGGCCTACAAACCTGACTCAGTTATACCAGCTCTGTCAGGTGGAATGGGCCAAAATTCACCCAACTTATTGTGGGAAGCTTGTGGAAGGCTACCCAAAACGCTTGACCCAAGTTAAACAATTTAAAGGCAATGCTACCAAATACTAATTGAGTGTATGTAAAACTTCTGACCCACTGGGAATGTGATGAAATAAATAAATCATTTTCTCTACTATTATTATGACATTTCACATTCTTAAAATAAAGTGGTGATCCTAACTGACCTCAGACATTGAATTTTTACTAGGATTAAATGTCAGGAATTGTGAAAAACTGAGTTTTAATATGTTTGGCTAATGTGCATGTAAACGTATGACTTCAACTGTAAGTGCCTTTGATTGGGGTATGGTAGTATGTGCCCGGCACACTGGTTTGTGTCAAGAACTGCAACACTCAGGGCTGGCTCTCCCATCAGGCAAGATTATGCCTCCGCCTTAATGCGGCACTTGAATTTGAGGCAGCATTTTGACAATTGGCTGCCGCCCTCTGCACCGCTGATTGGCTACTACACCAACCACGCAACCAAGCCACCAGCTCATTGCGTTGCTGCAGTTCCCGCCCCAACCCCATTCCCGCTTCTCCTGAAGTTCACTCCCACTATCCTTGGTAGCTATGGTGATGTGTGTGTTTATATGTGATTATCCAATGGTGAAACATTAAAAATGAATCTGCCAATTAAATTATTGTATTTTTTTGTATTTATTGTGCGTGAGAAGACAATTAGTGATTAAGGCAGTAGCCTAACCTAGCCTGTTAACATTAGCTAGCTACTACTAGTGGATATAATTTTAGCTAAAAGTAATCTATAGAGATTTGAGACAATCTGTTTTTGCTGCAAACATTTTTCACTCGAGCGCATATCTGCACTGGTCAGGGATGGAACCAGGGACTGGGAGAATCTGTGCCACCTCCTCAGCTCGCATGAGAAGTCACAAGTCCACCTAGATAGTTTCCAGAGGTGGAAGGAGTTGGAGATCAGGCTGGTGTCCAAGCAAACTCAGATTATTTGATTTCAGGACCATGAACAGCTACTGAGAGAAAACATTGCTGACTGCAATGCAACAGCACAGCAGAGGAAAGACTGCACTCTAGGTGGAGACGAAATAAATCAATTGTTGTAGCTGATGTTGGACAATCAAATTCGATATGTAAATAAACTACATTTATTCAGGCTGGGTCATTGACATGAAGCTTATACACTGCTCCAGCGAAAGGCCCACCATGCATTTATGAAAGCACTTGTTTCCAAAGCTCAAATTATCTTACTCTGTTTTACAGTTCTACAGAAATATAAAAATATATGTTAAATATGTTATATAAGTGTTATTTTTATTGGAATTGTAACAATTATGGGGTCGAGCCATGTGTGAAAACAGGCGGGATATTATTAATAAGAAACTCGTTTCCCTACTATTGTAACGGGATTCGTCTGATGAAGGAGAGGAGGACCAAAATGCAGCGTGGTTGAAATTCATGTTTGTTTTTAATAAGAAAACTATACATGAATAAACTACAAAAACAATAAATGTGCAAACCCAAAACCAGTCCCGTGTGGTACAAACACTGACACAGGAGACAATCACCCACAAAACCCAACACCAAACAGGCTACCTAAATATGGTTCCCAATCAGAGACAATGACTAACACCTGCCTCTGATTGAGAACCATATCAGGCCAAACACAGAAACAGACAAACTAGACACACACATAGAATGTGTGCCCACTCAGATCACACCCTGACCAAACAAAACATGGAAACATACAAAGCAAACTATGGTCAGGGTGTGACAACTATACTGTAGGTAGTAGGTTGAAAAGTGATAGCAACATCGTAACTCGCCGATGCAGGGGTTAAATACAATTTCTTCGTCTTCCAAAAACTAAGTGGTAAACCTACCTGTTTGACAGACACAATTATCCTATCCATAGATGTCGCTACAGCCAAATACTCCAATGCTGTCGCATGCGCTGATTAACTACCTCTGTGTCTGGGAAGGACTTGGTGGGTTTGACTCAAACCAGGGGTCGAATTGAGTGAGGGTATCACGTGCCCTTGGTTAAAGAAGAGGGCAAAAAAGGATATCTATTGTTTGCTTTATCATTCGAAATAAATACATAAAACGTATCCAGATTATATCAAGCGTTCTGTAACAATGCTTAACTCGGTGAAGCCTTGTGGTAGAAACAAGCTCTAAAATGCCCGCGATGCATATGGGGTTATATTGATTCCTCTATATGACAATCTGAAGCTAAACTGCAGCCTGTCATATTTGAAGAGATAAAAACAATTGACTCTGCTATTCTGTCCCTATCAATTGAGCTTTTCTCTTTCTGAAAAAAATATGTTTGTTTAAACCCAGGCAGCTTTTAGGAAAGCAATTCTGTTTGGTTACACAACGGATGAGTAGCCAGCAGTTGAAGCTACAGTTTTCTGCGTCAGTAGAGCCTCTTTCTGGGTGGAAATGGAACTTTTGAAAGTGCCATGCTTAGATTCATAAGGATGTCTAAGATGTAATTATTTTTGTCTCGCATAGGGCGGCAGAACGTCCAGGGCATTGGTGATTTTATCAATGTAATCAGATTGAAAATATTAGGCTATGTTATTGACATTGAACTGATTATATAGCCTAGTAACTGTGTGGAACATTGTGTTTAACTTGTAGCATAGGCCAATTCATTTGGCTGCTATTATATTCTGTTTCTCCGATTTTTGTCTCGCCTAGAGTGGCAGAACGTCCAGGACCGGCCCTGGCAACACTGCTGTTTTTTGTTGTTGTGCTCAACAGTTTCCCATGTGCATCTATAATGGTCCACCATCCAAAGGACATCCAGCTAACTTGACACAACTGTGGGAAGCGTTGGAGTCAACAGGCCAGCATCCCTGTGGAACGCTTTCGACACCTTGAGGTGCCGAGGCTGTTCTGAGGGATAAAGGTGGGTTACAACTCAATATTAGGAAGGTCTTCCTAATGTTTGGTATACACAGTTTACTCATACACTCACAAAGGCTTCTGATTGTGTCGACCATCTACACCGAATGGGCATCACTGACAGTGACATCACTGACCGTGCGAGACGTGTCGGTCTGTTAATCTCTCCCATTTGAATTTAATTGGGTCTCACTCAATCCCAACGGAGAGAAGGTGGAAAGGATAGGACATCTATACCTATCGTTAAATGGTGTGAGTGGAAAGAAAATGGGAGCCTGCATTCTATACGTTCAATTAAGGCATGGCGGTAGACATGGTTTCACGACATTAGCAGTTACTGCGGCGACAGGCGAGTTGCCACACGTAAGGCGAGGGGACCCATGAGCGGTCGCATTAATACAGTATGCTCCCTTTCAAAGGGGGAGCGAGCATGCATCTTACCTGGAGATTCATGGGCATTTAACATTGCTAGTTAACATTCGAAAGCACAGCCAACCAGTTAAGGCAGTATTGAAGACAAAGGTAGACTGAGCATATTAAAAGGACCATGTTAGCACGCTGACGCACTCCACGTGCGCCAGCGAGTACATTACAGAACGGGACATTCCCCGCGTGTGACAAAACCTCCACTCCACCCTTGTTTGTTGTTGAGCTATCAGTGGCAGCAGTGGGATCCTTTTTTTGTTGCCCTCCCTCAACACTCTCAGGGTGGACTACCGCCATTCAAATCTAGCGTAGCACGCTGCTAATAATCCTCTGGGCTCGATCACCTGCATCGTTGACGGCGTGTGGCACATTAACACTAGTAACGCGCCGCTGCCGCTATACTCTCTCCATTTATCTCAATGATTCCATCTAAATAAGATAAGTGACAGGGTCCCTGGTCTCAAAGCAGTACATCAATATGCTAATGAGAGCCATTTGTAAGGTGGAGCTGACAAGACAGAGGTGGGCTTTACTAAGGCCAGGCACCACACCCCAATAGGGATTTTTTTCCCTTAATCATATCACAATTAACATTTACCAGTTGAATGTATATACAAATATAACGGGTTTTTTGTAAAGAAGAAATATATGCAAATGAGGTGAAAGCTCATGAAATATGTGCATATTTGCAAATCGCACAAATTCCTTCTTCGGGACACTGGATTAAGTCAGCCTAAATATTTTGATTTAATTTTGTTGAGACACTTAAGGGCTGGACTTAATCAAAGCAGATTGTTGATTAATAATAGTTCAGAAGAAACAATCTGTAAAATTTTAAGACATGTTCGTAAAATGCATTTTAGGTAAATTTTTCTAAAGAAAAATCGACAAATGTATCTAATAATAACCACACACAATTTGGTGAATGAAGATGCTTCTGAAGCTTGGAAACTTAGTTAGCATGCGGGAAGAGGCCTGACTTTCGGGAAATGTCAGTTGAAGAATTGCTATCGCCATCTCGTCAAAATAAGTTACTACAATTTAATCAAGCTTGTTACATTATCTATGAAATTGGTTTTGGAATTACGTATGCATGCTCATTTTAAAGTAGTAATTCATTATATTTTGTTGACGGTAGTACAGTATGATAAACTAAGGAAAGTATACATTTTCATCAATATTTTGACATTTTATGTTTACCTTTTGAAAATGCTTATATAAATTTTGTCCTTAAGCTAGTAGCTAGGTGGAGATGACAGACAGAGCTGGGCGTTATTAAGTTAGTAGCTAGCTAAGCAGTGCTTTAAAGTGAGAGACTTTTAGAGTTCTTTATCCCAGCCTGGTTTACAGTGTCCATATACAGTGCCTTGCGAAAGTATTCGGCCCCCTTGAACTTTGCGACCTTTTGCCACATTTCAGGCTTCAAACATGAAGATATAAAACTTTATTTTTTTGTGAAGAATCAACAACAAGTGGGACACAATCATGAAGTGGAACGACATTTATTGGATATTTCAAACTTTTTTAACATATCAAAAACTGAAAAATTGGGCATGCAAAATTATTCAGCCCCTTTACTTTCAGTGCAGCAAACTCTCTCCAGAAGTTCAGTGAGGATCTCTGAATGATCCAATGTTGACCTAAATGACTAATGATGATAAATACAATCCACCTGTGTGTAATCAAGGAACAAGGAACACACCAGGCAGGTACGAGATACTGTTGTGAAGAAGTTTAAAGCCGGATTTGGATACAAAAAGATTTCCCAAGCTTTAAACATCCCAAGGAGCACTGTGCAAGCGATAATATTGAAATGGAAGGAGTATCAGACCACTGCAAATCTACCAAGACCTGGCAGTCCCTCTAAACTTTCAGCTCATACAAGGAGAAGACTTGATCAGAGATGCAGCCAAGAGGCCCATGATCACTCTGGATGAACTGCAGAGATCTACAGCTGAGGTGGGAGACTCTGTCCATAGGACAACAATCAGTCGTATATTGCACAAATCTGGCCTTTATGGAAGAGTGGCAAGAAGAAAGCCATTTCTTAAAGATATCCATAAAAAGTGTTGTTTAAAAGTTTGCCACAAGCCACCTGGGAGACACACCAAACATGTGGAAGAAGGTGCTCTGGTCAGATGAAACCAAAATTGAACTTTTTGGCAACAATGCAAAACGTTATGTTTGGCGTAAAAGCAACACAGCTCATCACCCTGAACATACCATCCCCACTGTCAAACATGGTGGTGGCAGCATCATGGTTTGGGCCTGCTTTTCTTCAGCAGGGACAGGGAAGATGGTTAAAATTGATGGGAAGATGGATGGAGCCAAATACAGGACCATTCTGGAAGAAAACCTGACGGAGATTTGTCTTCCAACAAGACAATGATCCAAAACATAAAGCAAAATCTACAATGGAATGGTTCAAAAATAAACATATCCAGGTGTTAGAATGGCCAAGTCAAAGTCCAGACCTGAATCCAATCGAGAATCTGTGGAAAGAACTGAAAACTGCTGTTCACAAATGCTCTCCATCCAACCTCACTGAGCTCGAGCTGTTTTGCAAGGAGGAATGGGAAAAAATTTCAGTCTCTCGATGTGCAAAACTGATAGAGACATACCCCAAGCGACTTACAGCTGTAATCGCAGCAAAAGGTGGCGCTACAAAGTATTAACTTAAGGGGGCTGAATAATTTTACACGCCCAATTTTTCAGTTTTTGATTTGTTAAAAAAGTTTGAAATATCCAATAAATGTCGTTCCACTTCATGATTGTGTCCCACTTGTTGTTGATTCTTCACAAAAAAATACTGTTTTATATCTTTATGTTTGAAGCCTGAAATGTGGCAAAAGGTCGCAAAGTTCAAGGGGGCCGAATACTTTCGCAAGGCACTGTAAGTACTGGTGTGTTAGTTTTGCAGACTTCAGGCAAAGGGTAGACCTTGACCTCTTTGGCCAATAATACACTTATCGTATTGCTTTAATAACCCCTTGAGAGGAGAGCAAGATTATAGGTTCATTTTCACCTGAAAGAGGAAGAGTTTATGAATGAAAATAGAGGGCGAGAGAGAAAGAGCGAGAGAGAAAGTCCATCTGCATTGAGCGCCGTCCTCTATCTATGCCAATGTTGTGTGTGTGTGTGTGTGTGTTTTTTTTTATGTGTGTGTGAGAATGAATGTGAGTGTTTGTGCTTGTGTGTGTATTGGGATGCATCAGTAAGCAAACCACAGATGTATTGTGTTATTGCACGCATGTTAAAACGGAAAGAGCCCGTTTGGCAGTTTCATCTTGGCATTCTATGCGTCGAATGCGCCACCCATTGGAAAAATAATACTTTTGAACTTTGCCTGTGACTGCTGAATGTGTTGTTTGGCGAACAGACGTATACAGATATCTTTCCACTGCCACACGGGCACATCAAAAGGCTTTGTCGCTACATTTTCCCCCATGATGTCAGCAAGAGATACAGTATCATCTTCTGCAGTGTAACATTTTCCCCAAAGAAAATGCATAATCAACTCCTTTTCCAAACAAAGTTTTATGGAGACAGATGCCTTTGACAACTTCCCATATATATTTTTCTCTGTGGTGGACACGATTGCCTGAATTTCGGGGATTGGTATATTGATTTTTTTCTAAGTTGCAGAGAGAAGAAAATGTCTGAAGTGACGGCATCCCCATATAATGTTGGACCCGAGAAAGATAATCTAGGTGTGATTAGATCTGTCTGTTTTCTGCTGTATTGTGTAGTGGTAATAGTGTAGTAAATTAGATTGACCCACTGTCACACATACTGTAGACAATATGGATAGAACTGGCTGCTATGGTTGCACAAAGCAAACAGCAATAACACCTGAGGCAACCGTTGCCCTGGACAGACACACAAGGTTGGCATGTAGCCTAGTGGTTAGAATGACCACTTTCTTGCAAAGAATAACAGAGGAGTTAAGAATGGAAAAATGCCACGGTAATTATCTTGAAAAAAGGAAACAAGATGGACATTTTTGTCCCGTCGGTGTGAACTATCGATAGAGATGGTCAGTCTTTGTGAGAAGGGGAAAGGTTGAAGGTTTTGTCAGTCAATCAATAACAACTGCCTTCATCCACACGTGGAATTGCATGGTGTTGTTGACCCATTTTCAAAATGACATTGTCAAGAAGTCGATGTCAACGTTGAGAGTGAAGCTCTTATCTCTGTGTTTGAAGGAAACCTATTTGTATGACATGAATGGTCGCCATTGTCAGCAAAGGAAATTAAGTTTAGGATTGTCCGACTGTGTACGTTCCTTATTATTATTTTATTTCCTCTGTTAACCTGTCAGGTCACCGCTCGCCTGCATGCTTTTTCCTAATCTCCCTGCAATCACTCTTCCCAGCAGTTGACTGGTAGACTACCCAGCAAGCACATAACATTCTGAGAACCATATGTTTCTTAGAGCTTGGTGAAATGGTGGTTGTCCTATGGTTATTTTGCATGGAACCTACCCACAACTTTCTGTGAATGTTGCAGGATAGTTGCTTGGCTTTGGAAAATGTTAAGCACATTTAGCCCCCCCCCCCCCCCCCATGATATTTCATTACTTGAACAGAACGTTTCCTAAAAATTCAAAACATGATTACATTTCATTACAATTTTGTAATGTTCTTATGAACGTTCACCATGGTGGGAATTGGGAATGTCCTCAAAGAGTTCAGAGAACGTTAACAAAACGCGTTCTTCAGAATAATGTTTCCTACACGTTTCCTCGTGGTTCTATTTACAGTCATGCTCTCAAATTGTTCAGAGAATATTAAAAACCTTCCATTAAAAAAAACACAATAAATCTTTAGTAATGTTCAAATCAAATCAGGTAAAATTATTTGTCACATGTGCCGAATACAACAGTGAAACGCTTACTTACAAGCCCTTAACCAACAACGCAGTTTTAAGAAAATACCTAAAAAACGTAAGAGATAAGAATAACAAATGATTAAAGAGCAGCAGTAAATAACAATAGCGGGCTATATACAGGGGGTACTGGTACAGAGTCAATGTGCGGGGGCACCGTTGTCGAGGTAATATGTACAGGTAGGTAGAGTTATTAAAGTGACTATGAATAGATAATAACAGAGAGCAGCAGCAGCATTTCAGAGAGGTGGGGGGGGGGGCGGCAATGCAAATATTCTGTGTAGCCATTTGATTAGCTGTTCAGGAGTCTTACGGCTTGGCGGTGGAAGCTATTTAGGAGCCTCTTTTGACCTAGACTTAGCGCTCCGGTACCGCTTGCCGTGCAGCAGCAGAGAGGACAGTTTACAACTAGGGTGACTGGAGTCTTTGACAATTTTTAGGGCCTTCCTCTGACACCGCCTGGGATAGAGGTCCTGGATGGCAGGAAGCTTGGCCCCGTCGATGTACTGGGCCGTACTCACTGTCCTCTGTAGTGCCTTGCGGTCGGAGGCCGAGCACTTGCTATACCAGGCAGTGATGCAACCCGTCAGGATGCTCTCGATGGTGATGATGATGCAACATCTACAGCACTCCACACATCCCTTTCACACCTAGACAATAGAAACAGCTATGTGAGAATGCTGTTCATTGACTACAGCTCAGCATTCAACACCGTAGTGCCCTCAAAGCTCTTCAATAAGCTAAGGACCCTGGGACTAAACACCTCCCTCTGCAACTGGATTCTCATGTACTCCCTGTTCACTTATGATTGCACGGCCAGACACGACTCCAACACCATCATTACCTTTTCTGATGACACAACCATGGTAGGCCTGATCACCGACAACGATGAGCCACCTATAGGTAGGAGGTCAGAGACTTGGCCGTGTGGTGCCAGGACAACAAACTCTCCCTCAACCTGATCAAGACAAAGGAGATGATTGTGGACTACAGGAAAAGGAGGACCGAGTACACCCTCATTCTCATCCACGGGGCTGTAGTGGAGCAGGTTGAGAGCTTCAAGTTCCTTGGCCTTTACATCACCAACAAACTAACATGGTCCAAGCACACCAAGACAGTCATAAAGAGTGGACGACAAAACCTTTTCCCCCTCAGGAGACTGAAAAATATTGGCATGGGTCCTCAGTTCCTCAAAAGGAATTTCAGAATTTCATGGCTACAGACATTTTATGTTTACAAGTTTAAGAAAAAAGAAAAACGCCATGGCTTGATATAATTTTCACCATGCATGATGATGGCTCTGCTTTTGTAATTTCCCCATGATAGAGCAAGAAAATTGGTGGCCAATGTGATCTAAGCTGATCTTAATAGTTGGTAGTAATTTAGGCAGGTTACCTTGAGCACAGGGTTCTTTGGCACAGGGTGGCCTGCTTCAAACATGTTGGTATTACTGACTCAGACAGGGAGAGGTTGAAAATGTCAGTGAAGACACTTGCCAGTTGGTCAGCGTGTGTTCGGAGTACACGTCCTGGTAATCCGTCTGGCCTTATGGCCTTGTGAATGTTGACCTGTTTAAAGGTCTTACTCACATCGGCTGCGGATCACACAGTCGTCCGGAACAGCTGATGCTCTTGTGCATGTTTCAGTGTTACTTGCCTCAAAGCGAGCATAGAAGTTATTTAGCCTGTCTGGTTCGTGTCACTGGGCAGCTCTCGGCTGTGCTTCCCTTTGTAGTCTGCTATAGTTTGCAGGCCCTGCCACATCTGATGAACGTCAGAGCCTATGTAGTACGATTCAATCTTAAACCTGTATTAACGCTTAACCTGTTTGAATGGTTTGGCAGAGGGCAAAGCGGGATTTCTTATAAATCAAATGTATTTATATAGCCCTTCGTACATCAGCTGATATCTCAAACCCAGCCTAAAACCCCAAACAGCAAGCAATGCAGGTGTAGAAGTACGGTGGCTAGGAAAAACTCCCTAGAAAGGCCAAAACCTAGGAAGAAACCTAGAGAGGAACCAGGCTATGAGGGGTGGCCAGTCCTCTTCTGGCTGTGCATGGCCAGATTGTTCTTCAAGATGTTCAAACGTTCATAGATGACCAGCAGGGTAAAATAATAATCACAATGGTTGTAGAGGGTGCAACAGATCAGTACCTCAGGAGTAAATGTCAGTTAGCTTTTCATAGCCGAGCATTCAGAGGTCGAGACGGCAGGTGCAGTAGAGAGAGAGAGAGACTCGAAAACAGCAGGTCCAAGACAAGGTAGCACGTCCGGTGAACAGGTCAGGGTTCCATAGCCACAGGCAGAACAGTTGAAATTGGAGCAGCAGCACGACCAGGTGGACAGGAGTCAACAAGGCCAGGTAGTCTTGAGGCATGGTCCTAGGGCTCAGTTCCTCCGGGAGGGGAGAGAGAATTAGAGGGCGCATACTTAAATTCACACAGGACAATATATAAGACAGGAGAATTACACCAGATATAAGACTGCGCCTAGCCCCCCGGCACATAGACTATTGCAGCATAGATACTGGAGGCTGACATGTTGACATGTTGTGTGACCCTCCCACTACGTCTCGGGAAAGCATGCAGTTTATTAGGCTACAGATGAAATACATCACGATGAACTTCACAGGTTGGTGAAAGTGCAAGATGATGAGCTTGATGCTTCTTTCAAGGGTCTTATTCTCGGTGACATGCTCATGGATGTTTGACTGCCATTTGACAAGTGAAAATGATCTCACTGTCCATAATAATCTTGTAATGTATGTAGACTATATCTGCATTGTATCTGCAAGCTGTTGGCTAGAGTGGACGTGACAATACCAGAGTGGGCACACTTGTAATTTCATGCAAAAATAATTTTGTGAGAAAACCATCAGTAGAGTTGAAAACGCGATGGAAACCCATTTAACTTCTATTTTGTTATTCGGGCACATGGGAATTTAACCGCAAAAGGTATTTTTATGTGCATTACATCATCACGCACAGCTTTTTATCAATTTGATGGAAACACTTTTTTTTTGCACATATTGTTTTTATGCAATTTTGTTTTATATTCGCATGATAATCTGTCACCAATTGGATGGAAACCTAGCTAGAGCTACCGATAGGCACCTGTGATTTTAGTTGTGTGAAACTTGCCAGATGGTGGATGCAGCCAAGAGGGAATTCTTATTTCGGTATCGCAACGGCACAGCGAACTACATTTCAAGCACTATGATTCTTAACAGGTTTCTCTCTATTCCCGCATCCTCCAAAGATTTAGCACTAGGCCCTCTCGTCCCTGAGGATGACCCCTGTCGAGAGCTCCCGGTGTGGGCAGCACCTGTGACGAGAGGGACCAGACAGGAGTGCTGTTTGTGTCTGTTTCAGTTTTGTCCCCATCGGGGCTAACTGAGCCCTAGCTGAGCATCCAACAGAAACCCATTCCGCTGGCAGAGATGGATGGCGAACGGATCCCTGGTATGCCCCTTAAATGTTGAGAGCAATACTTTATTTTGGGAGCTGTTTGTACGACTATCATACATCCATCGCCCATGAATGTCTACGCACTCTGGGTTTCAGTGATGTGGCTTTCAAATGGGATGATTCATGTCAGCAATGTTTCTTTTGTAGACAATATCAAGATTAGGGGCTGGGGTAGTCAATACGTCCAGTCGACCGAGCTATTGTCATGTTGATGGAACAGTCTGAAGTGAATGGATGGGGGGCTCGCGCTGTGCAAAACCTTAGACAGGTGAGTGACTGCACACACACTCACACACACAAACAAACGTTCACACACATACATACCCACACAGTGCAATCCACCATCACAAATTCCATTTCCTTCACCGCAAAATATAGATACCCCACGGACACAGAACATCTTTCTAAAGGTGAATAGGTCAACGAATCAACAAAAACTCTGTTCCACTTTTAAAGGGGTCATACCAGATGAGGGAAGAACAACACCAGGCACGTGCAGGAAAGTTAAAGATGCACTTCAGATCTGAGAGGATCGGGGGTGCAAGCGGGGAACATACCACAATCTATATGCTGAACCAACCGGACAGAATTACACCGCTCAGGGAGCAGAAAAGAAAGAGTGATTGAGGAGAAGATTCCACCTGGGGATGGAGGGATGAGGAAGGAAAGGTCAGCCAAAGGCCAGCCATTTAATTGTAACCACATGACACTGAGGCCGGTGTCCCAAATGGCACTCTATTCCCTATATAGTGCAGTACTTTTGACCAGGCCCCATAGTTGATCCATTTTGCATACCCCACCATACCATGAGGCCTGTCTTCATCACTGGAAAAGAGAAGCGGTTGAGTTTCATATCATTTAAAATCTTACAACCAGTGTTGTCAAACTATACAAAAAATGTTTCTGTGTGTGTGTGTGTGTGTGTGTGTGTGTGTGTGTGTGTGTGTGTGTGTGTGTGTGTGTGTGTGTGTGTGTGTGTGTGTGTGTGTGTTTGGGGGGTAGACAGGGGGTAATAAGTAATTTTACCAATGCATGAATCCTGAACAATTCGTTGAATAATAATGCGGGCAAAGTCCTCTTTCGCTCACAGGCCAACCACACGCCACATTACCTTGGCACTCAGGAAATATTCATACCCCTTGACTTATTCCACATTTTGTTATGTTACAGCCTGAATTAAAAATGAATTCAATTGTTCTGTTTTTCTCACCCATCTACACACAATACCTCATGCAGTGGAAGCATGTTTTTAGAAATGTTTGCAAACATGTATTGAAAATGAAATACAGAAATGTCTCATTTACATAAGTATTGGCAGTGATTACAGCTGTGAGTCTTTCTGGGTAAGTCTCCAAGAGCTTTCCACACCGAGATTGTGCAACATTTGCCCATTATTGTTTTACAACATTCTCCAAGCTCTGTCAAATAGGTTGATGATCATTGCTAAACAACCATTTTCAGGTCTCGCCATAGATTTAAGTCAAAACTGTAATTCGGCCACTGTCTTTTTGATAAGCAACTCCAGTGTAGATTTGGCAATGTGATTTAGGTTATTGTCCTGTGTCTAGTGGAAAGCAGATTAAATCAAGTTTTCCTCTAGGAGTTTGCCTGCAGTGATTGTAATTGTCATGCATAAAAGGTACAATTAGGCCAGATACAGTTGATTTACTGTTTAACACCCCCCTCCCACTCATCCAAGTGAGAGGGTTTTTCATAAATAGTAAATAGTGGAGAAGTAATACGTTTGAAAAATAATGACGGCCAATGTCCTTTTGTCAGAAGCAATATGACAGTCACCTACTGCTTTCAACCGTTCAACGGCGTGGTCTGTTTTGTCCATTACTTGTTTGTTCTGTTCACTGGGGTGTTCATTCATTTTTAAGATTTTTTGGAGCTTGTCTTGTTTACACACCGTGCACATGGGCCTGACTTGTTGGAATTGTTGTTTGAGCCTCACCACCTCTTCCCCTTCAAGAACATCTGGACATCCACAGTGGACACACATATCTGGGAATGACACTGTGATTGATGAGCAATACTGTGTCTCCACTTGCATTCCACAGGTTAGCACCTTGAAAGCCACTTTCGGCTCGTGGTACGGACTATCTTTCTTTGAACGGCTCTGAATCACATGAAAAGAAATGTTCTCATCACGAATGTGTCGGACTACTTACTGTTCTTGTCTAGACAGCTTTCTTTTTGCATGCAAACGCCTTGCCTTCTCACATTCAACACAGTTGATGGTCTTTCTCACCTTTGCAATGGCCATGACCGCACTCCTCATCACAATTTCTCTGTTCGATGTTGCACAAGGCCTATCATTGTCAGTGGTGTCCAAGCTGCACAGATCATCACGTTTCTGGTGATCATGTCTGTCTGCCGTCAATGTTGGATCAGGCACAAACCGTCATTTCTTCAAGTGTTCTTCTGGCCAGCGTGGAGGATTCATGAAGCAGTATCAGCGTGGATCGTCGCCCAAGCATTTCTTGATCTGTACCACATATTGTGACATCTTGAAGTGCCTGTCCTGGAATCGCTTGTACCGTTCAAGGCCTTTTCTGCTGAAAACCGGCCAATCACGAGAGAGGCAACAGGATTTGCACTCTTTTTCAAAGGCCTCTTTCTTTCGCTCACCATGCTCTACCTTGGTCCTCTTCTTTTAACGGCCGTGACAGAACTTCCCACCACAAACGGACCAAGCAGCGTGGTAAGGAGAAATGGACGTGGGAGGACATTTTGAATGGCAAGTGATCCTGGCCGGGAAGGATCGCCTGCCCTGGGAGCAGGTAGAAGCAGAGAAGAAGGTGAAGGCAGCAGCTAAAGCAGAGCGGCAGCGTTATGAGGGAACATGGCGAGCAAGGAAGCCCGAGAGGCAGCGCCCAATTTTTTGGGGGGGTGACACAATTTTTGGGGGGAGTGTGGCAGTCAGGATTCAGACCTGAGCCAACTCCCCGTGCTTACCGTGGCGAGCATGTGACTGGTCAGGCACCGTGCTATGGGCTGATGATCCTCCAGTGATGATCAATGGCACGAAGCCTCCAGTGATGATCCATGGCACGAAGCCTCCAGTGATGATCCATGGCACGAAGCCTCCAGTGATGATCCATGGCACGAAGCCTCCAGTGATGATCCATGGCAAGAAGCCTCCAATGATGATCAATGGCAAGAAGCCTCCAGTGATGATCCATGGCAAGAAGCCTTCAGTGATGATCCATGGCAAGAAGCCTTCAGTGATGATCCATGGCATGAAGCCTCCAGTGATGATCCATGGCACGAAGCCTCCAGTGATGATCCATGGCACGAAGCCTCCAGTGATGATCCATGGCACGAAGCCTCCAGTGATGATCCATGGCACGAAGCCTCCAGTGATGATCCATGGCACGAAGCATCCAGTGATGATCCATGGCACGAAGCCTCCAGTGATGATCCATGGCACGAAGCCTGCAGTGATGATCCATGGCACGAAGCCTCCAGTGAGGAGTCATGGCATGAAGCCTCCAGCGACGTTCTCCAGTCCGGAGCATCCAGTGACGTTCTCCAGTCCGTAGCCTCCAGCGACGTTCTCCAGTCCGGAGCCCTCAGCGACGTTCTCCAGTCCGGAGCCCACAGCGACGTTCTCCAGTCCGGAGCCCCCAGCGAAGTCCTCCAGTCCGGAGCCCCCAGCAACGGTCTCCAGTCAGGAGTCCGCAGCCACGGTGCCCATTCCGGGGCCCGCAACGAGGGTTCCCGCACCAGAGGTGCCAGCAAAGTGGGGTGAGCCAATGGTGGAGCAGGGTCTGTGTCCTGCACCTGAGCCACCTCCACGGATAGATTGAGAGACAGAATAACAACAAGAAAATCCTGAAAAACGCATGTCAAAAATGTTATAAATTGATTTGCATTTTAATGAGGGAAATAAGTATTTGACCCCCTCTCAATCAGAAAGATTTCTGTCTCCCAGGTGTCTTTTATACAGGTAACGAGCTGAGATTAGTAGCACACTCTTAAAGGGAGTGCTCCTAATCTCACCTTGTTACCTGTATAAAAGACACCTGTCCACAGAAGCAATCAATCAATCAGATTCCAAACTCTCCACCATGGCTAAGACCAAAGAGCTCTGCGAGGATGTCAGGGACAAGATTGTAGACCTACACAAAGCTGGAATGGGCCACAAGACCATCTCCAAGCAGCTTGGTGAGAAGGTGACATTAGTTGGTGCGATTATTCGCAAAAGGAAGAAACACAAAAGAACTGTCAATTCTCCCTCGGACTGGGGCTCCATGCAAGATCTCACCTCGTGGAGTTGCAATGATCATGAGAACGGTGAGGAATCATCCCAGAACTACACGGGAGGATCTTGTCAATGATCTCAAGACAGCTGGGACCAGTCACCAAGAAAACTATTGGTAACACACTACACCGTGAAGAACTGAAATCCTGCAGCACCTGCAAGGTCCCCCTGCTCAAGAAAGCACATATACATGTCCATCTGAAGTTTGCCAATGAACATCTGAATGATTCAGAGGACAACGGGGTGAAGGTGTTGTGGTCAGATGAGACCAAAATGGAGGTCTTTGGCATCAACTCGCCGTGTTTGAAGGAGGAGGAATGCTGCCTATGACCCCAAGAAAACCATCCCCACCGTCAAACATGGAGGTGGAAACATTATGCTTTGGGGTTGTTTTTCTGCTAAGGGGACAGGACAACTTCACCGCATCAAATGGACGATGGACAGGGCCATGTACCGTCAAATCTTGGGTGAGAACATCCTTCCCTCAGCCAGGGATTTGAAAATGGGATGGGTATTCCAGCATGACAATGACCAAAAACACATGGCCAAAGGCAACAAAGGAGTGGCTCAAGAAGAAGCAAATTAAGGTCCTGGAGTGGCCTAGCCAGTCTCCAGACCTTAATCCTATAGAAAATCTGTGGAGGGAGCTGAAGGTTCGAGTTGCCAAACGTCAGCCTCGAAACCTTAATGACTTGGAGAAGATCTTCAAAGAGGAGTGGGACAAAATTCCTCCTGATGTGTGCAAACCTGGTGGCCAACTACAAGAAACGTCTGACCTCTGTGATTGCCAACAAGGGTTTTGCCACCAAGTACTAAGTCATGTTTTGCAGAGGGGTCAAATACTTATTTCCCTCATTAAAATGCTAATCAATTTATAACATTTTTGACATGCGTTTTTCAGGATTTTGTTGTTGTTATTCTGTCTCTCACTGTTCAAATAAACCTACCATTAAAATTATAGACGGATAATTTCTTTGTCGGTGGGCAAACGTACAAAATCAGCAGGGGATCAAATACTTTTTTTCCCTCACTGTATCTCTCGGAGTCGACTATGTCAGTGCATTAGGAAACAAAAACAAGAGAGCCATGTCGATTTTGCATGAAACAGGAAACAGGCCAGAGAAATTGACCAGAGATATGATTTTCTTGGCTTTTTCACACCCACAACAGAATGAATAGATTTCACTGTCCTTTAATTTATTCTTCAAACATATTTGCATTCAGTGTCCTTTTAGGTATGGACTATTATCACAGGGTTGGCAAAATAAGGAAATGACATGCAGCTTCTATCGAGGGTGAGGCTAAAGAGACATGACAGCAACCCATTGACAGTCAGATGAGGGCAAACCCCTAACCTTAACCTAACCAATTATTAAACACAACATAGGTTTGCTAGGCAGTCACATCCCTTTCGTTTTTCTTGTCTTTCGATGCATCTTAAGTCCCCTTAGCTTGGAGGTTGAATCAACCCACCTTTAAATCAAGATGACCAACTCTCTGTCCACTCTCCACCGGTCACAGATGGATTCTCACAACTCCCATAATAGGAGGCGACTCATAAAGAGAAGAGCATTTTCGACCCATCGCTCTCTCGCCATCACCACAAAATTATGTTATCATTGTTTATGTAAGACACATGACAATAAAATGGTATGTTGCCACAGAGACATGCATTGTTACTGTTCACTAGTAACATGCTAGCTATCACAAGGAGATGGGGCAAACAGGAAGACAATGGCAATGGCTGAGTTTGTTTTTGCCTTCTTCTATAGGTCACTGACATTGGACGGCTATGTGGGTAACGTCGCCGAAGTCTCCAAAGGGAATTCAGGAAGTAGTGAAACAAAAGATGGCACGAGGCAAAGAGACAGAGCAGTAAGGGTTTTAAATATACTTAAGTATCAAAAGTAAATGCAATTGCTAAAATATACTTGTGTATCACACCTAAAAGTAAACGTATAAATAATTTCAAATTCCTTATATTACGCATGCCAGACAGCACCATTTTCTTCACGGATAGCCAGGGGGCTATCTCCAACACTCAGACATATTTTACAAATTAAGCATTTGTGCATAGTGAGTGCCAGATCAGAGGCAGTCGGGATGACTAGGGATGTTCTGTTGATAAGTGTGTGAATTGGAAATGAGCAGTCAAAATGTAACGAGTACTTTTGGGAATAAGGGAAAATGTATTGAGTAAAAAGTACAATATTTTCTTTAGAAATGTAGTGGAGAGAGAGAAGACAGCCTGCAATAGCAAGATAAATGGAATACATGAGGGAGAATGATAGGCAAAGAAAAGGGAGAGGAGGACAGGAGACAGACTGCCAGAACAAGTGAATGTATTAGACAATTTTTCCACTTGAGTTGGATTTGTGCCCGTAGCAATCTGGTCTCAGAGCATTTCGTATGATTCTGTATGTAAATCCGAGACACTCCATGTAGTATGATATGTTTCGTATGGTATGTATTCATTTATGGATGTCTATCACCAATCCTGTATGATATGTTATGAATTATAATTTGTATTTTATGTTACGAATTTGTAAAACTTGTTACAAATTTTGGGACTCGTATGATATGTTAAGAACTTGCAAAACGTGGCTAACGTTAGCTAGGCTAGGGTTAGGGTTAAGGTTAGGGTTAAGATTATTAAAGGGTCAAGGTTAGGGTTGAGTTAGCTAAAAGGGTCAAGGTTAGGGTTAGGTAAAGAGTTAGCTAAAAGGGTTAAGGCTAGGATAAGGGTTAGCTAACATGCTAAGTATTTGCTAAGTAGCTAAAAAGTTGTAAGTAGTTTAAAAAGTAGCTAATTATCTAAAATGCTATAGTTGTCCGTGATGAGATTCAAACTCGCAACCTTTGAGTTGCCAGACTTTCACGTTATGCGCAAGCCCATCCATCCCAACCAACCCCGTACCTACATTTTTGCCATGTATAACCATGTGTCTTAAGTAACCATACTAAATGTTTTTACGTACAGAATAATACGAAATGTTCTGAGACCAGATGCCTGTAGAGACCCCCAAATACTTCTGTGCCAACTCCTTCTAATATGGGGCCCTTAAATAAACTGTAGAGAGACTGTGTCTCTGTCTCTACCTCTACTCTGCATTCGCAAAGTATTCAGACCCCTTGACTTTTTCAACATTTTATTGCGTTCCAGCCTTATTCTAAAATAAAAAAATGTTTTAAATCTCATCAATCTACACACAATACCCCATAATGACAAGTGAACACAGATTTGTATAAATTTTTACATCTTCCTAATTTTCGTAGTATTCAGACCCTTTGCTATGAGACTTGAAATTGAGCTCAGGTACATCCTGTTTCCATTGATCATCCTTGAGATGTTTTTACTACTTGCTTGTGGTAAATTCAATTGATTGGACATGATTTGGAAAGGCACACACCTGTTTTTATATATATATATATGTCAGAGCAAAAACCAAGCCATGAGGTTGAAGGAATTATCCGTAGCGCTCAGAGACAGGATTGTGTCTAGGCACAGATCTGGTGAAAGGTATCAAAAAATGTATGCAGCATTGAAGATCCCCAAGAACACACATTCTCAAATGGAAGAGTTTGGAACCACCAAGACTCTTCCTAGAGCTGGCCGCCCAGCCAAATTGAGCAATCGGGGAAGAAAGTCCTTGTTCAAGGAGGTGACCAATAACTCGGTCCCCCTGACAGAGCTCCAGAGTTCCTTTGTGGAGATGGTTGTCCTTCTGGAAGGTTCTCCCGTCTCTGCAGCACTCCACCAATCAGTACTTTATGGTAGAGTGACCAGACGGAAGCCACTTCTCAGTAAAAGGCACATGACAGCCCGCTTGGAGTTTGCCAAAAGGCACCTGAAGGACTGTCATAAGATTCTCTGGTTTGATGAAACCAAGATTGAACTATTTGGCTTGAATACCAAGGGTCACGTCTGGAGGAAACCTGGCACGGTGAAGCATGCTGGTAGCAGCATCATGGGGATGGGGATGTTTTCAGCGGCAGGGACTGGGAGACTAGTCAGGATTAAGGGAAAGATGAACGGAGTAAAGTACAGCCAAATCCTTGATGAAAACCTGCTCCAGAGTGCTCAGGACCTCAGACTGGGGCGAAGGTTCACCTTCCAACAGGACAACGACCCTAAGCACACAGCCAAGACAACCCAGGAGTGGCTTCAGGACAAGTCTATGAATGACCTTGAGTGGCCTAGCCAGAGCCCGGACTTGAACCCAATCAAACATCTCTGGAGAGACCTAAAGTATCTGTGCAGCAGCGTCTCCATCCAACCCGACAGAGCTTGAGAGGATCTGCAGAGAAGAATGGGAGAAACTGCCCAAATAAAGGTGTGCCAAGCTTTTAGCGTAATACCCAAGAAGACTCAAGGCTGTAATCGCTGCCAAAGGTGCTTCAACAAAGTACTGAGTAAAGGGTCTGAATACTTATGTAAATGTGGTATTTAAGTTTTTAAATTTTTAATACATTTACAAAAATTGAAAAAAAGCATTGGGATATGAAAACATAACGACATTCATGCTGACACAGGGAACCAACGGGGAAACAGACATATACATAGATGGGGCAATCAACAAGGTGAAGGAGTCCAGGTGAGTCCAATGAGCGCTGATGCGCATAATGATGCTGACAGGTGTGCGTAATGAAGGGCAGCCTGGTGCCCTCGAGCGCCAGAGAGGGAGAGCGGGAGCAGGCGTGACCGTAGCGTAACAAAAAGTTTTGAAAAGTCAAGGTGTCTGAATGGAGGTCTGAATGCACTGTAAATATTAAATGGCTGTCCTATATTGAAGTATATTGGCAGCACTTTATCGTAAACCAGCAGGCCCAAGTGTGTGAAAGTGCTAGAGAGATTGTTTTAGTATCCGTGTACAAGAATATTGTTTGTGTGTGCGTTTCTGGGTGATATAGGGTGTTTGAGTGTGTATGTGTGAGAAAGAGAGAGTTAGACAGAGGGCGTGTGTGAGAAAGAGGGTGTTGGTAAACATTTGGAAGGCATAGCTTATTTAGAGTGCTGTGGATGCCAACTCGGCATGGAAAGCAGCTTATCCTGTTCATGTTTTTATGAGATGCCTGAGTTGGAGCTGAGCTTTCAGCTCCAACTCATGTAGTGTTAAAGGAATTTAATTCCTATATGTTCATCAACCAATTCAATTAAAACACTCTGCCCAGTTCTAAGAATTTGTAAGATACTTATTTACATAAAATGGACAGAAACCAGTCTCAAAATCAATCAATAGAGTTTATTCTTGAGAGTACTGATCATAGTACACTTTACATCAGGTTATATACTAAAAATGACGTCATAGGTTTTAAAATGTCCTTCCTCCACTCCGATACAATGGCAGTATAGTTCACAAGCCTTCCCACATTGTCTACCACCTGTTAAATAATCTACTACTAGCCTAAGGTCTCTCCCCTCCCTGGGTAGAGACAGGATGTCCTGTAAGGAACACAGTATTCCAGACGGTCTGACGATAACTCCATTTGTTTCTTACAAGGAACAGACAGTCCTTGTTCTAATTCTTGATTATAATTACACACATTATATTCAGTACTATGATTATAATACGACCCATACATCCATACAGTAACACAGTAGTATTCTGTTTAGTTATAGTTTTAAGCTAAATGTATACATAATTTAATAATTATTCATCAAAATCCCATAACATGTAGCAAGGTGTATATAGGCACACACACACACACACACACACACACACACACACACACACACACACACACACACACACACACACACACACACACACACACACACACACAGAGAAAGAGAATGGCATTATGCTGCTGATGTTCAATGGTGTGCGAAGCATTTTATGTAGCAAAGATTATGCTTTTCAATTTATTTCAAAGCCAATAATTCCATATCAAAGATTTATGTCGCAGAGCCAGAGCATATTGTATGTCGTTTCAGCATGATCTTTGGGGCCCATATAAACTATCACATAGGGAGTTGACTAGTTAGCACTGACAGTTGCTGACATAAACAGAACTAAACAGCATCCCTGCTTTACGAATACTTCTCGGTGTGCGTGTGTATATGTGTGTGTGTGTGTGTGTGTGTGTGTGTATATGTGTGTGTGTGTGTGTGTGTGTGTGTGCGTGCGAGAGAGAGAGAGAGAGAGAGAATATGTTTGAGATGAGGATGGCAGCCTCTTATCCAAATCCCCTTGAAATCCCTCTGTCTCCCAGTTTTATTCCAGCAGAATCGCTGCTATCAACACAATGATCCCTTCGACTGATCACAGATACCATTTAGCGACAGCTAGAGGTGGAGAACCTCTGCTTTTCCCACACATATTTTTACCTCCTTAGACAGTGAAGTTGATATCATGACAAAGTGGCACATTTTTTTTTCAAACCCACAATCCACACGTGGAGAAATTGGTATTCAGCTTTTCCTTGCCAGTCAGGCAAAGTCCTTTGTATCCTTATATCCCCGCAAGTACTACAGTGCCTGCCGAAAGTAATCACACCACTTGACTTTTTCCACATTTTGTTGTGTTACAGCCTGTATTTAAAATGGATTCAATTGAGATTTTGTGCCACTGTCCTTCACACAGGAACCCATAATGTCAAAGTGGAATGACGTTTTTAGATATATATATTTTTTTACAAATGAACTAAAAATGAAAAGCTGAAATGTCTTGAGTAAATAAGCATTCAACCCCCTTTTGTTATGGTAAGCGTAAATAAGTTCAGGAGTGAAAATGTGCTTAATAAGTCACATGATAAGTTGCATGGACACTGTGTGCAATAATACATCAAATCAAATTGTATTAGTCACGTGCCGAATACAACAGTGAAATGTGAAATTCACCTTACAGTAAAATTTCACCTGACAGTGAAATGCTTACTTACAAGCCCATAACAGACAGTGCCGTTTAAAAAAAATACGGATAAGAATAAGAGATTAAAGTAACAAATAATTAAAGAGCAGCAGTAAAATAACAATATATACAGGGGGGTGCCAGTACAGAGTCAATGTGCGGGTGCACCGGTTAGATGAGGTAGTATGTACATGTAGGTAGAGTTAATTAAAGTGACTATGTATAGATGACAACAGAGAGTGGCAGTGGTGTGGAGAGGGGAGGGGGCAATGCGAATAGTCTGGGTAGCCATTTGACTGGATGTTCAGGAGTCTTATGTCTTGGGGATTGAATCTGTTTAGAAGCCTCTTGGACCTAGACCTGGCGCTCCGGTACCACTTGCCATGTGGTAGCACAGAGAACAGTCTATGATTAGGGTGGCTGGAGTCTTTGACAATTTTTAGGGCCTTCCTCTGACATCGCCTGGTATAGAGGTCCTGGATGGAAGGAAGCTTGGCCCCGGTGATGTTTTGGGCCATTTGCAATACCCTCTGTAGTGCCTTGCGGTCAGAGGCTGAGCAGTTGCCATACCAAGCAGTGTTGCAAGCAGTCATAATGCTCTCGATGGTGCAGCTGTAGAACCTATTGAGGATCGGAGGACTCATGCCAAATCTTTTCAGTCTCCTGAGGGGGAATAGGTTTTGTCGTGCCCACTTCACGACTGTCATGGTGTGCTTGGACCATGTCAGTTTGTTGGTGATGTGGACACCAAGGAACTTGAAGCTCTCAACCTGCTCCACTACAGCCCCATCGATGAGAATGGGGGCATGCTCGGTCCTCTTTTTCCTGTAGTCCACAATCATCTCCTTTGTCTAGATCACATTGAGAGAGAGGTTGTTGTCCTGGCACCACACAGTCAGGTTTCTGACCTCCTCCTTATAGGCTCTGACCTCCTCCTTATAGGCTCTTTGCTGTTGGTGATCAGGCCTAACACTGTTGTGTCATCAGCAAATTTAATGATGGTGTTGGAGTCATGCTGGACCGTGCAGTCATGAGTGAAAAGGGAGTACAGGAGGGGACTGAGCACGCACCCCTGAGGGGCCCCTGTGTTGAGGATCAGCGTGATTATTTTATTATTAGCGTGATTTCTTATAAGCTTCTGGGTTAGAGTCCCGCTCCTTGAAAGCGGCAGCTCTAGCCTTTAGCTCAGTGCGGATGCTGCATGTAATCCATGGCTTCTGGTTGGGGTATGTACGTACAGTCACTGGGGATGACGTCATCGATGCACTTATTGATGAAGTCAATGACTGATGTGGTGTACTCCTCAATGCCATTGGATGAATCCCGGAACATATTCCAGTCTGTGCTAGCAAAACAGTCCTGTAGCTTAGCATCTGCTTCATCTGACCACTTTTTATTGATCTAGTCACCGGTGCTTCCTGCTTAATTGTTGCTTGTAAGCAGGAATCAGGAGGATGGAATTATGGTCAGATTTGACAAAAGGAGGGAGATGGAGAGCTTTGTATGCATCTCCGTGTGTGGAGTACAGGGGAACCAGAGTTCTTTTCTCTCTGGTTGCACATTTAACATGTTGATATAAATTTGGAAATTAAGTTCCCCTGCATTAAAGTCCCCGGCTACTAGGAGCGCTGCCTCTGGGTGAGCGTTTTCTTTTTTGCTTATCGTGGAATACAGCTCATTCAAGTGCCGTCCTCTTAGTGCCAGCCTCTGACTGTGGTGGTATGTAAACAGCTACAAAGAATATTGATGAAAACTCTCTCGGTAGGTAATGTGGTCTGCAGCTTATCATGAGAAACTCTACCTCAGGCGAGCAATAGCTCGAGACTTCCTTTGATATCGAGCACCAGTTGTTGTTTACAAAAATACAAAAACCGCTGCCCCATGTCTTACCAGAAGCCAGTTTCATCCTGCCGGTACATCGTATAACCAGCAAGCTCTATGTTGATATTGTTGTCGTTCAGCCATGACTCCCTGAAGCATAAGATGTTACAGTTTTTAATGTCCCGTTGGTAGTTTAATATTCCCAATAACTCACCTATTTTATTGTCCAGAGATTGCGTGTTGCTAGCAGAATTGAGGGGAGTTGGGGTTTATTTGATCGCCTCCTACTCCTCAGAAGGCAGCCGACCTCCGGCATCTCTTTCTCTGCCTCCTCTTCACGCAGATCACTGGGGTCGTGGCCTGTTCCCGAGGGAGCTGTATATCCTCCGCCTCTGGCTCATCAGAGTCGTGGAAGAAGAAAAAGGATTCTGCTAGTCCGTGGTGAGTAATCGCAGTCCTGATGTATAGAAGTTATTTTCGGTCATAAGAGATGGTAGCGGCAACATTATGTAAAAAATGTTTAAAAAGATAAGTTACAAACAATGCAGATAAACAAACAAAAAAACACAATCGGCTGGGGGCACGTAAAACGTCTGCCTCTCTGTAACCCACACATACAATTATCTTTAGGGTCCCTAAGTCAAGCAGTGAATTTCAAACATGGATTCAACCACAAAGACCAGGGAGGTTTTCCAATGCCTTGCAAAGAAGGGCACTTATTGGTAGATTGGTAAAACCCCAAAAACTAAAAAGCAGACATTGAATATCCTTTTGAGCATGGTGAAGTTATTAATTACACTTCGGATGTTGTATCAAAACATCCAGTCACTACAAAGATAGTCATCCTTCTTAACTCAGTTGCCGGAGAGGAAGGAAACCACTCAGGGATTTCACCATGAGGCCAATGGTGACTTTAAAACAGTTAGAATGATATGGCTGTGATAGGAGAACACTGAGGTTGGATCAACAACACTGGAGTTACTCCACAATACTAACCTAAATTACAGAGTGAAAAGAAGGAAGTCTATAAAGAATAAAACATGCATCCTGTTTGCAAAAAAATATGGCAAAGAAATTAACTTATTGTCCTGAATACAAAGCATTACGTTTGGGGCAAATCGAACACAACACATCAGTACCACTCTTCATATTTTCAAGCATGGTGGTGGCTACATCATGTTATGGGTATGCTTGTCATCAGCAAGGACAAGGGAGTTTTTTTTGGATAAAAATAAGTGGATTGAGCTCAGCACAGGCAAAATCCTAGAGGAAAACCTGGTTCAGTCTGCTTTCCAACAGACACTGGGAGACAAATTCACCTTTCAGCAGGACAATAACCTAAAACACAAGGGCAAATCTACACTGGAGTTGCTTGCCAAAATGACACTGAATGTTCCTGAGTGGCCTAGTTACAGTTTTGACTTAAATCGGCATGAAAATCTATGGCAAGACTTGAAAATGTCTGTCTAGCAATGACATAGCTTGACAGATCTTGACAAATTTATCTCATCTTTCTTATGGCCGCATCGTCAAACTGCGACAGGATTCACACAGGCTGTCAGACAAAAGCACCTTTGTCTAGTAAACTATTCTTTCCCTTGGTCATCACTGCTGAGCTTTAGCTGTCACCATGGCTTCAAATCGCACTATTATCTCCCTTTCTGTTGGCTACATCATCAAACTGCAAGCCTAGGCCAGGGGATGATGATAATGCACTCTCAGAAAAAGTCCCGCCAGCCGTCCTTGACACCTGGCGACTGGGTCCGTCATCCCTTGGCGCCAACTTGTATTTGCGCCGGCATGTCACATTTACTTAAGCGGCGCGGGCGTGATGGCATTAGCCTTGAATTGGCTTGGGGACACAGAAAACTGCTATTGCCCCAGTCATCCACATCTGGAAAAGCATGAGATGGAGGGATGGAAGGAGAGAGGGAAGGAGAAGTGATTGGAGAGTTGAGGCACGGTAAAATCATGGTAACCAGTGGTTACATAAGACCTTGCAGAACAGGCTGGATGGAGCAGTTTGTTCAGGCGTGTGGAGCCGGTTGTATGACTTTGATTCAAGTGATTGTGACAGAGGAAAAACAGACGTGAATAGAATGTTCTTGGCCGCAGCAATAACATTTGAAGGAAAATAAAGCCGAGAGATGTTTTGTGTGTCAGGGAAATAACATGGAATAGTTACTGGATGATAGTTCTCTTTTCAAAGAAAAAGTATGGTGCATCACTCTTCCATGTTTATTGTCAGAAACACATTAAATGCTGGGAGCCAAATTGACGGTCACTCAATGTGGACCCAAGCACAATAAGCGTCGTGTCAGGGCTTATTTCAAGATTATTTCCTGGGTTGTATTCATTAGTCTAAAATGTAGTAAGACATTTTGCAATGGAAATAGATAACGAGTGTTTCTCAGGGAATCCTTCCCTTTTTCATTCCGTTTTCTTACTTTTGATGCCAAATGAATATGACCCCGGGAAAAATATTTCTCATTCGTCTTTTCTCTACATCAGTCTATCTCCGAAAACATTCCATTCCAACTTTGGGTCGATGGTGCTTCTTGGGCTCTGTGAAGAAGAAAAAAAGTCCACCCTCATTTTGCTGATGATACTGTTTCTCATGGACATGTAACAGTGATTTGCCTAATTATTATTTTCTTTTAATCATCCATGGGAACATAATTCCCCCAGCTACCTCATTCTTCTAGGAATTGCCTCTGGTATAATGTTTTTTTTTTTACAGTCTCTGAAGATTATTAAACAGAGAGAGAATTATAATTTCCCAGTAGAGAGGGAGGGATCTTGGTCGCTTCTCAATAGTTGCTTCCTTACTTCCTTGTCCACTTTTCCATGAATTATCTCTGATCTGTCAGGGTAAGGAAAGCAAGATGGAATCAAGATAACCAGTCTTCCAATTTTAACCATCATTTGTGCTAAAGGAATATAAAAAAAGGAGATACCCAGCTAACAATTCTAGAGAGAGAGAACCTTTTTTTTATGTTACCCGTAATGTTCCCCTAACGTTTGATTGTCAATTTTTCCGTTAGTTGGGGGAACAAAAACCTTTTGGGAACCTTTTTAGCATGCTTTTGCGTTAGAGTTAGGAGAGCATTCCCTTAATGTCAAACAGAACATACCCAGAACGTGATTACCACGTACTCAGAATATCCTACATTAATGTTCTAGACACCTTTCATGGGTCATTGCAAGAACATTCATGTGTCCAGTTCTCTGTCCATTAGGAGAATATTCCATCAAGGTCCACCAAAGATACACAGAACATGGTTGCCATGTTCTCAGAACATAAGATATTCATGTTCTAGACCAAGTTTCATTGGAACGTTACAAGAACATTCATGTGTCCACTTTCCTGAGAGTTAGGAGAATATTCCATCAACGGATCACTAAACATACGTAGAACATGGTTGCCTTGTTCTCAAAACATAAAATGTTCTAGACACGTTTGATGGGAAAGACGCAAGAACATTTCTGTGTATCAGTTGTCAGGACGTCGCATGATGGTCTTAAAGAAGCGTTCTCCCCCCCAAAAAATTATTCACACCGAAATATGTTTATAGAGCTGCAAGTCTAAGAAGCGGAAGATCTGTTCTATGTGCACTTTTTCTATTCCGTTCTTATGTTTTCTACAGTACTTGCAGCTCTTACTTTCGGTTTTGTACACCAGCTTCAAACAGCTGAAAATATAATACTTTTGGTTATGAAAAATATATTTCATAGCGGTTTAGATGGTACAATGATTCTCTGTACTATACTTGTTTTGTCACATAAACTGAAATGCGAGTTTTTGCAACCAGTAAATGACGGAGCGATTTCTGAATAGGGGATGGTCTCTTGGAAACGTTGGATGGTCTCAAAATGTTGTATCAAGACTGCCCAAATGTGCCTAATTTGTTTATTAATAACTTTTCATGTTCGAAACTGTGCACTCTCCTCAAACGATAGCATGGTATTCTTTCACTGTAATAGCTACTGTAAATTGGACAGTGCAGTTAGATTAACAAGAATTTAGGCTTTCTGCCAATATAGATATGTCTATGTCCTGGGAAATGTTCTTGTTACTTCCAACCTCATGCTAACTGCATCAGCCTACGTTAGCTCAACCGTCCCGCAGGGGACCCACCTTGGTAAGGAGATTAAGCTATTTCAGCATTTAGACATAGCCCGTCTCTCACCTCAATACAGTAACCCTCTTCACATCATTCCCCCCTCATATCACAATCTGCTTTGCAGAGGATCTGACAGAGCTGCATCAATCACATATCTCATTGTTGTCTCTGTCAGTTTGGGGGTCAAGCCTGCAGTTCGCTCACTGCCCAAAGTACTCTGGGAGATGAAGATGATGGATTGTGACCAGTGCTGGCAGTTTAAGGCCACGTCTGCTGGTGTGTATTAGTGTGTTTGTGTGAGTGTGTGAGTGTGTGTTATTGTGTGTGTGTCGGAAGATCATTGTCTAGGGGCAACCTACTACTAGAGACGCCAGTGTGAGGTAGTATTAGATATCCCCCTGGTGAGAGCATATAGATCAGAAATCATTTTCACACGTCGCGTGCGAGTGGTAGGACAGTATTACAGTCCTTCGCTCATGGGCCACGCAACAGAGGTCACATCTCCAGAAGTGACAGTGCGCCGATCCCGTCTCTACCAGTCACGAGTCCCGAGCTTACATCACCAATTCCAGTGCATTAACCTCCTTTCCCCTTGCTAGTAAAGTGGAGTTCCCGAGAAAGATGGCTGGGGTAGGGGGTCAAGGATATCACTGTCTTTCTTTCGACTCCGTTCGCTGATGGGCCAAATGGGACAATGATGGGGGTCTCAGAGAGGGACAGGCTTGGGAAGGTTAGCGTTGAGTTGGCCCCTATGGGTACGACCATAGGCTCAAGGAGATTTATAGCACTACTCGACCCGTCCTTGCGACAGATTTCTGAGGTCTCGGGCTGGAACAATTGGATAACTGCCACTGGCTACAGAGATGATTGCCTGGCAATCACTTTTGTGACACGTGATAGCAGATCCCTGCTCTAACTGTGGCTGTACCATTGAATGGGTTTGCCGTATAATTTGCGACTCAGTTTCCACTGCTACTAGAAAATACTGTTTAGTAAGAATGGGTAGTTTCTTGTAATTATGTCAAATAATTCAACACAATTAGGAACTACCTATCCCATAGGGCGGCGCCCAATTGGCCCAGCGTCGTCCGGTTTAGGGAAAGGGTTATGGCCCGAGGTAGGCCGTCATTGTAAAATAAGAATTTGTTTTTAAACTGACGTGCCTAGATAAAAAAAATGTTAAATCATTTAAAAAATCAATTGATGCCTAGTAGCGCTAGATTCATAACCGTATATTTCCCATTTTGCTTGGTCATTTTTGTCTTGTATAATAAAGAGAAATCATGTGCAAAGAAGTTATTTAGGAATTTCCAGGGCTTTACTGTGGTAAAGTAGCGGGGCACTCTGTTGATTCTTTTCACAGGACGAGAAGGGACAAGCAAGGATATTATGATTCATAAAAAAATAGCATACTACAAATCACTGTGAATGAAGCTCATATTTTCCTCGGCCTACGGCACAATCCTGACCGAGAATGACCCATCTTATCACAACATCTCTATTAAATTCTCAAACCCCGAAACAAACAACTCAATTAGGCGAGATTTGAAGCCATGACCTACCTTTGAAAAGCTGATCTGTCAACTGGGGAGAATAACACAGCAGAATGCATACTCATGATGCCAATAGGACCTACGTTGGAGTGTGTGGGTGTCCATGTATCGTGTGTGTGTGTATCGTGTGTGCGTGTGTGTGCGTGTGTCAGTTTGTGTGTGTGTGTGTACTGCTTGTTTACTTATTATCATGCACCGTGGGTAAGTAAAGAAGTGGCCACAGCACTCGATAGATTGAGCAGATTTAAGGGTTTCCCCTTTCATTCGTCAGCAGCCATTAGCCGGCTGCCTGAGCACTGTCTAGCGAAACAAGATTAGAGTTGAACCCCCCCCCATTCTCCTTCTATGTAGATGGGCACACTATGTTTTATGAATGTTACGCGGAGGAACGAAGGGATGAGGGACGAATAGAAGAAGGAAGGGGGGAGGAGGGCTTTATTTGAATCCGATACTGCTTTTAATGAGGAACCTGTGTCAGCGGGGGAGAAACAGGAGAGCGAGAGTAGAGGAAAAGAGACGACGTTGCCCTAGCTCTACTTTTCTGAGATGTATTCATACCCTGTGCAAGATCAATATGGATTGGCTGGTGTTTTTGTTGTTGTTGCTGTCGCTACTGTTAAAAAAAAGCTGTTCACCAGTGTAACGGTTTTCAAGGTGTGAAGGAGAGTCGGACCAAAATGCAGCGTGTAGATTGCGATCCATGTTTAATAAACAAACGTAAAACACGAATCAATTACAAACACTACAAAACAAAGAACGTAACGAAAACCGAAGCAGCCTATACTTGTGTAAACTAACACAGCGACAGGAACAACGACACTAAGGACAATCACCCACGAAACACTCAAAGAATATGGCTGCCTAAATATGGTTCCCAATCAGAGACAACGATAAACACCTGCCTCTGATTGAGAACCACTCCAGACAGCCATAGACTTTGCTAGATACCTCCACTAAGCCACACACCCAATAACTAACAAAACCCCAAGACAAAACACACCACAATAAACCCATGTCACACCCCGGCCTGACCGAATACATAAAGACAAACACAAAATACTTCGACCAGGGCGTGACAACCAGGCTGGCAACGGTGAAAAGAAGTTTCAGAAAGCGATGATGGCACACATTTCAGCATACACATTGGCTCCTGTGATGACAAAGCATCAAGTGGCTCAGTTGGTAAGGCACGTTTCTTGCAATGCCAGCATTGTGGGTTCAATTCCCATGGGGTGCCAGTATGAAACATGCATGCACTCACTACTGTATATTTCTCTGGAAAGAAGCTTCTGATAAAATGTCAATGTTAAGTGGAGTTTCCTTTTGGGATGAACATATTACCATCTTAGTGGGCACTGGTCAAAAGTTGTGTACTATGTAGGGAATAGGTTGCCATGTGGGATTCCGCACCACATGGTGAGGTTTTTTGTTGTTGTTGTCATTGCCAGGAGTGAACTTCCACTTTCTTTTTTTACTGACATTTTACAGTCAAGAAAAAGATTTTGAACGAAGATTAGGTGTTATTTGAAGGGAGGGAGGAAGAGAATGAGAGGGGAAGGATGTCGACTGTGTCCTCTTCTCAAGGTCATTCTGACAAAGATCGGTTACCTCCCAAACAAACGGCACCCTATTCCCTATGTTGTGCACTGCTTTTGACCAGGGTCCGTAGGGCTTAAGGTAGTTCACTATAAAGGTAGTAGGGTTTCATTTGTGTTTCAACCACAGACACAACACAGAAAAAGATTAGGCAGTCTCCGTGGTTTCTCTCAGGTATGGACAGTTTTTAAAATGAACATTTCACTGACTTTGAGTTTGATGAGACTCTGGATGCTATTGTCACCCACTGCATTCTAATGGTCAAACACAGTGAGAAGATGACTTCATTTGCTTCGGGTGAGAACTATTGAGAGGCTCGTACATATCTACCTCCCCGGGCTAGCGCTAACCTGCTTAGACAGGTGGCGAACATTACCTGTCTGAAGATGATTCATGACGTGTTGTACACATGCACAGGAGGATATAACCCATGTATTATGGTGGCATTACACTTTAATTGCACATCTATAAAGCATTTACAGTACATTCAGAAAGTATTCAGACCCCCTTGACTTTACACACTTTGTTACATTTCAGCCTCATTCTAAAATATCATTCACAATATCCCATAATGACAAAGCAAAAACTGTTTTTTAGAAATGTTTGCGCAAATATATACAGTGGGGCAAAAAAGTATTTAGTCAGCCACGAATTGTGCAAGTTCTCCCACTTAAAAAGATGAGAGGCCTGTAATTTTCATCATAGGTACATTTCGACTATGACAGACAAAATGAGAACGCATTGTAGGATTTTTAATTTATTTATTTGCAAATTATGGTGGAAAATAAGTATTTGGTCACCTACAAACAAGCAAGATTTCTGGCTCTCATAGACCTGTAACTTCTTCTTTAAGAGGCTCCTCTGTCCTCCACTCGTTACCTGTATTAATGGCACCTGTTTGATCTTGTTATCAGTATAAAAGACACCTGTCCACAACCTCAAACAGTCACACTCCAAACTCCACTATGGCCAAGACCAAAGAGCTGTCAAAGGACACCAGAAACAAAATTGTAGACCTGCACCAGGCTGGGAAGACTGAATCTGCAATAGGTAAGCAGCTTGGTTTGAAGAAATCAACTGTGGGAGCAATTATTAGGAAATGGAAGACATACACTGATAATCTCCCTCGATCTGGGGCTCCATGCAAGATCTCACCCCGTGGGGTCAAAATGATCACAAGAGCGGTGAGCAAAAATTGTTTTTGCACCCTTTCCCAAGGCTGAAACCTTGAACAAAGACTGTTGACATCTAGTGGAACCCATAGGAATTGCAATCTAGGAGCTGGAATTGCATATGCCTGATAGCTTTCCAATGTAAGAGCATGGGCTCTCCAAAACATATTGTGGTTTTTTCTTTGGATTTTCTCCTACATTATTTTAACATTTCTACAAACTTCAAAGTGTTTTCTATCCAATGGTATCAATTATATGCATATCCTGGCTTCTGGGCCTGAGTAACAGGCAGTTTACTTTGTGCACGACAGACAGGAAGTGGAGAAAAATAGACCCTAGCTTGAAGAAGCTTTTACTTAACTAAAGTTTCTTTAAAAAAGTAGTTCACTACATCCAAACAACTTAATAAAAATGATCATATCTAAATCTGAAATGTCGTGGACAAAAGAATTGCAGGACCAGATCACTCTGGAGTCAGATGTTTTTTGTGTAAATTATAGTAAACCGAAACATGTTTCTAGTGAGAATAAGGCAGGTCTGATGCCGAAAAAGAAAGGAAATGATTGCCTACTTCACCCGTATTTTCTCTTCTTTGTGCAAAAAAAGTATTGTGTTCTTCCAGTAGTTAGCTACACCGGTACATGGCAAAACAGTAAATAATTATGAAAACACAGTCAAGATTTTAATTCAGTTCAACTACCACCAAGCTACTGAAAAATGTTGTTTAATTACTAGTTGATGTAGTTCACTACACCCCAACACTGTTGACAAAAAGGTCACTGGTTTGAATTCCCGAGACGACTAGGTGAAAAATCTGTTGACGTGCCCTTAAGCAAGGCACTCCAATAATGGCTGATCCCTAGCTGTGATCCCCCTCTTCAATTTAGTGCATGAATGTAAGAGGACGAATGTAAGCACACACCTAATTATTATTATTACTTTTGCATTCCTACGCAACCTAACTCTGGAAAAGTCTTACATGTCCAAGTCCCGATCTGAAGTGGGAACTCTGTCACCTGATGTTAAAGCTCCATTAGGCCTCTATAACCATTCACACCTTATTGTGGATATACCCGATTGGCTCGTGGCAGGCCGTGGCCCAGAGGCGAACACTGCCCAAACTCCTACTTACACACACACATCACAGGAGGTTGGTGGCACTTTAATTGAGGAGGATGGGCTCATAGTATTGGCTAGAATGGAATAAATGTAATGGTGTTGAACTCATCAAACACACGGTTATCATGTTTGAGACCATTCCATTCACTCCATTTCAGCCATAATTATAAGCCATCATTCTCTCGTGACACACATAGCATCAGTCACGTATTTGTCACACAGCTCACACACACCCGAGTCCATGTCCACTTACTGAGCCCGGATACAGGATTAATAGGAACAGACTTTGCCTCTGGTACAGGCTCTAGTCTTTCATTTTAATTGTTTCACTGTTTGGGTCGTGTAACTGGTGTGACAAGTGGAGGAGTGTTGGCCTAAGACAACATGGCGGAGAACAGCTGGAGGCGAGCGAGCGAGCAAGCAAGAGAGAGTGTGTATGAGTGGGTGGGTGAGTGTGTGAGTGAGTGAGTGAGTGACAACAATGGAGACTCAGCTCCAACAACATCAGCAGAGCTGGGGCTCAAATTGCCAAAGGTCGACAGAAGTGGCGATTCTTCGTTTTTGTAGTTGATTTTTAATTAGTGACTGATGTGGACCTGCAGGGGCCCTGTAGGGGACCTGTGATGGACAATCGATGACAACCAACAGTACTGGGGCCTAATGGAACTGGAGTTGTTTTTCCGTGGTTTAGCCATTTGACTTAAACTGTTGTGGATGTTGCTAAACAGTGGGGTTGGTGATTCAACCCCAGCAAGTGCTGATGTGGTTCTGGTCATGCCCTGTCCTTATAGGGTGCCAAGCTAACCTCACTAAGAAACTGACAAAGTGCTACATTCCATTATATGTGCAAGAAAAATAAACACGTTAGGGATTTCTCATTAAAATGCTAATGTGGATAATTCATTTGAAAACATTCAATAAAATAGACAAGGTAACATTGTGTCAGGCAGGACAGACTGCAAACGTGCACTTTAAGCTGCATGAGACTTTGATGACCTCTACCCTCGCTCTGGGCACCTCTCTCTTTCTCGCTCTTGACCTCCCTCTTTGTCACTTGCTGCCTGAAAGGGAAACTTTACTCCCCATGAACATTTCTCACCATATGTGCTCTGTGTCAATTAATCTAATGGCGCTGGAGCATGAGAGAGAAGGTGGGAAAGAGACCGAGAGAGGGCAAAGACACGACATGTGTCTCTTTCATTCTGGCATTGCCTTATCAGCACAGAGAGATCCTTGATGAAAACCTTTTCCAGAGCGCTCAGGACCTCAGACTGGACCAAAGGTTCACCTTCCAACAGGACAGTGAGCCTAAGCACACAGCCAAGACAACGCAGAAGTGGCTTCAGAGCAAGTCTCTGAATGTCCTTGAGTGGCCCAGAGCCCGGACTTGAACCCGATCGAACATCCCTGGAGAGACCTGAAAATGGCTGTGGAGTGAAGCTCCCCATCCAACGGACAGAGCTTGAGAGGATCTGCAGTGAAGGATGGGAGAATCTCCAAGGACAGGTGTTCCAAGCTTGTAGCGTCATACCCAAGAAGACTCAAGGCTGTAATTGCTGCCAAAGGTGCTTCAACAAAGTACTGAGTAAAGGGTCTGATACTTATGTAAATGTGATATTTCTCTTTTATTTTTAATGAATTTTGCCATTATGGGTTATTGTGTGTAGATTCATTTTAGAATAAGGCTGTAACGTAACAAAATGTGGAAAGAGTCAAGGGGTCCGAATATTTACAAATGTCAGTTATGTTGCGAAAGTATCTCCCTTCTCTATCGCTTTTGTTCCTTGTTCCTGATGCGGGGGACAGGGGTTCAATCTTTTCATATCTAGTCATTTTACAATGAACCAAGTTTGGTGGCATATGCATTTCCTGGCCACAGGCATGGTTGTTCATGCAGTGGTTACAATGTAACACTATCGTGGGTGCTGGGAGTCAGGAAGCAAGTGCAGGTGGTGATTAATAAGAAACAAAACATGAAACATGAGTAGCGTACAGACATGCAACACAGTTTGTGTACTTTGTCCAGATCTCAGAGTGTCGAGCTGAGGATGTGGCAGGTTGTGGCTCTGGGATGATACTTATTTGACGACATAAAAGCTATCAGAATTTTTGTCCCTCAAATCTGATGGATGGAATGAAAAAGGTGTTAGCTCCAGCACAACTCAGTGTCAACCTCGTATTGACCATTTCCAATCTGGAAAGAAAGTAAAAAAAAAAAAAAAACTTTAATAGGACTCAGGATTTATCGTCAACAACACGACCAAATATTTCTACATACCTGTGTGATTGTCATGATTGTCGTACTGATGAGACCAAGGCCCAGCGTGAATAGAGTTCCACATATTTTTTATGAATTGAAACTCACAACCAACCAACCAACCAAAACGTGAGGCTACTAGTGTGCACACAGGCACCTAACTGTAGACAAGATCCCACACCAGAAAGTGGGAAAAAGGGCTGCCTAAATATGATCCCCAATCAGAGACAACGATAAACAGCTGTCTCTGATTGGGAACCATATCAGGCCAACGTAGACATAGAAAAACCTAGAGTACCTACCCTAGTCACACCCTGACCTAACCAAAATATATAGAAAACAGAGATATCTAAGGTCAGGGCGTGACAGTGATGGTGCCAGGGAACGGTTCTCCGTCATATTGTACGAGGACCCACTTTCCCACTTCCAAAACTGGCTCTGCATTCTCCTTTTCTGACAATGTCTCGGTGTTGAAGGAATTAAAATTGCTCTGTGTTTTAATACCCAATTAAAATTAAACACTCTGTCAATTCATAAGGATTTGTAATTCCCTTATTCTATAATAATAGACAGAGCCCAGTCTTTAAGTCAGACAGCAGAGTTTATTCACGAGAGTACTCCATACGATACAGTTTACCACAGGTTATAAACGGAAAATGACGTCATTAGTTCCAACACCAACCCGTGCCATCTCCGTTTCCAGTACAAAGGCTGTATCTCAAGTCTTCCCACATCCGTCTCCCTACCAATTTAATATAATTTACGAGTCAAGGTTTTCTTGTGTAGATTAGCATTCTAGCCAGTCTGATTCATTTGTACCAAGGAACAGACAGTCATTGTTTCTAACTCTTGACCACATTCACACACATTATATTCAGTACTGGGATCAAGAAAGAAAATTCATACATATACAGTAACATAATAGTATTCTGATTAGTACATCCTGATTGAATTGTATACAAATTATTTTGGACTGAAGCACCCACAGGCAAAATCACAAAAGCAGGGTACTTCTCGGGTGTGGATAAGGCCTGGTTTTGCCGATGTCAGCTTAAGGAGAAAATAAAATACATTTTAGGTGGAATTCAACTCAGACATACATCATTCATTGTTTAAAACTTCTTGTGACTCCCAAACCCGCATACGGGAGCGTAATCATTGCCTGAAACGAATTAGCATAACGCAACGGACATAAATATCCCTAGAAAATATTCCTATTCATGAAAATTACAAATGAAATATATTGAGACACAGCTTAGCCTTTTGTTAATCACCCTGTCATCTCTGATTTTCAAAATATGCTTTACAGCCAAAGCTAGACAAGCATTTGTGTACGTTTATCGATAGCCTAGCATAGCATTATGCCTTGCTAGCAGCAGGAAACCTCGTCACAAATCAGAAAAGCAATCAAATTAAAGCGTTTACCTTTGATGAACTTCGGATGTTTTCACTCACGAGACTCCCAGGTAGATAGCCAAAGTTCATTTTCCCAAAATGTTATTTCTGTAGGCGAAATAGCTCCGTTTGTTCAAAAAATATTCCAAATTAGCTCCATAATATTGACAGAAACATGCCAAACGTTGTTTATAATCCATCCTCAAGGTGTTTTTCTAATATATATATATTCGATAATATATCCATCGGGACAAATAGTTTTTCATTAGGACCGATTGGAGTAATGGCTACCTCTGTATTTTAAGCGAGAATCTCTCTCGGAGCCACCATGTGACCACTTACGCAATGTGGCCGCCTACGGCCATTCTTCAACATAAATGCGGAAAACTACGTCACAATGCTGTAGACACCTTGGGGAATTACGTAGAAAGCGTTAGCTGTTTCATAGCACACTCACAGTTCAATAGGGACTCATTGGAACGTAACGCTTTCAAAACCTAGGTCACTTCCGGATTGGATTTTTCTCAGGCTTTCGCCTGCAACATCAGTTTTGTTATACTCACAGACAATATCTTTACAGTTTTGGAAACGTTAGTGTTTTCTATCCAAAGCTGTCAATTATATGCATATTCTAGCATCTAGTCCTGACAAAATATCCCGTTTAAAACAGGAACTTTTTTTTCCAAAAATGAAAATACTGCCCCCTGGTACCAACAGGTTAATATTAAGGATCCAGTGTTGTGTGAAATGTCTTATGCAATTGCTGCATGTCCTGTACACGCAGGACATGTCATCGTCACGACATTGGCCTGTACTGGACTGCACTGTACAGTGTCCCTTGGGGATGATGTTTCTATGACCCCAAGCTGGTGCAGCTTCTTTATCTTCAAGCCAAAGTTTTAATGCGTTTTGCAAGCACATGTTTCTCTGTGACTCATCGCTGCCCAATCCAAAATGGCTTAAGTTTAAAGAATTGAGCCTTGGAAAGGTTGTGCCTAGGATTCTCAGACAAATCTTCTATGAAGATTTGCCATAGTGTCCGTTAAGGCTCTCTAACAGAATATCTGGCCCTTTTTCCGATTTATTACAGTGGAGGGTTCATCTTGATGAAGGAATCCGCTAACAAGTGTGAGCATAGTCTTCCCTGGCTGTTATCGGGTAATGTTATCTGATGACCTCTGTCATTTTCTGGACCTCTCTGCCTTCCATGCTGACAATTGCCTTCTTGCTCTTGGCCATCATCTCAAGTCTTTTGTCTTTTTAGGTTGACCATCTCCAGAAGCTTCTCTTCTGTGAAGCACAACTTTGAAAGTGTTTTCTTTCTTCTGTTCTTTTTAGTGATTCCTTTGGGGTAAATGTCTTCATTGGTCCTGGTGTCTGTGGAGATATCTCTTCTTACTGACTGTGTGTGTGTCCTATAGAAGGGACTGAATGGCTCACAGACTGTTCGCACATCCTTACAGTAGGGACTCAAATCAAAGTTTAGTTGTCACGTGCGCCAAATTCAACAGGTGTAGGTAGATCTTACAGTGAAATGCTTACTTACAGACTAACCAATAGTGCAAAAAAGGTTTTAGGTGAACACATTACAGACTGTGTGTATGCCTGTATGTGTGTGCGTGTGCGTGTGTGTGTGTACACATATCCTATTGTAGGGACGGAATTACTGAATATAAGATCAGCGTCAACTCACCATCAGTACGACCAAGAATATGTTTTTCGCGATGCGGATCCTGTGTTCTGCCTTACAACCAGTGTAACGGAGTGGATTACATGCAGCGACCCAAAAAAACGACTCAGAAAAAGAGGGAAACGAAGCGGTCTTCTGGTCAGACTCCGGAGACGGGCACATCGTGCACCACTCCCTAGCATTCTTCTTGCCAATGTCCAGTCTCTTGACAACAAGGTTGATGAAATCCGAGCAAGGGTAGCATTCCAGAGGGACATCAGAGACTAACGTTCTCTGCTTCACGGAAACATGGCTAACTGGAGAGACGCAATCCGAAGCGGTGCAGCCAGCGGGTTTCTCCACGCATCGCGCCGACAGAAACGAACATCTTTCTGGTAAGAAGAGGGGCGGGGGCGTATGCCTTATGGCCAACGTGACATGGTGTGATGAAAGAAACATACAGGAACTCAAATCCTTCTGTTCACCTGATTTAGAATTCCTCACAATCAAATGTAGACCGCGCATTATCTACCAAGAGAATTCTCTTCGATTATAATCACAGCCGTATATATACCCCCCCAAGCAGACACATCGATGGCTCTGAACGAACTTTATTTAACTCTCTGCAAACTGGAAACGATTTATCCGGAGGCTGCATTCATTGTAGCTGGGGATTTTAACAAGGCTAATCTGAAAACAAGACTCCCTAAATTTTATCAGCATATCGATTGCGCAACCAGGGGTGGAAAGACCCTGGATCATTGTTACTCTAACTTCCACGACGCATATAAGGCCCTGCCCCGCCCCCCTTTCGGAAAAGCTGACCACGACTCCATTTTGTTGATCCCTGCCTAAAGACAGAAACTAAAACAAGAAGCTCCCACGCTGAGGTCTGTCCAACGCTGGTCCGACCAAGCTGACTCCACACTCCAAGACTGCTTCCATCACGTGGACTGGGAGATGTTTCGTATTGCGTCAGATAACAACATTGACGAATACGCTGATTCGGTGTGCGAGTTCATTAGAACGTGCGTTGAAGATGTCGTTCCCATAGCAACGATTAAAACATTCCCTAACCAGAAACCATGGATTGATGGCAGCATTCGTGTGAAACTGAAAGCGCGAACCACTGCTTTTAATCAGGGCAAGGTGTCTGGTAACATGACCGAATACAAACAGTGCAGCTATTCCCTCCGCAAGGCTATCAAACAAGCTAAGCGCCAGTACAGAGACAAAGTAGAATCTCAATTCAACGGCTCAGACACAAGAGGCATGTGGCAGGGTCTACAGTCAATCACGGACTACAGGAAGAAATCCAGCCCAGTCACGGACCAGGATGTCTTGCTCCCAGGCAGACTAAATAACTTTTTTGCCCGCTTTGAGGACAATACAGTGCCACTGACACGGCCTGCAACGAAAACATGCGGTCTCTCCTTCACTGCAGCCGAGGTGAGTAAGACATTTAAACGTGTTAACCCTCGCAAGGCTGCAGGCCCAGACGGCATCCCCAGCCGCGCCCTCAGAGCATGCGCAGACCAGCTGGCCGGTGTGTTTACGGACATATTCAATCAATCCCTATACCAGTCTGCTGTTCCCACATGCTTCAAGAGGGCCACCATTGTTCCTGTTCCCAAGAAAGCTAAGGTAACTGAGCTAAACGACTACCGCCCCGTAGCACTCACATCCGTCATCATGAAGTGCTTTGAGAGACTAGTCAAGGACCATATCACCTCCACCCTACCTGACACCCTAGACCCACTCCAATTTGCTTACCGCCCAAATAGGTCCACAGACGATGCAATCTCAACCACACTGCACACTGCCCTAACCCATCTGGACAAGAGGAATACCTATGTGAGAATGCTGTTCATCGACTACAGCTCGGCATTCAACACCATAGTACCCTCCAAGCTCGTCATCAAGCTCGAGACCCCGGGTCTCGACCCCGCCCTGTGCAACTGGGTACTGGACTTCCTGACGGGCCGCCCCCAGGTGGTGAGGGTAGGCAACGACATCTCCTCCCCGCTGATCCTCAACACTGGGGCCCCACAAGGGTGTGTTCTGGCCCTCTCCTGTACTCCCTGTTCACCCACGACTGCGTGGCCACGCACGCCTCCAACTCAATCATCAAGTTTGCGGACGACACAACAGTGGTAGGCTTGATTACCAACAACGACGAGACGGCCTACAGGGAGGAGGTGAGGGCCCTCGGAGTGTGGTGTCAGGAAAATAACCTCACACTCAACGTCAACAAAACTAAGGAGATGATTGTGGACTTCAGGAAACAGCAGAGGGAACACCCCCCTATCCACATCGATGGAACAGTAGTGGAGAGGGTAGCAAGTTTTAAGTTCCTCGGCATACACATCACAGACAAACTGAATTGGTCCACTCACACAGACAGCATCGTGAAGAAGGCGCAGCAGCGCCTCTTCAACCTCAGGAGGCTGAAGAAATTCGGCTTGTCACCAAAAGCACTCACAAACTTCTACAGATGCACAATCAAGAGCATCCTGGCGGGCTGTATCACCGCCTGGTATGGCAACTGCACCGCCCTCAACCGTAAGGCTCTCCAGAGGGTAGTGAGGTCTGCACAACGCATAACTGGGGGCAAACTACCTGCCCTCCAGGACACCTACACCACCCGATGCTACAGGAAGGCCATAAAGATCATCAAGGACATCAACCACCCGAGCCACTGCCTGTTCACCCCGCTGTCATCCAGAAGGCGAGGTCAGTACAGGTGCATCAAAGCTGGGACCGAGAGACTGAAAAACAGCTTCTATCTCAAGGCCATCAGACTGTTAAACAGCCACCACTAACATTGAGTGGCTACTGCCAACACACTGTCAATGACACTGACTCTACTCCAGCCACTTTAATCATGGGAATTGATGGGAAATGATGTAAATATATCACTAGCCACTTTAAACAATGCTACCTTATATAATGTTACTTACCCTACATTATTCATCTCATATGCATACGTAGATACTGTACTCTATATCATCGACTGCATCCTTATGTAATACATGTATCACTAGCCACTTTAACTACGCCACTTGGTTTACATACTCATCTCATATGTATATACTGTACTCGATATCATCTACTGTATCTTGCCTATGCTGCTCTGTACCATCACTCATTCATATATCCTTATGTACATATTCTTTATCCCCTTACACTGTGTATAAGACAGTAGTTTTTTGGGGAATTGTTAGTTAGATTACTTGTTCGTTATTACTGCATTGTCGGAACTAGAAGCACAAGCATTTCGCTACACTCGCATTAACATCTGCTAACCATGTGTATGTGACAAATAAAATTTGATTTGATTTGAATGGCTTACAGACTGTGTGGACATGCTATTATACAAACTAAATGGCTTACTCATTGTGTGTGAGTGTGTGTGCGTGTGTGTGGTGGACATGTGCGCTCGCATGTGTCGACTTTCTATAGACGCTATGAGGCCACAGACACATATGCCAATTACTCTTTCTGTAACCTCTCTCTCCTTCCTTCTGTACTCTTCCAGCAGTTCTGGGTTGGTTTAGACTTTCTCTGAATTTTGTCAGCCTTCGCTAAGGTTTTGTCACTTGCTGACTGTCTGCAATTAAAACAGGACAAAGCAAAATCAAGTCTGTAAATAATATTATTAACTATTAATTGAAATATATAGTCTGTTTAAATTGTCATTACCGAAACAGAAGTTCTCTACCGCAACGGCCTTAAATTGCAGCAATATGTGAGAAAGGTGTTGGAGGATGAGCATGTTTTGCAAACAATAGAGAAGCCATGATGACTAGGCAATTTCTTACTCAATGAACATATTTAGACATTAAATATATTTTCCATAGATAATTTTAAATAGAACATTTTTCCAAATGTGGAAAACTATCTGCATCAGTAATGATAATCAATACTGTCGTGTGCACATTCTGACAAGAATGTTTAACTTTTAGCTGGAGAAATATAAAGAGATCTGCTTACCAGGTAGCCATCTTGAAGGTAGTGGCAGATGATGATGTTCAAAATTAGACTTTATTTAAAGTGTTCTGTGTGTGTAAACAGTCCTTAAACAAAATGTCACTTCATTTTTCCATTATTATTATTATTAAGTTAATACTTTCTGTAATTTGAAAACATCAGTACAACATCCATTTATCTTTTTCAGAATATTTTCATTTCACTCTGTTTAAATTACAACATAACATACTTTCAGAGCTGGACGTGGTGCGGTAATGAGAAAACGCAATAAAATACAAAAAATTATTCCTAAATTGAAATTACTCTGTGCAAGGTAGAGAACACTATCTTTATAATATTTTGTTATATTACATGTTTTATATTTAAAATGATTACTGCCATGGTATTTGAATGGTTTCATGAGAATGACCCACCCGTGATGTGAATTGGGGGCCACGGTCTGAGACGATGTCCTCCGGAAGGCCATAATGCCGGAAGATCTGCTGGAACAGTGCCTCAGCAAGCTGGATAGCAGTAGGGAGACCAGAGAGGGATGAAGCGACCTGATTTTTAAAACCTGTCCACAACCACCAGAATGTTGGTGAAACTGTCAGAGGGGAGATCGGTAAAGTCAATGGACAGATGAGACCAGGGACGCTGAGGCACAGGAAGGAGTTTTCCTGCTGGAGCGTTCCCAAGAGACTTAGTTTGGGCATGCACAGGACCTGAGTTGACGTAGTGTGTTGGGTGGGTTCTCTCTCCAGAGCCTGGCGAATGTCCACATCTACGTCCCAGACCACAGGGGCTACGACATGAGGGGGAACCGGAAAACAGGTCATCTGGCACCCGGGTGACCAGTCCGTGATTCTCATCCTCGACCATGAGATGGTGGGGTTATCGTGTTGGAGCCATGGGAAACCGAGAATGAGTTTGTGAGCTGGTGCACTAGTGATGAAGGGGGTTGTTTTCCTGATGAATAGACTCCACGGTAAGGGGTGTGGGGATGTGTGTGACAGTTCCGGTTTCTAGTGGCCAGTTATCAAGGGTTTGAACCGGAAACGGAGAGGAGAGTGGGTTTGAGGGGATGTTCAGAGAGGAGGCAAGGGTCTGGTCAATAAAGTTGCCAGCGGCTCCGGAATTCACTAGCTCTGTAGAAACAGTACATGAGGGACAGCCAGCTAGTGTGGTCGACACTAAAAAGGGTTTAACAGAAACTGATGAAAATGGGATACTCACACCTGCCCCAGGATGTGGAAGATCATGTGACCGTCCCTCTGCTCTTGTGAATCCTGAGTTGGGACATACCGGACACTGCTGAAGCCCCCCTTAACCACAATAGAGACATAGCCTCAGCTGTCTCCATCTGCGTTGCTCTGCTTCGGGGAGGCGTGTGACCCCTACCTCCATAGGTTCAGGCTCTGCTACAGAGCGTTGGACCTCCTCGCGCAGTCCTCTTCGGAATAGTGTACAGAGCACCGGCTCATTCCAGACGTTGGATGCTGCTACTGTCCAAAAGGTGAGTGCTTCTGGTCAGCGGTCTGGTCATCCTGCTGTAGTTGGAGCAGGTGCCCACCCCCCTCTCTGCCCTCTGGTGGATGATCAAAAATAACTCTGAACAGAGCCATGAACCTCTCATACGAAGCCAGATCCTCCCCTCCTCTCTCCCAGACGTCTGTAGCCCACTCCAATGCCCGCCCAGAGAGCAGATAAATAACCATGGCAACCTTGGACCTCTTGGTGGTGGGGGCTCCCATCTGATGCACAAAATAGAGGGATCACTGGAGTAGGAAGCCACAGCAATTAGATGGTGTTCCGTCATATTTATCCGGAAGGGACAAACAGACATCACTGACCTGGGTGGACTGCTGAAGAGACGGAGGTGCTGGCTCGACTGGTGGCAGAGTATCCTCCGCTTGTGGAAGGCGATGCCTCTCGGCATGTTCGAGAAGCTGAAGGCTGCAAAGAACCTCTTCCATAGCCGTCCCCAGTTGTGCCAGCTGGTCATGGTGCTTACGAAGTAGGTATCCATGTTCGTCAACCATCTGGGAGATGTCCTGATTTCCTGCTGCTTCCATTTGTTGAGGCAGTATTCTGAAATGTGGGAGCTTGGAGTCAGGAAGCAAGCGTAGATGGTGAGTTTAATAATGAACCGAACATGACCAAAACAAGACACATGAGTAGCATACAGACATGAAACACATATTAAATACTGCCTTGGGAATAGACTTAAGGGAGTGCCAGATATAGGGGAGATAATGAGAGACTAAATGGAGTCCAGGTGAGCCTAATGATGAGGAGCAGGTGTGTGACGGCAGTCGATGTGACAAACACTGATCAAACATTCTCATAAAAGGCCTGCAGCAATGCGGCGGGAGGGATAGACATCATTTGCACATGCAAATCTGACTCGATACAGCGTTTGATTACTGAATTGTCGGCCTCAATTTAACTTCAGAGTTGCTTTTTTCTTTCTGAGGGCTAATCGGGGACAATTTCGGGAACTTGTGGAGACCCTGGTCAAAATAGGACTCTATCATTTCTAGGGAAAAAATATAAAATAATGAATACATCATCGTAAAAAATGTCCTGCAATTTTTTACAGTCAATTTCTGGCAGCACAGTACCCAGTAGGTTACTGTAAACTTAAAGTAAATGGCAGCACAGAAGCCAGTAATTTACTTTAGATTTACAGGACCTTTACTGTAGCACACATTTACAGCATATTACTGGAACACCTGACTACAGTAACATGCTGTATTTCTAGAATGTACAGTGGATTACTGGAAGCACAGTGGTTAGTAAACTGTGTCTTATTTAGAGTGCAGGTAGCTAGTGTTACATGTATTTGATAAAATAGGTATTGAAATACCTACAGTATATCATTTGTATTTCGCTGGTCAGAACTACAATACACGTTGCCTATTTTGTAACACTTTAATTAGTATTTTCTAATACAATTTTTTACTTGCAAGTAGCCCGCTCAAGTACAACATTCTCGGTAACGGTAACATAAATGTTTTACTTCTTATGACTGTGGCATATAATTGTTTACCTTAGTTTAATACACTGACCGTAAGACGCTCTGGATAAATGTAAAAAATTTTTTTTTTAAACACTTGCAAATCACACTGCTCGAAATTGTTGCAATGAACTCTGCTCCCAAACGAGGCCAAATTTGATGAATGCACAAATAGTTTGAGGGAAGAGCTCATTAGAATAATCCGCAGCAGTGTGCTTTGCAAATGTTAAAAATGAACGCTTACATTTTGGCCGTTTAGCAGATGCTCTTGTCCAGAGCAACTTACAGACAGTGCAGTCATCTTTTTTTGTTTTTGTTTTAACCGTCATGGGAAGTCAAATGTTTCTGTAACCTTTACTGGGAATCTTGTCATAGTTAAGAATACATTAGTCTTCAAAATGACCTGTATTTATAATGCAATACCTTTTGGATACATATTTGCTCATCTCTGGCTAGAGCAATGAATGTTAATGTAGATTCCTGTAAGTTACTGGAAAATTCAGAGCAACATCAAAGTGCTGTAAAATTAGCCTGCCATACTGTAAGAGAGTAAATGCATCTGTAATCATGATGGTGTTTTACTGTAATTACATGGGATTAGTGCAAGCAGGTTGGCTACTAGATATTTTTTTATATAACATCATATTTATGAATAGTTGGTGTTTTAGATCACTTGCACTTCTAGAGCCCTGAACAAAAGCTTCTAAAGTGACCTTGATTCCAAGGCAAAACAGATGAAAAGGACATGGCTTTAATATTCCACTGTTAATTGTTTAACCGCTACAGCAGTGGTTCCCACACTTTTTATAGTCCCATAGCCCTTCAAAACTCTGAGCGCAGCCCAATCCAGAAATCTGGCAGTGGCTTCTGATTAAATTCAATTATCACAGAACAGCTTGTTGCAATTTCGATGAGCCTCTCTTGTTCAGATATCGGTAAGTGGACTTGGAGGCAGGGCTTGAAAGGGATATCGAATCAAGTTGTTGGTGTTGTCCGTTTCAGGAAAGTACCTGCGTAATTGCACACCCAGTTCAAACATAGTGTTTGGCTATATCACATTTGACATTGTCTGTAAGCTTGAGTTCATTTGCACACAACAAATCATACAATGATGGAAAGACCTGTGTGTTGTCCTTGTTAATGCAGACAGAGAAGAGCTACAACTTCTTAAACATAGTCTCAGTTTCGTCCCGCACATTGAATATAGTTGCGGAGAGTCCCTGTAATCCTAGATTCAGATCATTCAGGCGTGTGAGAAACTCATCATCATGCAAGTGGTCAGACAAGTGAAAATTATGGTCAGTAAAGAAACATTTAAGCTCGTCTCTCAATTTTAAAAAATGTGTCAATATTTTACCTTTTGATAACCAGCACACTTCTGTATGTTGTAGAAGCATTACATGGTCGCTGCCCATATCATTGTATAATGCAGAAAATACACGAGAGTTCAGGGGCCTTGCTATAAAAAAGTTAAGCCTTTTCATTGTAGTGTCCAAAACATATTTCAAGCTGTCAGGCATTCCCTTGGCAGCAAGAGCCTCTCTATGGATGCTGCAGTGGACCCAAGTGGAGTCGGGAGCAACTACTTGCACACGCGTTACCACTCCACTACGTCTCCCTGTCATGGCTTTTGCACAATCAGTACAGATACCAACACATCTTGACCACCAAAGTTCATTTGATGTCACGAAGCTGTCCAGTACTTAAAAAATATCCTATCATGTTGTCCTTGTTTCCAGTGGTTTGCAAAAGAGGACGTCTTCCTTAATTGCCCCCCCCCATAAACGTAACAGACAAATACCAGGAGTGGTGCTAGGCTCGCCACGTCTGTTGACTCATCCAGCTGTAACACATATAATTCACTGGCTTGTATGCGAAGCAGTAATTGTTTCAAAACATCTCCTGTTATGTCACTGATGCACCATGAAACAGTGTAGTTTGATGGCATTGTCTGGCATTGTCTGTATATTTTTGGGGTCTTTTTCCCCCAGCATTGTCCCAGCCATATTTGCAGCAGCAGGAAGAATTAAGTTCTCCACAATAGTATGGGGTTTGCCTGTCCTAGCCACTCGGTAGCTCACCATATAAGACACTTCTAGCCCCTTCTTATTAATGGTATCTGTTGCTTTTATACATGTCTTACTACTTGACAGTCATCTTTATTCTCGCTCAAAAAACTCCCTTGGCTTATTTTTCAAATTGTCATGTTTCGTTCCAAAATGTCTGCAAAAGAGTGAAGGTTTCCCGCGAGAGAGTAATGGTAAATGTGACTGGATGGTAATTATTTGACTAGGCTTCCTGTATTTGACATTGTGGTGTTATTTTGCAGAACACTAGATGGTTTAATTTTATTGTTGGCAGTGAAATGAGACTACTCAGGTGAGAACAAATCCTCACCCAAATGTATAGCCTCTTTGGAAAATATAAATGTGCTGTTTGAAAATGTGAAGAAAAAAAAAAATATATAGACATATCTGATATTGGCAGAAAGCTTAAATTCTTGTTAATCGCACTGCACTGTCCAATTATACCATGCTATTGTTTTAGGAGAGTGCACAGTTATGATCTTGAAAATATATTAATAAACCAATAGGCACATTTGGGCAGTCTTGATACAACATTTTGAACAGAAATGCCATGGTTCATTGGATCAGTCTAAAACTTTGCACATACACTGCTGCTATCTAGTGGCCAAAATCTTGCGCCTGGGCTGGAATAATACATTATGGCCTTTCTCTTGCATTTCAAAGATGATAACAAATAAATACAAACAAATGCATGTTTTTTCTTTGTATTATCTTTTGCCAAATCTAATATGTTATGTTCTCCTACATAAATCAAACATTTCCACAAACCCCTGAATGTTTCCTTTCAAAAAAATTAAAAATACGGTATGGTACTGTATTCTGTGGGGTACAGCATTCCCAGTAATGGGTGCAACAAATATAGTCTCTTACAAGCCATCCATCAAAATGTGTTAATGAATCAGAGATTATTTCTCAGCCCACATAATTTTCTCATAATGCACCATATTTCACAGTATGCTTCTGCAAAATATACAGTAAAACAGGTAACACAGTACTTTATTGTAATTGCTGTAATGTTATAGCAGTGTAGCAAAATGCCATTAAGCCCCCATAATGCATTGCTCTTACATGAATGTACTGTAATATATAATTACAGTAGCTAACTGTATAATTGTTGCTGTAAATATACAGCAATTTGTTAAAGTGATATCATAGGCTAATTCATTTGGAGTTCAACACCTGAGGAAGTGGAAACACAAAAAACATGAATTCAATTTCTAACTCTAATTATAAATATTATACACACTAAATATAATACAACCTCTAGTAGCCATGTATTCAACTAACCATACACCCATGAGACCTATAGGCCTTCGCAATATCCGGTGCGCATTTCGTGTGCACTGCTCCATATCTCAAAGCCATATCAAACATATTGGTTATAAAATAGTTGCTATTGAGCTGAATATTGAGAGTTGAGAAATAAAAAGATACCTACAGAAAGCTGAGAGCCTCTCTTCGACGGGGGCAAGGGGACAGAGCTTCCAAAGCTGTGGTTTTCTGCAATTGGATTTTTAAATGTTATACGATCAGAATGCATTTTTCTCTCGAGCTGATGGGGGGACAGGAGAGCAGCACTCTCATCACAGCAGCAGGCCCCAGCGAGGCCACAGGGACAGTGAATGACGGGAATCATGAGGATAATGCACTTTACTGTTTGACAAAATCATTGTTTTAGCCACCAAAAAAAATAGGATGTTTTGAGTGAGGTAATAATGTAGAATGTGCTCTTTCTACATTTGTAGGCATCCTTTCTGTTTTTACAATCCATGATCTTGGCCATTGCCCACTGATCAGCCAGAATCTCATTATAGATTAGTATACCAGAGAAATTGCAAAAAAAATGTCATCTTCCACGTCATCTTACTCATTGTTTTATTTTTTATGTAGAAACATTTTTTTTGTGTGTGTCCATTTCGACCAGCCTACCCAACTAACAAATGGTCCTGCCCATCTGGCATTTGCCAGAATTGCGAGATGGCCAATCCACCCCTTAGACAGGGGAGTTAATAATGGTAAAGGATATGAGGCTGGGGACAGAGGAGTTAATAATGGTACACTCTCCAGCCTTTATGAGATGACTTTGGCCTTTTGGGGACTGTTTGTCTGCGTGATGGATGAGTCAGTCAACCTTTGTAGCACAGAGAGGGTCCTTCAGGCAAATAATTGGCCACCTGTGTGGTGGTGGTAGGTGAAACCACTCTGTGTGTAATGTGTAATAGGTAGAGGGCCCCTTCCTCTAGCTCCAACGCTCCATCAAATTTTCACAGATCTGAAAGATGTGAACATGTGAAAGCGATAGGGCAGAAGGTGGATCCGTCACGATATTCAGTCTCTATTTTGCAAATGCTGTGTGGTGTGATGTTCTTCAGTAGTAACTGATGGACCAAACCCAACTTTAGAAATGTACTCGTAACTCTGCATTGGGTGAAATACATGAAGCATGGAGTTACAGACAGCAATCTTCAATTGTGATTTGACCCTATATAAACCTGTATAGAATTTTCAGAAATACCCGACTTAATATCATTCCCAAACATTCTATGAATGTATGACACATGTGAAATGACCATATCTATTTGCCAGCTTGTCACAAAATGTTTTTCAAAAATTGCCAAATTCTTCCTTGAGGGTGTATATTTTTATGAGATTTAATGCTCTTAAAACGCTGTAAGTTCCTCTTTAATGGCAAGCATGTCAATATTTGTCATGTGTGTCACCATTTGGCCCATTCTGACAGGGAACCTTTTGTGCCCTCTACAGTATGTGTCTGGCCATTCATGTCACCTGCGGACAATATTCAGGTTCAATTATGAATGGAAAGGACAAGTAAAAGGGATGTTGTGTGTCTGTAGTGGTGGAAAAAGTGCCCAATTTTCATACTTGAGGAAAAGTAAAGACATCGTAATAGAAAATTACTCAAGTAAAAGTGAAAGTCACCCAGTAAAATACTAATTAAGTAAAAGTCTAAAAGTATTTGGTTTTAAATACACGTAAGTATCAAAAGTACATGTAACTACTAAAATATTCTTAAGTATCAAAAGTAGAAGTATAAATAATTTCTAATTCCTTATATAAAGCAAACCAGACTGCATTTATTTTCTTGTTTTTTCCATTTACGGATAGACTGGGGCATGCTATAACACTCAGAAATAATTTGTGACTCGCCACCTGTTTTCGGTCTTATGTAGAAAAATTTGAAATTGTGTTTTTTACAATATATCAAAGTAGAGACTCAGAGCTACAAAATGGTCTATCATGCACTGCGTTTGAGGAACAATGGGAAAGTTATTCTGTTTTGAAAGTTGATGAACTTGTCAACTCACTTTTGAGAAAATCGCATTTGAATGTTTTGCTGTCTAGTGAAAAGCTCTTCTTTGTCTACACCCATTCAGCATCGTTCACACCCTCAACCTAAACTTTAGCCCAACTCATCTAGTTTCGATCTCGAAGCGCACACTTGACACTCTGGCCGATGATTTGTTTTCCTTCTGGATATCATGAAAACAGCTCTGCTGGCAACAATTTCATTACGCTTTTTTGCAGACGCTTACTGACAACAGCCAAATTCAACAGATGTTGTACACAAGTCATGTAGCATTGGCTAACAAGCCAGCCAGCCAACGTTAGCTAGTTAATAAACGATAAACAGTGTCAGCAATGCCACAGTGTTGGGAGCTAACCAACCATGTTCAATATTAGCTAGCTAACTAGAACAGCAAAAGGCTCTGGGAGGGAACCAGCCAGCTAATGTTAGCTTGAAATGAAACCACTTTCTGTCAAAATCTAGATTTAACTATCTTACCTGTATACATCATCATGCATGGATGTGTCTCCCTGTCAGGAATGCCATGCCACAGTTGCCCTTAGTTTGAAGATGAAATCCGGAGGCAGGTGTTTCCTCCATCTCTTTAGCTATCATAATTGAATTCCACTGATTTCAAAACTTGATCCTCCAGAAAGTGGAGAGCCACACTTATGCAGCTTCACTACGCAAAACATTTTTTTTAAAGCCGCGTTCGACAAGATGATTACCAACACAGACTGATGAGCTTCTATGGCAGACCAATCCGAACTCCTCTCCCGGCATGTCAAGCCCACTCATTATCTCAGCCAATCATGGCTAGTGGGAAGGTTGCTAACTTTTTCTGTGGCTTACCCAACAAGGCTCGTAATTTAACAATTGTATTCGTATTTACAGATGGCATACGAGTTTGTTAAGGCACATGAAAGTTCACATGTTCAAGATTTTTTACGTTCAAACAGCTCTCGTGTTAAGACGTGACTTTCGGTGTATGCCTAGTTTCCTGAATCTGGTCACATTTACAAAGGAAGCATGTGTTGAGTGAGTCCACCAGATCAGAGGCCATATGGATGACCAGGGAAATTATTTTGATAAGTGTGTGAACTAGACCATTTTGGGTGTCACGGAAAACATATGGAGGAAAAAGTACTTAATTTTCTTTAAGACTGTAGTGAAATAAAAGTAAAACTTGTCACAAATATAAATACAGTGCCTTGCAAAAGTATTCATCCCCCTTGGTGTTTTTATTATTTTGTTGCATTACAACCTGTAATTTAAATATATTTTTATTTGGATTTCATGTAATGGACCTACACAAAATATTCCAAATTGGTGAAGTGAAATGAACAAAAATTCTGTGTTTCAAAAAATTCGAAACAATTAAAAACGTAAAAGTGGTGCATGGACATGTATTCACCCCTTTGCTATGAAGCCCGTAAATAAGATCTGGTGCAACCAATTACCTTCAGAAGTCACATAATTACTCAAATAAAGTCTGCCTGTGTGCAATCTACTCTAAGTGTCACATGATCTGTCACGTGATCTCAGTATGTATACAAACCTGCCTGCAACACCACTAAGCAAGGGGCACCACCAAACAAGCGGCACCATGAAAGCCAAAGAGCTCTCCAAGCAGGTCAGGGACGAAGTTGTGGAGAAGTACAGATCAGGGTTGGGTTATAAAAAAATATCCTAAACTTTGAACACCCACAGAGTACCATTAAATCCATTATTAAAAAATGGAAAGAATATGGCAACACAACAAACTTGCCAAGAGTGGGCCGCCCACCAAAACTCACAGACCAAGCAAGGAGGGCATTAATCAGAGGCAACAAAGAGACCAAAGATAATCCTGAAGGAGCTGCAAAGCTCCACAGCGGAGATTGGAGTATCTGTCCATAGGACAACAATAAGCCATACACTCCACAGAGCTGGGCTTTATGGAAGAGTGGACAGAAAAAAAGCCATTGCTTAACTTCCCTAGGGTAGGGGGCAGCATTCGGAATTTTGGATGAAAAGCATGCCCAAATTAATATGAGCCCAGAAGATATGATATGCCTGTGGATTACTGAAGAAGCTGGTAGATTTGGATAGACAACACTCTAAAGTTTCCAAAACTGTTAAACGTGTCTGTGAGTATAACAGAACTGATTTGGCAGGCAAAAGCTTAGAAAAATCCATTCAGGAAGTAGTTTTTTGTTGTTGTTGTAGTTTTCAATTCAATGCCATTACAGTATCCATTGACTTAGGACACAAATTGTAGTTCCTATATCTTCCACTAGATGTCAACAGTCTTTCGAAATTGTTTCAGGCTTGTATTCTAATAAAAGAAGGAGTAAGACCAGTCTGAATGAGTGGACCCTGCCGTGTCACAGAGCATTTTCATGCGCAATCCCGAGGGAGTGCCTTTCTGGTTTACCTTTTATATTGACGACATTATTGTCCGGTTGAAATATTATAGATCATTTAGGCTAAAAACAACCTGAGGGTTGAATATAAACATCGTTTGACATGTTTCTATGAATTTTACGGATACAATTTAGATTTTTTTGTCTGCCTGTTTTGACTGTGTTTGAGCCTGTGGATTACTGAAGAAAACACGCGAACAAAACGTTTTTGGATATAAAGAGTCTTTATCGAACAAAAGGAACATTTATTGAGTAAATGAAAGTCTTCTGAGTGCCACCATATGAAGATCATCTAAGGTAAGGGATTAATTTTATCTCTATTTCTGACTTGTGTAACTATTCTATTTGGCTGGTTACTGTTTGTAATGATTTGTCTGCTGGGCTATGTTCTCAAATAATCGTATGGTATGCTTTCACCGTAAAGCATTTTTTAAATCTGACACCGTGGTTGGATTCACAAGAAGTTAATCTTTAAAGCTATGTAAAATATGTGTTGTTTTCTGAATTTTTATAATGAGTATTTCTGTATTTGAATTTGGCGCTCTGCAATCTCACTGCATGTTGGCCAGGTGGGATGCTAGTGTCCCACATACCCTAGAGAGGCTAAAGAAGAAAATAAGCAAACACGTTTGGTGTTCACCAAAAGGCACGTGGGAAACTGGTCAGAATTTAAGAAATGATGGATGGTGCTAAATACAGGGAAATTCTTGAGAGAAACCTGTTTCAGTCTTCCAGAGATTTGAGACTGGGACGGAGGTTCTCCTTCCAGCAGGACAATGACCCTAAGCATACTGCTAAAGCAACACGCAAGTGGTTTAAGGGAAACTTTTAAATGTCTTGGAATGGTCTAGTCAAAGCCCAGAACTCAATCCAACTGAGAATCTTTGGTATGACTTAAAGATTACAGGTATACCAGTGGAACCCATCCAACTTGAAGGAGCTGGAGCAGTTTTGCCTTGAAGACTGGGCAGAAATCCCAGTGACTAGATGTGCAAAGCCTATAGAGACATACCCCAAGATACTAGTAGCTGTAATTGCTGCAAAAGGTGGCTCTACAAAGTATTGACTTTGGGGGGGGATGAATAGTTATGCACACTCAAGTTCTGTTTTTTGTCTTATTTCTTGTTTGTTCAGAAGAAAAATATTTTGCAGCTTCAAAGTCGTAGACATGTTGTGTAAATCAAATGATACAACCCCCCCAAAATCCATTTTAATTACAGGTTGTAAAGACAACAAAATAGGAAAAATGCCAAGGGGGTGAATACTTTCACACGCCAATGTTGTAATGTAAAGTACAGATTAATGGTGCCGGAGAGGATGCCTGCTGTTTAATTGGCTCTTAAACCAACCATGCTATTTTTTTATATTTTAATATTTTTTTATTTCACCTTTATTTAACCAGGTAGGCCAGTTGAGAACAAGTTCTCATTTACAACTGCGACCTGGCCAAGATAAATCAAAGCAGTGCGACAAAAACAACGAGCTACACATGGGATAAACAAACGTACAGTCAATAACACAATAGAAAAATCTGTATACAGTGTGTGCAAATGAAGCAAGCAGGTAAGGCCAATAGTGGCGAAGTAATTACAATTTAGCAATTTACACTGGAGTGATGTATGTGCAGATGAGGATGTCCAAGTAGAAATACTGTTGTGCAAAAGAGCAGAAAAACAAATATGAGGATGAGGTAGGTAGTTGGTTGGATGGGCTAATTACAGATGGGCTGTGTACGGCTGCAGCGATCGGGTCACTGCTCTAACAGCTGAAGCTTAAAGTTAGTGAGGGAGATATAAGTCTCCAACTTCAGTGATTTTTGCAATTCGTTCCAGTCATTGGCAGCAGAGAACTGGAAGGAAAGGCGGCCAAAGTAGGTGTTTGCTTTGCGGATGACCAGTGAGATATACCTGCTGGAGCGAGTGCTATGGGTGGGTGTTGCTATGGTGACCAGTGAGCTGAGATAAGGTGGAGCTTTACCTACCAAAGACTTATAGATGACCTTGAGCCAGTAGGTTTGGCGACGACCATGTAGCGAGGAGCAGCCAACGAGAGCATACAGGTCACAGTGGTGGGTAATATATGGGGCTTTGGTGACAAAACGGATGGCACTGTGATAGACTGCATCCAATTTGCTGAGTAGAGTGTTGGAGGCTATTTTGTAAATGACATCGCCGAAGTCAAGGATCGGTAGGATAGACAGTTTTATGAGGGTATGTTTGGCAGCATGAGTGAAGGAGGATTTGTTGTGAAATAGTATTTATAATAGATTTAACTTTGGATTGGAGATGCTTAACCTTTTCACACGTACCAACACACGGGTGTGACCATTCTACAGGGACAATCTACAGTGGTCCCTATAGCATCCGATCAAACCAGGTGTGATTAGATTAGAATAACGCAACAATCAGCATTTGAGCTGGCCATACTTTTTTCAGAAATATTTCGTACAAACACAGTCCTTACAAAGTTATGTCCAGAATGTGAGCTGTTCATATTTGGCAGCATTTTTTAGGTCATTCACAAATGTATCTACAGCATAACACAGGCGTCCAAACTGGAAAAATGTAGGCTACATTTTGTCCTAGCGCTAACTAAGGAAAGATTGACCTGAATCACGGGGTCATATTTGTATAACTCTCGCTGACAAACTACAATATGAATTAGCTAATAGAAATTACTATTTATAATTAACTTCTCTGGGATATGTGGGACGGTGGCATCCCACCTCGCCAACAGCCAGTGAAATTGCAGGGCGCCAAATTCAAAACAACAGGAATCCCATAATTAAAATTCCTCAAACATACAAGTATTTTACACCATTTTAAAGATAAACGTCTTGTAAATCCAGCCACAGTGTCAGATGTCAAATAGGTTTTACAGCGAAAGCACACCAAACGATTATGTTAGGTCAGCACCTAGTCACAGAAAACCATACAGCCATTTTCCAGCCAAGGAGAGGGCTCACAGAAATCAGAAAAAGCGATTAAATTAATCACTAATCTTTGATGATCTTCATCAGATGGCACTCACAGGACTTCGTGTTGCACAATAAATGTGTGTTTTGTTCGATAAAGTTAATATTTTTGTCCAAAAACCTCATTTGAAATTGGTGTGTTATGATCAAACATCCGGTGAAAGTGAAGAGAGCCACATCAAATTACAGGAATACTCATAATAAACATTGATAAATATACAAGTGTTATGCATGGAAATATAGATAAACTTCTCCTTAAAGCAACCGCTGTGTCAGATTTCAAAATGGCTTTACGGCGAAAATGTTTGCTTTGTTCGATAAAGACCATCATTTATGTCCAAATACCTCATTTTTGTTTGTGCGTTTAGCACAGTAATCCAAATGCATAACCCCTGATCACTTGTTCAGACGAAATGTCAAAAAATATATATTACAGTTCGTAGAAACATGTCAAACGATGTATAGAATCAATCTTTAGGATGTTTTTAACATAAATCTTCAATAATGTTCCAACTGGAGAATTCCTTTGTCTTTAGAAATGCTATGGAATGCAGCTACCTCTCACGGGCGCACGCGTGATCAGCTCATGGCACTCTGTCAGACCTCTGGCTCAAACAGCTCTCATTCTCTCCTCCTTCACAGTAGAAGCCTCAAACAAGGTTCTAAAGACTGTTGACATCTAGTGGAAGCCTTAGGAAGTGCAATATGACCCCATAGACACTGTATATTCAAATGGCAATGACTTGAAAAACTACAAACCTCAGATTTCCCACTTCCTGTTTGGATTTTGTCTCATGTTTTTGCCTGCCATATGAGTTATGTTATACTCACAGACATCATTCAAACAGTTTTAGAAACATCAGAGTGTTTCCTATCCAAATATATTAATTATATGCATATTCTAGCTTTTGGGCTTGAATAGCAGGCAGTTTACTCTGGGCACCTTTTTATCCAAGCTACGCAATACTGCTCCCCAGTCCCAAAGAAGTTAATCACATTACGGGTGAGCTCACCATTGATCGAAATAATTGAATAAAACACTCCCTAGAAATCAAAAGTAATCCGATGATGGGTAGTTTCTGCGCACTGCCATGCTTTTTTTCCCCTCACAGAAACCAAAGATAATAAGAGGAGACAAGATGAGTTTTCGTCCACCATCGTTCACATCCCACCATTCATTTGCGGAAGTCCTCAAAAAATTTGTGAACCCTTACTCACCTCATTTTGTTATAACGTCTTTGGCCCAACAGACCAGACAATTACGTGAAACCCAGAATGCATTGTATGTCAACAAACATGGCTACACACAGTTGGAATTAGTTTAGTTTATCATAATCAGTACAACCTTCAAAAAAGTATTTTACACATATAATATGTGCCCATTACAATATATGCAATAATTAGAATGCATGCAAACAATTGGAAAGTGCTTGGGGAATTTTGTCCGGGTCAGAAATGTTCCAAAAATGAGTTGTCCGCAAAAGTAAAAATTACTATTTTTATGTGAATGAATGAGGAAGCGGAAAACACTTCAATTCAAACTGTTCATAGAAAAAAAAACATCTTAGAAAATCATTTGAAATTGAAGTTGAAACAGTCTATAGATAAAAACAGACTAAGTGCCTTGATTTGAGGGCAGCGCGGATTAAATGTACTGTTGCGTAACAATCACATTTTGGAATGGAGAGAACGTTCTAACATCACGTGCATTAAAAAAACTTACGCTGAGTTGACCGTTCAGAACCATCCAGAGTAGTGATTCTAGTCAAATCAAATCAAATTTTATTTGTCACATACACATGGTTAGCAGATGTTAGTGAGAGTGTAGCGAAATGCTTGTGCTTCTAGTTCCGACAATGCAGTAATAACCAACAAGTAATCTAGCTAACAATTCCAAAACTACTACCTTATAGACACAAGTGTAAGGGGATAAAGAATATGTACATAAAGATATATGAATGAGTGATGGTACAGAGCGGCATAGGCAAGATACAGTAGATGGTATTGAGTGCAGTATATACAGTGCCTTGCGAAAGTATTCGGCCCCCTTGAACTTTGCGACCTTTTGCCACATTTCAGGCTTCAAACAAAGATATAAAACTGTATTTTTTTGTGAAGAATCAACAACAACTGGGACACAATCATGAAGTGGAATGACATTTATTGTATATTTCAAACTTTTTTAACAAATCAAAAACTGAAAAATTGGGCAGCGCCACCTTTTGCTGCGATTACAGCTGTAAGTCGCTTGGGGTATGTCTCTATCAGTTTTGCACATCGAGAGACTGACATTTATTCCCATTCCTCCTTGCAAAACAGCTCGAGCTCAGTGAGGTTGGATGGAGAGCATTTGTGAACAGCAGTTTTCAGTTCTTTCCACAGATCCTCGATTGGATTCAGGTCTGGACTTTGACTTGGCCATTCTAACACCTGGATATGTTTATTTTTGAACCATTCCATTGTAGATTTTGCTTTATGTTTTGGATCATTGTCTTGTTGGAAGACAAATCTCCGTCCCAGTCTCAGGTCTTTTGCAGACTCCATCAGGTTTTCTTCCAGAATGGTCCTGTATTTGGCTCCATCCATCTTCCCATCAATTTTAACCATCTTCCCTGTCCCTGCTGAAGAAAATCAGGCCCAAACCATGATGCTGCCACCACCATGTTTGACAGTGGGGATGGTGTGTTCAGGGTGATGAGTTGTGTTGCTTTTACGCCAAACATAACGTTTTGCATTGTTGCCAAAAAGTTCAATTTTGGTTTCATCTGACCAGAGCACCTTCTTCCACATGTTTGGTGTGTCTCCCAGGTGGCTTGTGGCAAACTTTAAACAACACTTTTTATGGATATCTTTAAGAAATGGCTTTCTTCTTGCCACTCTTCCATAAAGGCCAGATTTGTGCAATATACGACTGATTGTTGTCCTATGGACAGAGTCTCCCACCTCAGCTGTAGATCTCTACAGTTCATCCAGAGTGATCATGGGCCTCTTGGCTGCATCTCTGATCAGTCTTCTCCTTGTATGAGCTGAAAGTTTAGAGGGTCGGCCAGGTCTTTGCAGTGGTCTGATACTCCTTCCATTTCAATATTATCGCTTGCACAGTGCTCATTGGGATGTTTAAAGCTTGGGAAATCTTTTTGTATCCAAATCCGGCTTTAAACTTTTTCACAACAGTATCTCGGACCTGCCTGGTGTGTTCCTTGTTCTTCATGATGCTCTCTGCGCTTTTAACGGACCTCTGAGACTATCACAGTGCAGGTGCATTTATACGGAGACTTGATTACACACAGGTGGATTGTATTTATCATCATTAGTCATTTAGGTCAACATTGGATCATTCAGAGATCCTCACTGAACTTCTGGAGAGAGTTTGCTGCACTGAAAGTAAAGGGGCTGAATAATTTTGTATGCCCAATTTTTCAGTTTTTGATTTGTTAAAAAAGTTTGAAATATCCAAATAAATGTCATTCCACTTCATGATCGTGTCCCACTTGTTGTTGATTCTTCACAAAAAAATACAGTTTTATATCTTTATGTTTGAAGCCTGAAATGTGGCAAAAAGTCGCAAAGTTCAAGGGGGCCGAATACTTTCGCAAGGCACTGTACATATGAGATGAGTATGTAAACAAAGTGGCATAGTTAAAGGCTAGTGGCTAGTGATACATGTATTACATAAGGATGCAGTAGATGATATAGAGTACAGTAGTAGTCAGCTGGGCGAGTGTGGGCAGCGGTCGGTTGAAGAGCATGCATTTTGTTTTACTAGCATTTAAGAGTAGTTGGAGGCCACGGAAGGAGTGTTGAATGGCATTGAAGCTCGTTTGTTAACTCAATGTCCAAAGAAAGGCCAGATGTATACAGAATGGTGTCGTCTGCGTAGAGGTGGATCAAAGAATCACCCGCAGCAAGAGCGACATCATTGATATATACAGAGAAAAGAGTCTGACAGAAAATTGAACCCTGTGGCACCCCGATAGAGACTGCCAGAGGTTCGGACAACAGGCCCTCCAATTTGACACACTGAACTCTATCTGAGAAGTAGTTAGTGAACCAGGCGAGGCAGTCATTAGAGAAACCAAGGCTGTTGAGTCTGCCGATAAGAATACGGTGATTGACAGAGTTGAAAGCCTGGAGTTTGGACGGGCATGGAGTTTGGAGTGTAACTGTTTGAGGTTGTGGTCTTTTATACTGATAACAAGTTCAAACAGGTGCCATTAATACAGGTAACGAGTGGAGGACAGAGGAGCCTCCATCATTTGCAAATAAATTCATTAAAATTGGTGGCTGACTAAATACTTTTTTGCCCCACTGTATATCCTACCAACGGGACATTAAAAACTTTAATATCTTATGTTTCACTGAGTCGTGGCTGAACGATGACATGAATAACATACAGTGTATATATAACCCACCAGTTGTATCGGCAGGATAGAACAGCAGTCTCTGGTTAGACACGGGGTGGGGGCCTATGCATATATGTAAACATAAGTTGGTGCAAGATATATAAGGAAGTCTCTAGGTTTTGCTCGCCTGAGGTAGAGTATCTCATGATAAGCTGTAGACCACGCTATCCACCTAGAGAGTTTTCATCTATATTTTTCATAGCTGTACATACCACCACAGACCGATGCTGGCACTAAGACCGCACTCAATGCGCTGTATACCGCCATAAGCAAACAGGAAAACACTCATCCAGAGGCGGCGCTCCTAGTGGCCGGGGACTTTATTGCAGTTAAAGTTAAATCCATTTGACCTCATTTCTACCAGTATGTTAAATGTGCAACCAGAGGGAAGAAGAACTCTAGACCACCATCACTCCATACACAGAGATGTGTACAAAGCTCTCCCTTGCTCTCCATTTGGCAAATCCAACCATAATTGTATCCTCCTGATTCCTGCTTACAAGCAAACATTAAAGCAGGAAACACCAGTGACTCGGTCAATAAAAAGTGGTCAGATGAAGGAGATGCCAAGCTACAGGACTGTTTTGCTAGGACAGACTGGAATATGTTCCGGGATTCTTCCGATGGTATTGAAGAGTACACCAGATCAGTCAAAGGCTTCATCAATAAGTGCATAGATGACGTCATCCCCACAGTGACTGTACGTACATATCCCAAACAGAACCATGGATTATAGGCAACAGTAGCACTGAGATAAAGGGTAGAGCTACCGCTTTCAAGGAGTGGGACTCTAACCCGGAAGCTTATAATAAATCCCGCTATGCCCTCCGACGTACCATCAAACAGGCAAAGTGTCAATACAGGAATTGTCCTACACTGGTTCCTATGCTCGTCGGTTGTGGAAGGGCTTGCAAACTATTACAGACTACAAAGGGAAAAACAGCCGAGAGCTGACCAGTGGCACAAGCCTACCAGATGAGTTAAATCACATCTATGCAAGTAACACTGAACATGCATGAGAGCACCAGCTGTTCCGAACCACTGTGTAATCACGCTCTCCGCAGCTGATGTGAGTAAGACCTTTAATTAAACAGGTCAACATTCACAAGGCCGCAGGGCCAGGTGGATTACCAGGACGTGTACTCCGAGAATAAGCTGACCAACTGATAAGTGTCTTCACTGACATTTTCAACCTCTCCCGTTCTGAGAAACCAACATGCTTCAAGCAGACCACCATAGTCCCTGTGCCCAAGAACGCTAAGGTAACCTACCTAAATGGCTACTGACCCATAGCACTCACGTCTGTAGCCATGAAGTGCATTGAAAGGCTGGTCATGGCTCACATCAACACCATTATCCCAGAATCCCAAGACTCACTCCAATTTGCATACCGCACCAACAGATCCACAGGTGATGCAATCTCTATTGCACTCCACACTGCCCTTTCACACCTGTGTGAGAATGATATTAATTGACTACAGCTCAGCGTTCAACACCATGGTGCCCTCAAAGCTCATCACTAAGCTAAGGACCCTGGGACGAAACACCTCCCCCTGCAACTGGATCCTGGACTTCCTGTCCGCCCCCAGGTGGTAAGGGTAGGTAAAAACACATCCGCCAAGCTGATCCTCAACATCGGGGGCCCTCGGGGGGTGTACTCAGTCACCTCCTGTACGGCCAGGCATGACTCCAACACCATTAAGTTTTCCAATGAAACAACGGTGGTAGACACGATAGCTGACAACGACGAGACAGCATATAGGGAGGAGGTCAGAGAACGGACCTCAACGTGATCTAGAAAAAGGAGATTATTATTGTGGGCTGTAGTGGAGCAGGTTGAGATCTTCAAGTTCCTTGTCGTCCACATCACCAACAAACTAACATGGTCCAAGCACACCAAGACAATCGTGAAGAGGGCACGATAAAATCTATTCCCCCTCAGGAGAATGAAAAGATTTGGCATGGGTCCTCAGATCCTCAAAAGGTGCTACAGCTGCACCATCGAGAGCCTCCTGATGGGTTGCATCACTGCCTGGTATGGCAACTGCTCGACCTCCGACCACATGGCACTATAGAGGTTAGTGCTTATGGCCCAGTGCTTCACTGGGGCCAAACTTCCTGCCATCCAGGACCTCTATAACAGTCGGTGTCAGAGGAAGGCCCTAAAAATTGTCAGACTCCAGCCACCATGTAGACTGTTCTCTCTGCTACCGCACGGCAAGTGGTACCGGAGCACCAAGTCTAGGTCCAAGAGGCTTCTAAACAGCTTGTACCCCAAAGCCATAAGACTCCTGATCATCTAACCAAATGGCTACCCAGACTACTTGCACCGCCCCCCACTCCTTTTTGCTGCTGCTACTCTCTGTTATTATCTATGCACAGTCACTTTAATAACTCTACCTACAATACATGTACATATCACCTCAATTACCTCGAATAACCGGTGCCCCCGCACATTGACTCTGTACTGTATATAGCCTCGCTATTTTTATTTTACTGCTACTATTGAATTATTTTTTACTTACAGTGGGGCAAAAAAGTATTTAGTCAGCCACCAATTGTGCAAGTTCTCCCCCTTAAAAAGACGAGAGAGGCCTGTAATTTTCATCATAGGTACACTTCAACTATGACAGACAAAATGAGAAAAGAAATCCAGAAAATCACATTGTAGGAATTTTTATGAATTTATTTGCAAATTATGGTGGAAAATAAGTATTTGGTCACCTACAAACAAGCAAGATTTCTGGCTCTCACAGACCTGTAACTTCTTCTTTAAGAGGCTCCTCTGCCCTCCACTCGTTACCTGTATTAATGGCAACTGTTTGAACTTGTTATCAGTATAAAAGACACCTGTACACAACCAGTCAAACAGTCACACTCTAAACTCCACTATGGCCAAGACCAAAGAGCTGTCAAAGGACACCAGAAACAAAATTGTAGACCTGCACCAGGCTGGGAAGACTGAATCTGCAATAGGTAAGCAGCTTGGTTTGAAGAAATCAACTGTGGGAGCAATTATTAGGAAATGGAAGACATACAAGACCACTGATAATCTCCCTCGATCTGGGGCTCCACGCAAGATCTCACCCCGTGGGGTCAAAATGAACACAAGAACGGTGAGCAAAAATCCCAGAACCACACGGGGGGGACCTAGTGAATGACCTGCAGAGAGCTGGGACCAAAGTAACAAAGCCTACCATCAGTAACACACTACGTCGCCAGGGACTCAAATCCTGCAGTGCCAGACGTGTCCCCCTGCTTAAGCCAGTACATGTCCAGGCCCGTCTGAAGTGTGCTAGAGAGCATTTGGATGATCCAGAAGAAGATCGGGAGAATGTCATATGGTCAGATGAAACCAAAATATAACTTTTTGGTAAAAACTCAACTCATCTTGTTTGGAGGACAAAGAATGCTGAGTTGCATCCAAAAAACACCATACCTACTGTGAAGCATGGGGGTGGAAACATCATGCTTTTGGGCTGTTTTTCTGCAAAGGGACCAGGGCGACTGATCCGTGTGAAGGAAAGAATGAACGGGGCCATGTATCGTGAGATTTTGAGTGAAAACCTCCTTCCATCAGCCAGTGCATTGAAGATGAAACGTGGCTGGGTCTTTCAGCATGACAATGATCCCAAACACACCGCCTGGGTAACGAAGGAGTGGCTTCGTAAGAAGCCAGATCTCAACCCCATAGACAATCTTAGGAGGGAGTTGAAAGTCCGTGTTGCCCAGCAACAGCCCCAAAACATCACTGCTCTAGAGGAGATCTGAATGGAGGAATAGGCCAAATTATCAGCAAGTGTGTGAAAACCTTGTGAAGACTTACAGAAAACGTTTGACCTCTGTCATTGCCAAGAAAGGGTATATAACAAAGTATTGAGATAAACTTTTGTTATTGACCAAATACTTATTTTCCACCATAATTTGCAAATAAATTCATAAAAAATCCTACAATGTGATTTTCTCGATTTTCTTTCCTCATTTTGTCTGCCATAGTTGAAGTGAACCTATGATGAAAATTACAGGCCTCTCGCATCATCTTAAGTGGGAGAACTTGCACAATTGATGGCTGACTAAATACTAAATACTATTTCATTTTTTTAAGGTATTTTTCTGAAAACTGCATTGTTGGTTAAGCCCTTGTAAATTAGCATTTCACTGTGAGGTACACCTGTTGTATGTGACAAATAACATTTGATTTGAGATAACCCCCCAAAATACTTAAGTAGTTCTTTCAAGTATTTTACACCACTGTGTGTGTGTGTGTGTGTGTGTGTGTGTGTGTGTGTGTGTGTGTGTGTGTGTGTGTTTTTGACACCCTGCGTTGATTCCTTCTGCTCAGCATCGTTCCATTTCTCCAAAGTCAAAGTTCAAAGTTAAGGATTAAGATTAAGGGGCGAGATTTTGAAGAGCGTTAAAATATGAAGTTTAGGCATTCATTTTGAATGGTTAAGGTAAAGGTTAAGGTTTGGAATAAGGTAAAAAAAACACATATACCGTACATGCGTGTCTACCACTGGGATTGAACACGTGATCCTCAGACCCAGAGTCATGGGATTTCGTCCATCTGCAATCATTGTCCAAAACACTGTGGAAAAACCCAAGCTCTTTTTTAACAACCTAATGCAATGGTAAATCTTAGCGCAGGTGGTAGCGTTATATATTCAGGGCTGTGTCAGATTTTTTAGTTGTTATTTTTACAATCACAGTTATCTGCGAACTTTATGGCGTTGCTGCGAAAAGGCTCAGTTATGATGAATACATCTTCGAAATATTCTTACAGTTGTAATCAAATTAAATGAAAAACAAGTGATCTAATTTTTTTAGATAACAACAATGAATAAATGTAAAATGTAATGATATTATAAATCTCCAGCGGGCTGACATTCTATTTTTGTCTAACCAAGTCCAAAACGGGACCTGCATGGCAAAATTGTTTATTTATTTAACCAGGCAAGTTAGCTCAGTAGGTTGGTGGTAGATGGAAGACCGTGTTGCCAAACCGAGTCCTCTGTCCTTTGAAGAATGTCTCTGGTGGTCACTTGGATAAGTTGTAGTAACGTCGATGTGTGGTAGATGGGATACTCTGTCTGTTCCTTCCTAACCTGCATTTGCAGCTGCGGTCGTTAAATCAACGGCTAGGAGGTATCACTTCTGTTGTGAATAAGAGTTCAAAGTTCATAACATTCGCAACCAAAGCTCATGCTGATCTTGGCTTCGTTCTGTAGTTTTATCTGAACCATTCTGACATAGGATCGTCATCCTACCTCATCGGAACAGGAAGTTATGTTGGCGTCAAGGGCTTATATAGGAAGGGAGAGGAGGGTGTGTTTGAAAAGTTTTATAGCCCTTGTCCCTTCGCAGGGGAGGGCCACTGATTGAGCAGCCCTATCTTATGAAAATCCAAATCTCACATTTTATAAGCTAAAATCACATTTCATCCCATCACAAATAATTTCAGATTCAAACATTTAAATTGAACAACAATTCCATGTGAATCTGATAACTCTGATGTGAGACTTTCCACTGTAGAGTTTGTGTCATCTTATCATTGATGAGAATGTCTCAGATGACAACCGAACTGACATCATATTCATTAAATACCACCGCATATGTTCAATTGTTCGGATTACCAGAATATAGTTCATTTCCCCCCACATTCTGACTTTCCCAGAATCTCTATGTTAACCAAGGGTTTGGCAAATGTAACCTTAGTAGGGTAGAGAGAGGAAAAAGGGGGGAAGAGGTATTTATGACTGTCATAAACCAACGTCATGACACTGTATTTCTCTTTTACTCTCTCTCTCACACAAACACACACACCCTTCAACTAATCCTCTTACTCTGGGTCTCTTAAAGAGCAACTGCCTTTAAAATGCAACAAATCCCATTGAAAACGGCACATGTGCCATCGATATGAGTCAGTCATTCAAGTGTCAAAATTGGCTACAAAGTAAAAAATACTGTAGGATAAATGGTCATAAAGTCAGTCTGGTCTAAAACAGAGTTTGGAACATCCGTGCGTCACACCGGTTAAATAAAGTTTGGGTTTTGATATGACAATGTCCATTTGCCCACTAACATGGGGTGAACAGCTGCGGTGATTGCTCTCTATCCAATAGCATAGACAGTGAGACAGACCTGCCCAACAGCTCCTACTGTTAACCATTCTTTTCCCTTGAGAAATACTGCACTAAACACCTTAGCTTGATGTAAAATTGCGCAACTAAAACATCCTCGGTCAAAACGTCAAAATTCATTACAGATTTCTTGAGTTATCTTAGATTCATTTCGGGGATTTTGAGGAAGTGAAATGGGCTTCCATGTCTACAGTGTCTCATGGGGGACAAACATCTTTAACCAAATGTGGAATTGGTCAGGAAACACACCTCCATGTCTGAAATCTCATTTTTTATGAGCAACAGAAAAACTGGAGTGCCAATCAAGGTGTTCAGTGGCTCTTTAAGCCTTGTTCACATTGGCAGTTTGAAGTGACTAAAATAAAATTGTTGCATATCCGTTTCAAATCTGTTCTTTTTCATGCAGTCTGAACAGACAAAAATCACATGGAACTGGATATTTCAAGCCACATTTCAAACCACCGTTATAAGTGGTTACAAATCTGATTCCTAGCCATGCGACTTGTGTCTGTACGGTCAAATCTGATTTATTTGCCCTCACGTGGTTTATAGACTGTTATTTGGCATATGTTGCTGCTTGCAAGCTACTTGACAAGAACATGTGGTAGCTACCTAGCTTGTTAATTATTCACAAACAAATTAGTAAATGTGCTAGAAAACTACCTCGCTAGCTAGTTGAATGCTGTGGCTGTACTCGTTTTGAAAGTTGAATCATCTTATCCTTTGAGGCTTTCAAAGTGTTCTTACATTATGATTGTGAACATTCAAAGTAACTGGGAAACGACCATGGCCGGCATTGTAGTCACCTCAGCTTGCTACATAACTTCTCAGTGATAGGAAGAAGGAACACCACCACCAATCATCCTACACCATTGTGCACACACCCGTTGTTACTATGACAACTAGCACAGGCATGTCAGCACATGACTGCTGTCTGAACACACACACACACACATCCAATTTGGTCACTTGTAACTTGCTGTTTGGTCATTCAGTTTTCCAAAACGGATTGGAGCTTTAATGGCTGCAGTGTGAACAAGGTTCTACTCTTTCTCTCTGTCACACACATGCGCTCATAAAACATCATGCTGCTTGCTTAGCAAGTACGCTTCCTCCTGTTTCGGTTCACACTGAGGATCAAGCCCAGGACCTCTGCCTTGCTCGTACACTTGACCACCCTCCCGAAGCGTCTTACCAGTCAGCGCCACCGAAGAGTTCACAATTCTGCAGCACAAGTGGTGACACCTCAGGCTGAGGAGTACGTTTCTCACATCCCCATGTGCTACACACACACACACACGTGCACACACACACGTGCACACACACACGCGCCCCACTCTGCCACACTCTCTCTCTCAGCCACTGCCATCCCTATCCCAAATAACCCCTAACAAATGTAATTAACCTTTTACTTGTCCTGCCAATTGCAAGTCATTAAGATCAAATTCCCTTTTGATCATTGACAACCCTTCTCTACCGTACCATACCAGGGCCAGATGTGTATATACATAAATGCCACCTCAACCCAGGGGCCTTAATATAACTTCATGTTTTTAAAATCAAACACGGAGGACCCAAATGGCACTGAAAATAGCACACTAGCTTCTCCAGCCATATGCCAGCTGCTCAAGTTCAAAGTAAATTGACTTTAATTCAACAGGGATGAGGAATACTGTTGTCTGGGGACAAGTAACGCAAACATGTGACCTACAAAGCAATGAACAAAGCCACACTTGGCATGAGGAATAATTGAATTGGACTCTCGCTTCAATATGTGCCATGTGAGTGTCTTTTCAGCCCATTTAAATAGTTAGAGTCCTCACAAGGATTCTAGGCTCTGAATTCTGCCTCCGGGATTCGCATGGATCCGCTTTAGACAGTGTGTGTGTGCGTTGGAGGGGGGAGGATGTCTGCGTGTGTGTACGTGTGTGTGTGTGTTTCTGTGTGTGTGTTGGGCCAGACTCATACCTGGACAAGAAACAAACTGCATGGGCCGACCCCTGCTGCGTCCCATACGGGGGGGGGGGGGGGGGGGGGGGGGGGGGAAATCGCTCCCAGATAGATCAAATATAAAACGGGGGCTACTGCCAAGTCTTCGCCTCTACTCTATGGGGAGCTAACACACAAATTCACCATGATGTCGTGGATGTTTGGGCAGAATGTCACCCAATTAAGCATCAACTCGCACATTCAGGTCTACTGCACAATTCCAATTCGCACCAGATGGAGTTTATTGGTACACTTTCCTTTACTCAGACTATTTTAGGTCAATGAAAAAAAGACATATTTGGTGGGAAGTTGTTGCAGACGCCAAAGTCGCATCTCATTTCCAATGATTACCCAAAAGGATTACACCCATTATTCACCATCTACCACCACCACCACAGGATGACAAACCAATATACCTCCCTCGAATCTTCCCCATCCGAAGGATACACACACACACAAATATCCAAGACTCACACGCGCACGCGCACACACTACAAAACAAGAACATGTCCCACACACCCTGGAGAAGGGCTAATTGCAGCTTGTAATCAGTTTACAGTGTCTTCAGAAAGTATTCACACCCCTACACTTTTCCCACATTTTGTTGTGTTACTGGCTAAATGTAAAATGGATTCAATTGAGATGCTTTATCACTAGCCTATACAAATTACCCCGTAATATGAAAGTGGAATTATGTTTTTCCTTTTTTTTTTTACAAATTCATTAAAAATGAAAAGCTGAAATGTCTTGAGTCAATAAGTATTCAACCCCTTTGTTGGCAAGCCTAAACAAGTTCAGGAGTAAAAATTTGCTTAAAGTCACATAATAAGTTGCTTGGTCTAATAATAGTGTTCAACATGTTTTTGAATCACTACCTCATCTCTGAGGTAAAACAAAAAAACACACATTGAATATCCCTTCGAGCATGGTGAAAAAAATGCTCAGAGATTTCACTGTGAGGCCAATGGTGACTTTAAAACAGTTAAGGAGTTTAATGGCTGTGATAGGACGGAACTGAGGATAGATCAACAACATTGTACTTACTCCCCAATTGACAGAGTGAAAAGAAGGAAGCTTGTACAGAATACAAATATTCCATAACATGGAACTAAAATAATACTGCAAAAAATGTGGAAAAGCAATTCACTTTTTGACCTGAATACAAAGTGTTATGTTTGGGGCAAATCCAAATACAACACAATACTGATTACCACTTTCCAATATGTGACCCGTTTCAGGAAAGTAAGCGTATGTCGCAAGTTACAACTTCACAGGAGAGCAATTTGAACATTTATTTTTTGTGGGTCAGAAATGCCTTCTGGAACATGTGAACTCTCATGTGCCTTTATAACAAACTTGTATACCATCTGTAGATACGAATAAAATAGTTACATTACGAGCCTTGTTGGTTAAGCCACAGAAGAAGTTAGCAACCTTCACTAGCCATGATTGGCTGAGAAAATGAGTGGGCTGGACATGCCAAGAGAGGAGTTCGGATTGGTCTGCCATATAGAAGGCGTCTGTCTATTTGAGCTGGTCAGTCTGTGTTGGTAATCTCTCCACTTTCTGGTGGATCGAGTTTTGAAATCAGTGGAATTAGAGTATGATAGCTAAAGAAATGACGAAAACAACTGTCTCCTGATTACATCTTCAAACTAGTGGCATGACATCCGTGACAGGGAGACACATCCATACTGCATGATGATATATATGGGTAAAATATCCTAGCATTCTACATTTTCAGATATTACACATTTCAAATTTCAACAGAAAGTGTTTTCATTTCAAGCTAAAGTGGACTGTTAGCTAGCTAGATAACGTTAGCTGGCTGGCTCCCTAGCTAAAGTTACGTGTATGACGTTATTATCTGTATCCTAGAACCGTTTGTTAGAGCCTAGTGATAGCTAGCTAACATTGAACCTGGTTGGTTAGCGCCCAGCAGATCCATGCAGGGTAGTAACGACATGATTTGGCACTATGTTCATTGTTGGTTAACGTTAGCTGGCTGGCTCGTTAGCTAACGTTACGTGAAGTGTGTGATCTTACATGTTGTTTACCTAGCTAGCTAGCCTCATGTCTTAAGCTAAAGTGTACAACACCCGTTGAATATGTCAGTCAACATCAGCAAAAAAGCGTAATGAAATTGTTGCCAGCAGAGCTGGTTAGACTGTTTTCATGTTATCCAGAGGTAAACAAATCATCGGCCACAGCATCGAGTGTGTGCTCAGAACACTCCAAGAGCGAAAAGAGATGGGTGGGGCTAAAGCTTAAGAGGGTGTGAACGATGCTGAATGGATGTAGACAAAGATGAGCTTTTCACTAGATACCAAAACATTCAAAGGCCATTTTCTCAAAAGTGAGTTTACAAGTTTATCAACTTTCAAAGCCGAATTACTTTCCCATTGTTCCTCAAAAATGCAGTGTATGATATACCATTTTGTAGCTCTGAGTCAGTTCAATTCAATTCAAGAGGCTTTATTGGCATGGGGAACGTGTTAACATTGCCAAAGCAAGTGAGGTAGATAATATACAAAAGTGAAATAAACAATAAAAATGTACAGTAAACATTACACGTACAGAAGTTTCAAAACAATAAAGACATTACAAATGTCATATTACGTATATATACAGTGTTGTAACGATGATGTACAAATTGTTAAGGGTACACAAGGGAAAATAAATAAGCATAAATATGGGTTGTATTTACAATGGTGTTTGTTCTGGATGGAGTCTCTACTTTTATGCAATATAAAAAACAACATTTTAAATTTTGTTGCATGAGACCAAATCCAGGTGGTGAGTCACATATTTTTAAGCATAGTGTTGGCTGCATCATGTCATGAGTATGCTTGTAATTGTTATGGTCTGGGGAGTTTCTGTCCCACTGTCAAATGTGGGACCTTATATAGATGTTCATCATGTTCAATCAATTGAATTTACCACAGGTGGACTCCAATCACGTTGTAGAAATATCTCAAGGATGATCAATGGAAACAGGATGCAGCTGGGCTCAATTTCGAGTCTCATATCAAAGGGTCTGAATACTTCTGTAAATAAGGTATTTTCTAAAAACCTGTTTTTGCTTTGTCATTGCGGGGTATTGTGTATAGATTGATGAGGGAAAAAAATTATTGAATCAATTTTAGGATTAGGCTGTAACGTAACAAACTGGAAAAAGTCAAGGGGTCTGAATTCTTTCTTTCCAAGATATTTCTGTATTTCATTTTCTATAAATGTGCAAGCATTTCTAAAACAAGTTGTCAGTTTGTTGTTATGGGTTTTGTGTCATTTTTGTTGTTGTTTAATCCATTTTGAATTCAAGTTGTAACAACTAAATGTGGAATAAGTACAGTATATGGTATGAATACTTTCTGAAGGCACATTTTTGTTTTCGCAAACAGATATGCATCTTGTATTCTCTACATTTTGTATGCTCAGAAAACACTTTCTCTGTCCGACACAAGATGACACTTAGGAAAACACCCGCGAGACCTCACGTGACAAACATTGCAAACCACCACCCTTCGACAAACAATGTTGGACAAGTGGTTGACCCAGTTATTCCCACAGTCACGCTCGAGGAACTGTATCTGTATCCGAAATGCTTTTGACCAGAGCCGCAAGGAATAGTCATAAGTAGTGCACTATATCAGGAATAGTGTGCCATTTCAGACATACCCTCAGTGTGTAGCCTCACCAGTCCTCTCAAAACTCACCCCCAAAAGACTGTTTCGAGACATCTAATTTTGGCTCTGAGGGGAGCAATGGGGGCCAGGCAAGTCATTGAAGGAAATAATTTAGTGTGTTTGCTTCCCCTGCCACTTGTGCTTCAGGGGCGCCTCGGATCGGTCGCAAGACACAGGTGCATGATGAGCACCGATGTTTACGTCTGCCCTGAGCTATACAAATAAGGCCCCCTTGATGACATCATGCGGCGCGCCGACCCTTTAGGAATCTCGAAAACAATTAGAGTCAAACGGCAGGGAGAAAAGTCCTCAAGACTGACATCAGTTTAGCATGTTGAATTGTTCTCAATTTAGTAAGGTGGGAAAAGTCACGGAGTTGAGCTCGACAGGGGTGAAGTTCTCTGCCTTGGGAACTATAGCTTATAGACTTGAGGCTGAGGAAGTGCAGTATGTTAATTATGCTTTGCCAAAACACATGTATCGCTCTGTCTCGAAGCCAAACTGATTTAGATTCATTATCTGATGGCACTGTTACCGTGTGTTATTCTAAATAGATGATGACGTGTGTGTGTGCATGCGTGTTTCCCCTGTGGCCCTCTCCTGCTGAGTTCTGACTGGCCAAAGGGGACCAAAAGGGAAAATGAGAGCTGATGAGAAAGTCTGATTAAAAGACAGAAAAAAGAGAGAAAAGAGCTTCAGACTTCAGAGAACGCCTCATCACCTCTTCACAGATGTAGGATCTTAATTTGATCACTCTTTTGTTGCTGAGAATATACCTGCACAGTAAGAAATAGGAAATGCAAAATGTGTCGTGTTTTCAAGGTAATTTTCACTTTAAAATAGAACACTTGATTTGCCCTAATGAAAAATGTATAAATCACCACAGAAAAATGTCTATTAATTATAATCCACGTAATAACTCTGTTGTTGTATAATTATTTTCCAGCTGTAGCAAACTGGTTCAAATTAACAAGCTAAATGCAATTAAATCTAATCTAAAATATAATCTACGTAATCTCCAAAACACATTATTACGAGAGGGCCATAAGCAATTACTCGTAATACTCCAAGAAAGGTAAAATCTCCCTTCTGGTAAAAATTATCATAAATTGCTGAGGTGTAGTAACGTTTGAGGACACAAGCTCAAGTACACAATACAAATATGATGACAATCTGAAACATTTTACATGATGTATTTCCTCTTCAACAAAAATGTACGAGTAAGGTTTGAAATGACATATGCTTTTTAAATATAGAAAGAAAAAAAACTAACTGGAAGATTCCACCTTCCTTATAAATGATGTATGTTTAGTGTTAGAGAACATTACAGATTTCCTAAAGTTAATCTCATATTAATATTGTCTTTCTATGACAAACAGAAAGTGTTCTTTGTTTAAAAATCTATGAATTATTTTAGATGACTTTGATAAAGTTTGCTATAAATCAATCTCTAAATGTGCTATATACGAAACCACTCTCTTCTGCTGCGCTACAATGTAAGGATTGCAGGCATGTGCTTTGTCAGTTGGTGTACCGCTCAGCCAGGAGTTGATGCACCATCGGAAAAGCAATTGAAATGGTAAGGGCACATCCTAACTTCCAGAGGTGTCAGATTTCACATCCTACTTCACAAAGGCGGTGAGAACCAGGGCTTCTGCTCAATGCCATCCATTTCAATCTACGGTGTCCACAGATCGATTTATCTGCAGATTTTGGTTGGAAACTGGTACCAAGCTGGTCCCCAAAATAGGTAATTTTACATCGAAGAGATTTTATGATCCTACATCTGTAGTTTCACTCATCTATTTGTGTATGAAATATTTATGTTATTCTCTTGGGCTACAACACAGACATTTTCCATACACACAAAACATTTATTTCTCTCCAATTTTTTGCACAAATTTGTTCACATCCCTGATAGTGAACAAGATAATCTGTCCACCTGACATGAGTGACATATCAATAAGCTGATTAAACAGCATGATCATTACACAGGTGCACCTTGTGCTGGGGACAATAAAAGGCCACACTAAAATAAGCCGTTTTGTCACACAACACAATTCTACAGATGTCTCAAATTTTGAGGGAGTGTGTAATTGGCATGATGACTGCAGGAATGTCCACCAGAGCTTTTGCCAGGTAATTGAATGTTCATTTCTCTCCCATAAGCCCCCTCCATTGTCCTTTTACAGAATTTGGCAGTACGTCCAACCAGTCTCACAACCACAGACCACGTGTAACCACGCCAGCACAGGGCCTCCATATCCGGCTTCTTCACCTGCGAGACCAGCCACCCGGACAGATGATGAAACTGAGGAGTATAATTGCTGTCTTTAATAAAGCCCTTTTGTGGGGAAAACTCATTCTGATTGGCTGGCCTTGCTTCCCAGTGGTTGGTCCTAGGTCCTCTCAGGACCACCCATGGCTGTGCCCATGACCAGTAATGTGAAATCCATAGATTAGGCCCTAATGAATGTATTTCAATTGACTGATGTCATATATAAACTGTAACTTGTTGAATGTGTTGCATATTGCCTTTTTATTTTGTTCAGTATTTTTCCATTTATATGCTTAGCAATTACAGTGGCATGTGAAAGTATTCACCCCGTTGGCATTTTTACTATTTTGTTGCCTTACAAACTAGAATTAAACTGGATTTTTTTGGGGAGGGTTGCATCATTTGATTTAACATGCCTACCACTTTGAAGATGCAAAATATTTTTTTATTGTGAAACAAAACAAGAAAAGCTTTCATCAAGTCAAAGGGTGGCTACTTTGAAGAATCTCAAATATAAAATATATTTAGATTTTGTTTAACACTTCTTTTTTTTTTTACTAAATGATTCCATATGTGTTATTTCATAGTTTTGATGTCTTCACTCTTATTCTACAATGTAGAAAATAGTAAAAAAAATAATTGAGTAGGTGTGTCCAAACTTTTGACTGGTACTGTAAATAAATCCATGATGCCTCTTACCTACAGGTATGACACCTCTGGAATTAAGTAGGGTGAAGTTGCCCCTAGAACAGGGGTGGGCAACTCCAGTCCTCAGGGCCTTATTGGTATCACACTTTTTTCTCCATCCTTAGCAAACACAGCTGATTAATCAAATGTCATTCTGAACTGAATATCATGATTAGGTGATTATTGGAGTCAGGTGTGTTAGCTGGGGCTGGGGCAAAACTGTGACACCAATCAGGCCCTTGAGGACTGGAATTGACAACCCCTGCCATAGACGCTGATTCAAAAGTCAGGGTTGTCTTCTTTCCCCTGATGGTTAGCTGGCAGAATTTGTTGGAGGGTAAGCTGATCCTAGATCTGTGCCTGAGGGCTTCGCTTTCGCTAATGGTTAGCACTGATAGCCTAGATTAGCATCTCAACACTGTTACCCAGTAGGGGGCTGATGTGTTGAGCAAAAGGAAAGGAATAAGGTATTCCATGTTCATTCACCACTCTGGATCAGAGAGTGCCTTAATCGCATTCCATGCCATCAGTGCCCGGGGAGCAGTTGTTATCGGTGGGTAACTGCCTTGCTCAAGGGCAGAACGTCAGAACATTTTACCATGCCGGTTCACGAACATCTGTGTTGGCCCACCTCCTAGGCATTGGTGTGAGTGTGTGTGCTGTCGCTCCCTGTGTCTTTGAAGGGGTAGCCTAAGGGCACGGCACTCTAAGTGGTGTTGGTAAAGGTTTTAGATAATACTGATGAGTGTTTGTCTGGGTCCTCGCTGAGACTGATGATGGACCTTGGCAGACATATAGACAGATGCCCATCACCACAAACATCTTAACCTGACTAACATTCTCCAACCTATGGCCGTATCTCAGTTTAATGGAGAAGATGCATTTTCCAAAGGAAGGGAAGGAAGCGCCCAATCAGAAAGATTTGATGATAGGGTAATATAGCTGCACTGAGCTCACACACACACACACACACTAACCACTTAGCAACAAGGAACCCACACTCAAGTCATTAAAAATCATTAAAACACTGTTTAAATGTTTTCAGCAGGGATTTCAAGGCCAGCATCAGCTCTCCATGTTGAACACTAATACACTTCTGCCACAAGCCCTGATTGCCACGCAATGTTTGTTGTCCATCTCTCTCACTCACACACACACACACACACACACACACACACACATCTGCACATTCATCTGCTAGTTTGTTCGGTTTTTTGTTGTTGTTTGTTTGTTCCTTCCTTCCTTCCTTCTAACCACTAGGTAGGTATCCTAGTGGTTAGAGCGTTGGGCCAGTAACTGAAAGGTTTCTGGATCGAATCCCTGAGTTGACAAGGTAAAGATCTACCATTCTGAACAAGGCACTGTTCCCCGGTAGCCCGTCATTGCAAATAAGAATATGTTCTTAACTGACTTGCCTATAAAGGTTAAATCAAATTCCTTCCTATAAACACAGGATTAGGCAAACAGTCAAGAAGGTGTAAGCAGGGATGGTACTGCGTAACCTAGGCTACACCAGTGATGTCGGAACCATGAAGGCAATGATAAATGAGTCAATATTAGGAAGGTGTTCTTAATGTTTTGTACATTGGAGTTGCTTACCAACATGACATTGAATGTTCCTAAGTGGCCTAGTTACAGTTTTGACTTAAATCAGCTTGAAATCTATTGCAAGACTTGGCTGTCTAGCAATGATGGCTGTCTTGCAATGATAAACAACCAACTTGAGAGAGCTTGAAGAATAAAAATATATATATATTTGCAAATATTGTACAATCCAGGTGTGTAAAGCTCTTAGAGATTTAACCAGAAAAAATGTCATAGGTGATTCTAACATGTATTGACTCGGGGTCAAATACTTATGTAATCAAGATATATTAGTGTTTTAGTTTTCATATAATTTTTTGGTACAAATGTTCACATTTTTCTTCCGCTTTGACTTTACAGAGTATTTTGTGTAGATTGTTAAGAAAAAAAAGCCAATTAAATCAATTTTATTCACACTTTATAACAATAAAATGTGGAAAAAGTCAAGATGTGTGAATACTTTCTGAAGGCACTGTATATACACATTCTAGCAAATGCAATGCATACATTCCAAATGCTACCCTATTCTCTACATAGTGCACTACTTTTGACCAGACTATATGAGCTGTCCTTGTCAAAAATAGTGCACTACGTAGAGAATAGGGTGCCATTTGGGGCATTTCTAATATAATTAGAGGCAGACAATTCATGCCTCCAGTGGCTCGTGCAAATGTGATTATGGCAACGCAGCCAAAGATGAGTCCTACGTTTATGCCGTCGTGACAACTGTAGATAAATGTGTTTTCCGCTTGCGGATGGGAACCGTGACAAGCTGTGGAAAACACATTTGTGTTTGGTGAAGATGCAGATGAGCAACGTGTTGTGTCTTCCCTACTTTGGTTCTCGTTCCAGGGTGACGTCAAAGCCTAAACTTGTTGTTGTTTTTTTAGGGAAAGTCTGAAGTGGCTTCCTGTCATCTCCTTCAGTTGCTTCACTGATTTGAAAACACGGGACAGGGGGAAGCTGTGTTATAGATAATTTGCTTTCAGGGCCCTTTGTAAATAATTTTAAAATGTATCGTTCCTTCCTTCCTTCCCTCTTTCCTTCCTTACTTCCTTCGTTCCTTCCTACACACACCTAACCTCAACCACACCTTTATGTATGGCTTGATTGACATCGCCCAGAGACACAACTCAAGGAACATGAGACTTCTGCCAGGTGAGCTCCAACTGTGTAATGAAGAAATTGGAATTTGTTAACTAGCAATGAGTCTTCCTTGGGACAGTTAACAGCCCTCATCCCTCCCCAAGCCCCCAACACATCAACACCAATCTAACTTAACACTGCTCTCTTAATTGTTACCAATACCCCAGTATCATTCTCTACCCTGCTGTGGCCAGAGCAGTGCCTATAGATGTCCCCCCTCCCCCGTCTCTCCAAGCCACGTCAATTAACCCACAATGTGATGTGATGCAGCCTGTCAGATTGATAAAGGGTTTGAGTGGTGTTGTCTTGCCCCTGGTTTTGTGAAAACTTGGTCATCTGTCCTCTATAATAAGTCATGCCAAGAGAAAGTGAGAAAGGCGCTTGGAGTAGTTTGTCCCTGCCTTTCTCTCTCTCTCTCCCTCTCTCTCTAGCCACCCCCTCTCTCCCTCTCTCTCTCTCTCCAGTCACCCCTCTCTCTCTCTCTCTCGCTCTAACTCACTCTCCCCACCCACCCATTCTCAGCCGGGCAGACAGTCAGAGAGACAGTCACACATGCAATCCGACTGTCTCCCATTCACTCTCTGTCAGCTTCTCCACTCCCTCTCCTCTCTTCCACACACTGTCCCTGTCTAACTCCCCCTTCTGTCTATATATCCACCCCCCTTCTTTTTCTCTCTTTCCTCTCCGCCTACCTCACTCTTTCTGTCTGTCTACCCTCTACTTGCTCTCCTCTTGATTTCGCCACTCTTTCTTTCTCTCTCTCAATCTCACGCTCTTTCCCTCTATCTCTCTCTCCTCTTTGAGATACTGTCAATATGTATCTGTACTGGCAGACAGTCTTGTAGAGTTGACAGTCCAGTGTGAGTGATGGGGCAGTGTTCGCCCAATCAACCTCTCTGTGTGTCCATCATAGGTGTCTTCCCTGTCGCTCGCTCGCACGCACACACACACACACACACACACACACACACACGTCTCTAGCTGATAACCTCATTGTTAATCCATCAAATTGTATTTCACATTTCATATACAGTAATCTATCAGTTACACACACACACAGCATTTCCCTCTACATTTCCTCCCTCTCCCTGGCCACAGCTGTCTCATCCCGTTGACCTCATCTTTAATCGATGTCATTTTCTTTCACATTCATTCACATTTCTTTCTCTCTTGATGATTTTTCTCTCATGCACATTATATAAATTGTGTGTGTGGTGTGTAGGTGTGTGTTCTCAGGTCACGTTGACCTGGATTATGTTCCCCCACTCAATTTAATGAGGATTCTATATTACTGCTTTTGTCTCTTTTGGTCACACACACACACACACACACACACACACACACACACACACACACACACACACACACACACACACACACACACAAAAAAACAGGCGGGTAGGCACGCTCACACACACACATGCGCCCCCCTCCTCACCCTCACACACATCCTACCCTCCCCTCGCTAAGGCTGTCTCGCTGGGATTATGGATTGAAAGGCAGTGGCGTGGGAACTACTTCCTCTCGTATCGTGTTCACCCCCCCCAAAAAACAAGGTGTCCTGTGAGGGGTGATGTCAGCGCTGGTGAAAGGGAGATCACTGGGGACTGGAGTGACAAAAGGGCCAGCAGTGTAGGGATCCACTCCATGTTCTCCTATAAGTCACTTCAGGCAGGGGGTAAGGGTGCTCTGTTGATAAGAAGGGACCCAGACAACTCAAAGAGCCTTATTCATAGCAGTCTGGAATAGGGGTGTGTGTGTGTGTCTTTTAGCAACATGTGTATCTTTTCCGAATGTCTGTGAGTGTCTGTGCGCATGACTGAGTGTGAGTGTATGCGTGTTCATGTGTGTTTGTTTGCTTCCCTTCTCCCGCGTGTGTCGTCTCCTGTTGTTAGGTCCCCCACGTGCACGTTTAAACACCTCTGAGGCACATGCAACTTCACCCATCTTTTCAGAATTGAATCCAAAATAAGGGATCCTTAATGTCTTGTCCATTGTCCTTATTCTCATCCCCTGAGTTCAGCTCAGTAGTCACTCCGCTCTCCTTAATGCTATTCTTCCCTTAACAATGGTAATCCATTTGATATTATTTGCCTGTTGTTATTCTCCGTGCACTGATACCACATTCCAAAAATGAAACCCCGGCCCCATTGAATACAGTTGCGGAGGTGTTGTGCAGTTCTAGTCCTCACATGAGTCATGGTGTGAGATAGTTTCATAGCGACGCAGATCAAAAAAATAACCTGCTGTATCTGAACTCCCATTGCAGGCGCACCCCTGACAGTGAAGAAGTCGCTATAGTCTATACATTTACTTTTGCACTCTTGAGATCGTACAGGCGATCATGTGGTAAGCAGGTACTACTTGTCTGGATATTTTGCATGGACGTTTCTTTTTAGGATCTCCATGTATTCTTTTCATTGTCATTTTTAATCACACATGTCAATTTGCAGTACAAGATGTTCAAACGTTCCACTGCATTTCATCTTGTTCTTTTTTCTTCCTTTTCCCTCGGCACAGCTATATGCCGTCACACTGTCTTTCAATGGAGAGAGAGAGAAGAGCGAAAACAACATTCATTACATAATCATGCTTTTTGTGTACTGCCCTGAGCCCTTTCTATCAATATTAGACAGTAGGGTGGGTGACCACATGTCCTGGATTGTGTGGTACAGTCAAAGCAGGATTAAGAAATCATAGGCCCCGGGGCTTGTTTATAGCCCCCCCTCCCACATTCCTCAACAACTACTTGAAAAAACATATCCTGGAAAAACTCCCCAGTTGTTAACTATTATAAGCATACACACCACTATGCTTGAAAATATGGAGAGTGGTACTCAGTATTGTGTTGTATTGTTGGATTTGCCCCAAACAAAACATGTTGTATTCAATTAATTGCTTTTTTGCAGTATTAATTTAGTGCCTTGTTGCAAACAGGATTGGAATATTCTATTCTGTGCAGGCTTCCTTCTTTTCACTCTGTTAATTAGGTTAATATTGTGGAGTAACTACAATGTTGTTGATCCATCCTCAGTTCTCATATCACAGCCATTAAACTCTGTATCTGCCACCATTGGCCTGAAAGGGTGAAATCCCTGAGCAGTTTCCTTCCTCTACGGCAACTGAGTTAGGAAGGACGCCTGTATCTTTGTAGTGACTGGGTGTATTGATACACCATCCAAAGTGTGATTAAAAACTTCACCAAGCTCAAAGGGATTTCTGTTTTTTTTTCATCTACTAATAGGTGCCCTTTTCTGTGAGGCATTGGAAAACCTCGCTGGTCTTTGGGATTGAATCTGTTTGAAATTCACTGCTCAACTGAGGGACATTACAATGCATGTGTGGGGTACAGAGAGGAGGTAGTCATTCAAAAATCATGTTTAACACTATTATTGCACACAGAGTGAGTCCATGCAACTTATTATGTGACTTGTTATGGACATTTTTACTAACTTATTTAGGCTTGCAATAGCAACGGTGTTAAATACTTGACTCAAGACATTCATTATTCATTAATGAGTAAAAATTTTGAAAAACACACTTCGACTTTGACATTGTGGGTTATTGTATGTAGGCCAGTGACAAAAAAATATATACATTTTATCCAATTACAAATTCAGGCTGTAACACAACATGTGAAAATAGTTAAGGGGTGTGAAGGCAATGTATATTATTCGGCTACAGTAAGCTACACGTTAAGTAAATAGCTGTATTAGACTGAAAATATATAAGGTGATTTTGTCAAACTTGTGAGGCTCTCCATGCTCATTAAGTGCTTAAACATATTTGCTGCTACTTCACACAAACCCGTTTTAAAAGTCTCCCTTCCTAACTGTTTTACACTCCCTGAGACCAATCAGAAATGTTTCCTTGGCCAAGTTTTCCCCAGAGTTTCATAAAACATCTACACATATGGTCTCCTGTCTCTGCATGGTCGCATTTTGCGCCAGGCAAAGGATTGGCCTATAGGCCCGCTTCAATTCTTCGGTGCAGCAGAAGGGGGATTTGGTGCGGGGGGGAGGGATGTGCTGCCCACAAACATTATTCATGAAGGCTACACTGTCTCAAAAAATCATCCCTTTGTCCTGCATTTGGGTATATTAAATCACCCTAGAGGCCAGTGAACCCACAGCACTAAATGAGCCAACCGGGCCTGTTGTAAGCGTGACATATCCAAACTCCACGGTATGTCCCCAGGTTTCTCTTAGACGGCCAGTCGAGTTGGAGCGAGAGAAATGAACAAGACAAGTGAGAGAGGAAAACACAGAAAAGAGATGGAGAGAGATTTGCATAAAAAACTATGAACGGGGGGCTACTAAGGAGAAAGCGACACGGGGAGGAGGCACAGGGCTTGCAATTACCGTTGTGACCAGCCGGCGCAGGTTCCAGAGGTCCGTGATGTGTTTCGAGGCGTTTGAGTGTTCTGTTTTATTCAAATGCCTCTTAAGGGGAAAGCAATCCAAAAGTAACTTAACATTATCCGATTACGTTACTGAGTTTGGGTAATCCAACATTTACATTACTGATTACAATTTTGGAGGTAACTAGTACTGTAATGGATAACACTTAGAAAGTAATCTACCCAACCCTGTTGGTCAGTGACCGGCGGCAGTAAGCCGGCAGGTATTTACAGAATGCAATATATATTTTATATCACAGTTTCCCAACAATTGTTTACACATGTTTGTTGACTCTTTGGTCCATTTCCCCAAAACTCAAAAAAAAAAAATGCAAAACTCTACAAATCTCTGGCAAAAGCAAATGCTGCATTCAAAACTGTTTTATCCCTTTCCAAAATGTTTTTGCATCAAAATGACGCACATGCATCATACGACTAGATCTGTCTACCAACGAACACACTGATGTGATCAACACAAAACACAACTATGAATATCCCATCAGTAGGTTTGCCTTTTGCATTTTCAGTGTTACATGATAGCCGGTTGTAAAATATACCTACTCAAAATATACATAAATAAACACACACAAATGTAATACAGTAACAAAAACATTGTCATTTATTTCCAAAATGCAGTATTTTTGATCACTTGTGTCTTGTATATAAATCAAAGAGAGAGAGAAAGAAAATTAGAGAGAGCATACTTAAATTCACATAGGACACCGGATAAAACAGGAGAAATACTCTAGATATTACAGACTGACCCTAGCCTCCCGACACAAACTACTGCAGCATAAATACTGGAGGCTGAGACAGGAGGGGTCAGGAGATAGTGGCCCCATCCGATGATACCCCCGGACAGGGCCAAACAGGCAGGATATAACCCCACCCACTTTGCCAAAGCACAGCCCCCACACCACTAGAGGGATATCTTCAACCACCATCTTACCATCCTGAGACAAGGCCAAGTATAGCCCACAAAGATCCGCCACGGCACAACCCAAGGGGGGGCGTCAATCCAGACAGGAAGACCACGTCAGTGACTCAACCCACTCAAGTGATGCACCCTTCCTAAGGACGGCATGGAAGAGCACCAGAGCATAACACTTTCTAGACCCAAAAGGAGAAACCCATGAAAAAAAAACAGGCTAACCTCATTTTCCACGTCGTGGTCCATCTTTGGCCACCAGATGTATAACCTCGCAAGGCCTTTCATTCTCGACATCCCTGGATGCGACTGATGCAACAACTTGAGTAGCATACCCCGCTCTTGTGGTGGGATAACTACTCTTGAACCCCACAGAACACATCCATCTCGAACACTCAATGCCAAGCAGTGAGTGTACTAAGGCATGATCTGAGGCTCTGTCACTGTAAGCCATCCTTTCAGGATAAATTCATGCACAGTGATAACGTCACATCCTTTGAAGTCCATTGCCTGATTTGTGCGGTGTTCAGCGGTGCATCATCCAACACGTCGATCATCAACACCTGGTCATTTTCTTCTTCCTGAATGATGATTTCTGGAACTGGCAGCCTACTCCGAGCATCAGCATTCTCATGGTATCTACCTGGTTTGTAAATTATTCTGTACTCGTAGGCCCTGAGCCACACAGCCCAACGTTGAACTCTTGGAGAGACCAGTACTGGCTTTTGAGACATCAGAGGCTTATGGTCGGTCACAATAGTGAATGTTCTCCCGTACAAGTACTTGTGGAATCTCTGTATTCCGAATACGACAGCGTGTCCTTCCTTGTCCAGCTGAGAGTACTTTTTCTCCGCTGGCGACAACGTTCTTGACATGAAGCCGGTAGGTTTCTCCGCACAATTCTCCATCCGGTGGGATAGCACCGCACCCACACCATACAATGAGGCACCACACGATAAGACGAGATCTCTGTCTGCTGAGTAGTGCACTAGCACTTCAGCTGATTGCAGTAACACCTTTGACTTTGCAAAAGCTTCTTCCGGTCTTTCTGACCATTTCCAGGCCACGTCCTTCCTTAACAGTTGATGCAGAGGAGCTATAGGGGGTAGAGAGGTTAGGGAGGAAGCGATTACAATAGTTCAGTAAGCCTAGATAGGCTTTCAGCTCTGTAACGTTTGTCGGAGCTGGAGCTTCCGCAACAGCCCTCACTTTAGCTTTGACTGTGTGTAACCCCTTGGCATCCACCTTGTGACCCAGGTACTGCACTTCATCAGCTAACAGTGTACACTTGCTCCTCTTCAGCCGGAGAACAGCCTCCTCCATCCTCCTCGAAAAAATTCCTCCAAGTTTCTGAGACGTTCCTCCTTCGTGACAAGAATGTCGTCGAGGTAAACAGCTACCTTGGGTATCCCCTGCAGAATTGCCTCCATTGTTCTTTGGAAGATAGCTGGTGCAGAAGACACCCCGAAAGTAAGCGTTTATAGGTAAACATCCCTCTGTGGGTGTTTATGGTCAGGTACTTCTGTGAAGCTTTATCCATTAGCACTTGCTGATATGCGTGACTCATGTCCAGTTTTGTGAACTGTTGCCCTCCGGTTAACGTTGAAAGCAAATACTCCACTTTGGGTATGGGGTACTTCTCCGGAGAGGAAACTCTATTTACAGTCAGTTTTTAGTCACTGCATAGTCTGAACCATCTGGTTTTAGTATGGGAACAACTGGTGCTGCCCACTCAGAAAACTTGACAGGTATAACTATATCTTCTGCTAAGAGTCTGTCAATTTCCACATCCACTTTAGGCTTCATGGCATATGGAACGGATCTTGGCCTATAGAATCTGGGCGTAGCATCAGCAGCAACATGAATAGTAGCTTGGACCACTTTTAATGTCCCTAGCTCTTCTTTGAAAACACACTCATGTTTGAAAGCACCTGCTGTGGTGTCAATGTCTCTGTGGTGACATGTTTAATTTCATCCCAGTTCAATTTTATTTCCTCCAACCACCCTCTTCCTAGTAAACTGGGGCCAGTACCTTCCACTACTAAGAGAGGCAGACTTTTCTTTTGTCCTTGATATTCCACTTGAACATCAACAACTCCAATCGCAGTGTAGGTTTTGAGTTTAATAGGGGTGTCTCTCAGTTTAGGCACTTCAACGTTTTTCACACTTCCTATAGAATTGGGACCTGTTCATCAGCGTGACACTAGATCCTGTGTCTAGTTCAAACGGTACCTTAAATCCATTTATTCCTCATTTCCACAATGAAAGGCTTCACCTTTTTCATATTCGCCGCCTGTACACTGTACATTGAGAATGCTTGCTCTGCGTCTGCGCACTCACTTTCTATGACTTGATTAGAGCGGTAGCTAGAGCGTCTGGATGTATTCGGTTTCCTGTCCGTTCTCTTTTCTGTAGCCCGTGGCTTTTTATATTTCATTGCGGCACGCCCTCGCAACGTGGCCTATTATCCCACACGCATGACACTTTTCCTGTTTGCATTTACAGTCAAACGCTGCGTGTTTGCCATTGCAACGATAACAGTCTATTGGCTGCTGCACCACGGTTTTCAGTTCTTTGAAATTCTACGCGCTCAGAGCTGCTCTCTTTTAATGTATGGCACACAGTTGCCTGCAAATCCAGTGCCTTGCCTGCAAATCCAGTGCATTTCTATTCGCGGACTCCATGGCCTGGGTCAGTTTGAGTGCATTCTCAAAAAGTGAGATTAGACTCCGATAACACGTTTATTTGTATCCTGTCATCATTAATCCCACACCCAAGCCGATCGCGTAGCATTTGCGATAATGCATTCCCATAGTTTCAGTCCAATGCTAGTTCTCTCAACTCAACCACATATTCCCCCACTGATTCGGTAAATTATCTCATGCGTGAATGAAACTTGAATCTTTGTACTATCTCACTGGGTTATGGGTTGAAGTGATTTTTTAATAATAGCTCGACTAAATCTGACTGACTTTTCTCCTGGTTTATATGGGTTTCTCATTAAGCTGTACGTCTGTGCACCGACAACGCTTATGAGTATGGATTTCTGTATAGCGGCATCAGTTATTAGTTTCATTAGCAGCAAAGAAGTGTTCCATTATTTCACAGTCCCATTCCTGATTTTTAGGATCAAATGGTGGTAGCGAGCCTATTGTTGCCAAAGCCATCTTTTCCGATTCTTTCTCCCCTCACACAGTCAATATGTTGTCCTACCCGTATCCAGGGAATCAAGCCTCCAGAATCTTCTACCGCTCACTTGAGTCTCACCTCCCGCGTCGCACGCCAAACACTCCGTTAAATCCGTGGCAAAAATAATCCAACGCAGTTCTCCAGTTATCCTCATCGCCAAATATGTAGTATCCTTAGAGACATCTAAGATTGATGAGACGTAAGAACGGTTTATTATTTAATTGTAACTTAGAATTACATTCTCTAATGCACCTGGCTTAAACTACCTGAAGCTGCCTTAATCACAGTTATATAGGCAGACATAGGAAATAGCTACGGATAGCAGGAAGCAAACTCCCGTCTTGAGTCGATACTGCCATCTATTGGTAAACATAACTATACCAGGTTACCACAGTAAGATAAAGGGTTTTCTGGACCCAAAAATGCAAATGGCTCATTCGGTGGAAACTCACGTTGTCCCAGATGACAACATACCTGGGCTGCTCTGGTCCACCCCTCTGAATGAGAATGCTATGTAGTGTGTTCAGAAATGTGATGTGAAGGGCAGTGTTTTAGGGACCTAGGTTGGCATGGTGATGGAGGACGCCTTGCTGGCTAACAGCTGAGCACATGGTGATATTCCCTCCACGCTGTCCAGAGACCATCACAATGGCATAGTGGCCATCCCCTTCTTTTGACTAGGTTGAAGCCAACCTCATCAACAGTTGAAGTCAAAGTTTACATACACTTATGTTGGAGTCATTAAAAATCGTTTTTCAACCACTCCACAAATGTCAAACTATAGTTTTGGCAAGTCGGTTAGAACAACTACTTTGTGCATGACAGAAGTAATTTTTCCAACAACTGTTTACAGACAGATTACTTCACTTATAATTCTCTGTATCACAATTCCAGTGGGTCTGAAGTTTGCATACACTAAGTTGACTGTGCCTTTAAACAGCTTGGAAAATTCCAGAAAATGATGCCATGGATTTCGAAGCTTCTGATAGGCTGATTGACATAATTTGAGTCAATAGGTTGTATGCCTCTTTGCTTGGGAAAATCAAAATAATTCAGCCAAATCCTCAGAAAACAAAGTCTGGTTCATCTATGGGAGCAATTTCCAAAGGAGTGAAGGTACTACGTTCATCTGCACAAACAATAGTACGTAAGTATAAACCCCATAGGACCATGCACCATCATACTGCTCAGGAAGGAGATGCGTTTTGTATCCCAAAGCTGAACATACTTTGGTGCGAAAGGTGCAAATCAATCCCAGAACAACAGCAAAGGGACCTTGTGAAGATGCTGGAGGAAACAAGTACAAAAGTATCTATATCCATAGTAACTCGAGTCCTATATCGACATAACTTTAAAGGCCGCTTAACAAGGAAGAAGCCACTGCTCCAAAACCGCCATAAAAAAATCCAGACTACGGTTTGCAGCTGCAAATGGGGACAAAGATTGTACTTTTTGGAGAAATATCCTCTGGTCTGATGAAACCAAAATATACCTTTTTGGCCATAATGACCATCGTTATGTTTGGAATAAAAAGGGGGAGGCTTGCAAGCCGAAGAACACCATCCCAACCATGATGTACGGGGGTGCTTTGCTGCAGGAGGGACTGGTGCACTTCACAAAATAGATGGCTTCATGAGGCAGGAAAATTATGTGGATATATTGAAGCAACACGATATTGTGACACAAAATCACAACCGGTGTTATGGCTCGATCCCAGACTGTACAATCACAGCCTCTCCTGTGCTTTATAGCCAGGAATTATGTGAGGTGAAGTCTTTTTTTGTAGAGCAGGGTATCATATCACTATTAATTAACACTGTTTAGTTAACTGTGGAATGTAAGAGGGTCAAAGGCGTTGAACAACTCTATTCTATCCTATGTGACGAGGTGCCGCAAATGAAAGGGGAACTGGAGAAGAAGTCACAGGGGTAACAGTATGAATGTGTTTCAAATATCACCCTATCCCCATAGTGCACTACTTTCTGGCCAGAGCCCTACGGGCCCAGTGTGTATCTCCCACTGCTCCTTACCAGTGGCAAGGCTAAAATTGGACACATTGTCATGAGGTTATATTTGCCTGAGGGCTCCGAGGACAGTCCTTTGACCTTTCTGTCTAACAAAGACGGACGTAAAAGACAGTAGGATCCACGTGGTAGCGTGACCTTTGAAATGCCAAACGGAGTACCGCTCCATTCGTATACGATGCCTGGTGATAGTACAGAGTTCTATGATAAACTGGTTGGGATTGCGTGTGGGAGTGTGTATTTGTGTTTTGTTCATGTGGTTTTTTTGGGCGGGGGGCATGTGTATTTGTGTGTGCGTGTCCTTGCTTGGGTTTGTGTGTCCGCACACATGCGCTACCAATGTACCTTTGTGCTTTTATTGTATCAGTCCATTTTGTCATAATGGAAAATAGAAAAGACTGACAACACACGGCGTTTTATGACATTTAAATAGCAATTGTTAAGGAACTTGTGTTGTCTGTGCTGACAAATCGTGCTCCCTCACCACACTGAGCTCCCGTTCTGTGAAATGTATGGCCACATGTATACACACACAGAATAATGCAATTCTCCATGTGGACTTCCAAGAGTAAGCGGGGTTATCTTCACGCTCTCAGGTTACAACAGTACCCTGGTTAGGTGTGGTGTGTGTGTGTGTCCCTCTATGGCAGTCCACTCTGTAATCTCAGCTTCTTTCTCCCATCCAATGAAAATGTTTTCCTCATTTAACGACGGCACTAAACCACCCATCTGTGTTTTTTTTACACACACACACACACACACACACACACACACACACACACACACACACACACACACACACACACACACACACACACACACACACACACACACACACACTTGTATAACAGATATCCCACTAGGCTCAGAAGTAATTTCAACTATGGGTGTGCCAACATTGCCATGCTCATATTCGTAATCGTATCCGTAAATTGGCAGTTGACAGTCGGATCCGATGATTCTTGTGATCGGTAAAAACTGAAGAGTTTTAATAGGCGTAAGTAGATGTTGGCAAAATACCCCCCTGCATGTTCTCACTTCAAAAAGCTGTTGATTAGGAGCAGCGCACAGAGGGGTGTGCCTGCATCTCCGCTCGGCTTGCAGCAGGCAGCCAAGTCTGCTGTCACTCAGAATGCGCATCAGAGCTTAATTTTTTTTCCCTACCCTCGTCCCACTTGTTAGATATCATGCACATTGATAGCTTGACAGAAAACGTCCTCGCCGTGTGATGCATCATAGTAGCAGACAGCAGCAATCTAAATGATCAGCCTGACAACATGCGAGGGAAATTAGGAAACGTGATTGGGTGAAAATATGAAGTGAGTAGATGGAAAAATAGGCTACAGCTTTACTCTATCTAATCAGACCTGCAGGGTCAATGTACAGCCTCCTTTGTCTGTACAGACAGGCAAACTAGCCAGTTGAGTTACTTAGACCGCATAGAACGTCGCACATGACTGACTGACTGACATAAGAAAGACGGGCGCCTGGTACACCTTTTGATTTTTTAGGACAGATAATTCAAATAAATACTCTGAATATAATTATATCCAGATAATTGCCCATATCCGTTACGATACTCGTTTTCTTCGACTACTCGGCACACCCCTAATTTTAAATCATAGTTTTCATTTACGTTTGGTTGAGCTATCAACTCATGTGAATTCAACATGAAATCAACAAAAAATCTCACCATGGATTTAGGATCAGAAGTTGGGTGCAAAATTCCCTTACGTTGACGACGTATTTCAAATCCAATAAGCTTTCCACGTTGATTCAACGTCATCAAATTACATTTTTTGGGGTTGAATTGACGTGGAAACAAACATTGATTCCACCAGTTCAACACCTAGCCCCATTCCACTGTAACTCTCTTGCCCTGTCACCACACAAACATGGCAACGGCTGCTGTCAAAACAAACTTTGACAATGATGTACAATGCAGAGGGGATTTTTGCCAACAAGGCAACACACATCCCACATCAGTCATTGTCAAAGTTTGTTTCGACAGCAGCCATCCCCATGTTCGTGTGGCGACAGGGCAAGAGAGTTACAGTGGAATGCAGAGTAGGTCATTGGGCATTCAGGTTATGCAGTGATCTGTTGGGGCTTCTTAGGTGTGGAGTTACTTAACCTTGGTGATTGTTGGAGATAACAGAAACAACACCTAGCCCCTACGCCAATGCACTTGTGTAGATTTGTAAGGATTTGATTAGTTTGGCAAATAGTACATCTCTATTAGAAGGCAAGATGGAGCTACTAAATACTGCATTGAAATACTTAGATTGGGTCCATAACGAAAGATGGGGAGTACAAAAGACACACACACACACGTCTTTACCAGTTGCCCGGTAGTCCTGCGAGCACTTGTTGCTGTCAGGTCATTTCATTAGACATCTGTCAAGATGTCGTTGATTCAGGGTTAATTTCGTTCAAAGTATCGTTGTAGCGAACAGAACAGAACACAACCATCATTAGATTGAGAGAGGGAAAACATAATTCAAGTCATGGTGAGCTGAGAACACCCGCTGTGTGTGCGTGCGTGCACATGAGTGCGTGTTTTGGGGGGATGGGGAGTTGAAAAACCCAGCGGAGAGAAGCCCCGTGTTATTTTGGTCTAGAGAGTCTACTCCAGGTGCTTCTGAGAGAGGTTGGTTTGCCCATTAGGGTTTCTCATGGCTGAAGTGGGTTTATTTCACTGGAGAGTGGTGGTCCTGAGGACCTGGCTCTCATCTTTAGTGCTGTTGTCTGGGTATGACCACACACACACACACACAGATTAGCAAGCAATCAACTTTTATAGAACTCAAATTGCTCAGACATGACTCCCAAAATGCCATGCTGCAAATGAGAGCCTTTACGTTTTCTCAATTTCCGCACTTTGACATTCAGGAGGCAATTGCATTACTCTGAGAGACTCAATGATCGGTTCTGTGTTCTCACGGTTACGTGTTTGGGTAAACATGGCTATTAAACGCATTTACATGCAGCTTTGTCACTTTGGGGTTATTTGTTTTTATTGCTTATTTTGTGTTCACCGTTTTCATATTGTTTGGTAAAAATAATACAGTTTGTTTTGATGAATGTGAAATCAATGGCTGACTGAACAAAGAATATCACATTACAATACTATATACAGGAAATCCCAATATATATTTAGGCCTTTCAAATGATCATGAACATATTGTATTGATTGCCATGAGAAAAGCCCTTTTGACTGACTTAGTGGACCACATGTCCATATAGATATCGGCCACAGTATTGAATAGGATCGCCATCGTCATTTTAGGCATGATCTCCCATGCATTAAAACATATACGCCCTTAGATCCACAGATGTGCTCAACCTCCCCAAGACATGTGACTGTCATGCCAATGCCAAAGATGGATGAGTTACGAATGAGGAAGGATCACTTAAAAGCACCTTCCCAAGTGCTCAAAGCACTTTATAGACCTATTATAAGCCGGTAACCTCATGCTAATGTTGAGCATCAGATGCTATGGTAGCCATTTTGTGCTATAATGCTCACCACCCATCAGCTATAATAGTGAAGGATACCCCCCACTTTCGCTCTAACCATATATACTGAGTATACCAAACATTAGGAACACCTTCCTAATATTGAGTTGTGCCCCCCCCCTCCCCACCACACACACACACACACACACACCCCTTTTTGCCCTCAGAACAGCCTTTTTTGCCCCCTTCATTGGGGCATAGACTCTACAAGGGGTCAAAAGCGTTCAACAGGGATGCTGGCCCATGTTGACTCGAATGGTTCCCACAGTTGCGTCAAGTTGACTGGATGTCCTTTGGGTGTTGGACCATTCTTGATACACACAGGAAACTGTTCAGTGTGAAAAACTCAGCAGGGTTGCAGCTCTTGACACAAAGCGGTGCGCCTGGCACTTACTACCATACCCCATTCAAAGGCACTTATATTTTGTTTCTTGCCCATTCACCCATTGAATGACACACATACACAATCAATGTCTCATTGAAATCCCATTTATTTATATAGCCTATATAGCTTACATCAGCTGATATCTCAAAGTGCTGTACAGAAACCCAGCCTAAAACCCCAAACAGCAAGTAACTCCAGGTATAGAAGCACAGTGGCTAAGAAAAACTCCCTAGAAAGGCCAAAACCTAGGACGAAACCTAGAGAGGAACCAGGCTATGAGGGGTGGCCAGTCCTCTTCTGGCTGTGCCGGGTGGAGATTATAACAGAACATGGCCAAGATGTTGATCTAGACCCTGACTAGAACCCAAAAATGTGATCATATTACTCCAGTGCTAGCCTCCCTACACTGGCTTCCTGTCAAGGCAAGGGCTGATTTCAAGGTTTTACTGCTAACTTACAAAGCATTACATGGGCTTGCTCCTACCTATCTCTCTGATTTGGTCCTGCCGTACATTTCTAAGCAAACAGCTGGAGGCAGGGCTTTCTCCTATAGAGCTCCATTGTTATGGAATGGTCTGCCTACCCATGTGAGAGACGCAATCTCGGTCTCAACCTTTAAGTATTTACTGACGACTCATCTCTTCGGTGGGTCATATGATTGAGTGTAGTCTGGCCCAGGAGTGTGAAGGTGAACGGAAAGGCTCTGGAGCAACGAACTGCCCTTGCTGTCTCTGCCTGGCCGGTTCCCCTCTTTCCACTGGGATTCTCTGCCTCTAACCCTATTACAGGGGCTGAGTCACTGGCTTACTGGGGCTCTCTCATGCCGTCCCTAGGAGGGGTGCGTCACTTGAGTGGGTTGAGTCACTTATGTGATCTTCCTGTCTGTGTTGGCGCCCCCCCCCCCCCCCCCCTTGGGTTGTGCCGTGGCGGAGATCTTTTGTGGGCTATACTCGGCCTTGTCTCAGGATGGTAAGTTGGTGGTTGAAGATATCCCTCTAGTGGTGTGGGGATTGTGCTTTGGCAAATTGGGTGGGGTTTTTTCCTTACTTTTTGGCCCTGTCCGGGGGTGTCATCGGATGGGGCCACAGTGTCTCCTGACCCCTCCTGTCTCAGCCTCCAGTATTTATGCTGCAGTAGTTTATGTGTCGGGGGGCTAGGGTCAGTTTGTTATATCTGGAGTACTTCTCCTGTCCTATCCAGTGTCCTGTGTGAATTTAAGTATGCTCTCTCTAATTCTCTCTTTCTCTCTTTCTTTCTCTCTCTCGGAGGACCCGAGCCCTAGGACCATGCCTCAGGACTACCTGACATGATGACTCCTTGCTGTCCCCAGTCCACCTGGCCGTGCTGCTGCTCCAGTTTTGGGGCTTCACCATGTTTCATTGAAATGTACAGCTGTACATAGCAGTGAAAGTTATCATTATGTTTTCGAATGACATCCCCCAAGAAGTAAAATATTTAGTGAAAACAATAGTGGTCCTAAAACGGAACCTTGAGGAACACTGAAATTTACAGTTGATTTGTCAGAGGGCAAACCATTCACAGAGACAAACTGATATCTTTCTGACAGATAAGATCTAAACCAGGCCAGAACTTGTCCGTGTAGACCAATTTGGGTTTCCAATCTCTCCAAAAGAACGTGGTGATCGATGGTATCAAAAGCAGCACTAAAGTCTCGGAGCACGAGGACAGATGCAGAGCCTCGGTCTGATGACATTAAAAGGTAATTTACCACCTTCCCAAGTTCAGTCTCAGTGCTATGAGGGGTCTAAAACCAGGCTGAAGCATTTCGTATACATTGTTTGTCTTCAGGAAGGCAGTGAGTTGCTGCGCAACAGCTTAAAATAAAAAAAATTGAGACGAATGGAAGATTCGATATAGGCCGATAGTTTTTAAAATATTTTCTGGGTCAAAGTTTGGCTTTTCAAGAGAGGCTTTATTACTGCCACTTTTAGTGAGTTTGGTGCACATCCTGTGGATAGAGAGCCGTGTATTATGTTCAACATAGGAGGGCCAAGCACAGGAAGCAGCTCTTTCAGTAGTTTAGTTGGAAAAGGGTCCAGTATGCAGCTTGAAGGTTTAGAGACCATGATTATTTTCATCATTGTGTCAAGAGATATAGTACTAAAACACTTGAGTGTCTCTCTTGATTCTAGGTCCTGGCAGAGTTGTGCAGACTCAGGACAACTGAGCTTTGGAGGAATACACAGATTTAAAGAGGAGTCCAAAACTTGCTTTCTAATGATCATGATCTTTTCCTCAAAGAAGTTCATGAATTTATGAAGTGAAAGCCATCCTCTCTTGGGGAATGCTGCTTTTTAGTTAGCTTTGCGACAGTATCAAAAATAAATGTAGGATTGTTCTTATTTTCCTCAATTAACTTGGAAAAATAGGATGATCGAGCAGCAGTGAGGGCCCTTCGATACTGCACGGTACGGTCTTTCCAAGCTAGTCGGAAGACTTCCAGTTTGGTGTGGTGCCATTTCCGTTCCAATTTTCTGGAAGCTTGCTTCAGAGCTCGGTTATTTTCTGTATACCAGGGGGCTAGTTTCTTATGACAAATGTTTTTAGTTTTTAGGGGTGCAACTACATCTAGGGTATTGCAGAAGGTTACAGTGAGTTCCTCATTTAGGTGGTTTACTGATTTTTGTCCTCTGGATTGAAGTGGATTTAACAAGTGACGTCAATAATGGATCATAGCTTTCACCTGGATTCACCTGGGTCAGTCTGTCATGGAAAGAACAGGTGTTCTTAATGTTTTGTACACTCAGTGTATATTCTTTTTTTGCATCACCGTGGCAGTATTCAAAGTCGAGGTGAAATTGGGAAACTGGGAGTTCTGTCGAATCTCCATTTTTTTGTTGTTGTATTGGATTCATTTAGCTGACTTGTTCCTTCTCTGTAGGCTAGCAGTCAGAACATTTTCAGTCACCTCAAGACCTGACAGAGATACCCTTTTCTTTGTGCGTTTCCCACCCCAATTTATATGCTAAATGAATCAATGATTGAGACTCATCGGAACCAGCGAGCGAGTAATATGCTGTAGCTCATGTGTGACTCTATTGGTTAATACCGGCTGGATAAGCCAGAGAATTAAAAAAAAATACTGAACATTATACAGTGTCGAATGGTGTGTCTGGTCTGGTCAAATTAATTGTGAGCAGACGTGTTTGAGGAAACTGTTGGTGTGATTGATCTTTGACTCAAAATGGCCACCAGAGTGTGTTGGACATGGTTTCTGATGCCCTGTTCAGAAACTACCTCCAAACCAATCAAGCACCCACCCCTTATGGAGCCACACATGTCCTGGTCTCCTCCTAGTCTCTTTGATCATCTCCTTCATGTAATTCTAGCCAGGTTCAAATGTACTTCTTTGCTACTATAGGGCAGACGTGGGTTCAAGTGATTGATCAGTTGATCACTTGATCAGTGATTAGTTTAATTTGCCTGATGCATTGGGACCAAAGGACTAGTCACAAAAGTGCAAACCCCGCCCACCTGGTACTCCAGGCCAGCTAAAGTGACCGCTCAAAGTATTTCAAATCATTATTCGAAAGAGTATTTGAACCCAGGGGTATCTGTGTGAGACTTAATACATTAAAAAGCCTAAGGGTTTATTTCTGACACTTGTGAAATAAGGATGGGCTCAATAAGCACAGAATGAGCATTTCAGGGGGAGGGGAGGGGACACTCTAAAATCAATGGACACCTTTGTTCGTATTTCACTCTTCAATCAATACATGAAAGGCCTTGCAGAATCCTCTCAAGTCATAAGTGATAATATTCGGCCGCCAAAGTTTGCGAGCAGCACCTTGAGAAGTTACTAACTCAATCGTCATGTTTATTTTGGAATGGAAAGGATAAAAAAGATGGAAAGGAGGGCAACAAACAAAAAGAGGGCTGGATGGTTAAGAGTGATTTGGGAGACGACTGATCTCTCTCTCTGCTCAGCAGGCCCCGGAGGGTTTTTGCGGGGAGAGGGCGGTAGAGGAATGTTTGTGGAACTCATCGCTCTTTGAGGTGTACCACTTAAGACCTCTCTGCATTAACGGGGGGCACTCACGACACTGAATGACCATCCATACTCCTACAGTAGACGACAGAAAGAAAAACATAATAGATACGCGTCGGATTCAATCCGATCGTGCTTTGTTGGCTGTCCGGCATTTAAAGGTCATTCCCGATTGAGTTGACGTATGCGGTGTTTACTGTGAATGCCGTCTCCGCGAATGTGGGAGCATTGCCTTTGAAAAGTGCCTTGCCGACAAAGCGTGATGACTCAATGCAAGGCGTAGCTCAGTGCTCTATACAGCCAACAATGTGCCTTTTAAAGGCACTTTCACAGGTGTTCGCAGAGATCTAATTCATGGTAAATGCTGGGCATGTTGGCTCAAGCATAAATGACCTTTTAACGTGTGACAGTGCGCAGCGCTTTAACAGGCCTTGAATTGAACCTCTGTCTTAGGGAGAGTGATCGCAATGACACAACACAGTATTTTTCACTTCTCATTGTTTTTATTGGTAATCAGTATGACATCGCCATTTAGCAGATTTCACCCTTTTCATCATTGAGCATCTCAAAGGTTTTAAATGGTTCCCTCTCCTATATCATCACTGCTCTGAAACCACAAAATAGGTCAACACAATATACCGGCTATCTGCTTTCACCAGTCCCGTTCTTAGGTATCAGTACAGATGGCGGAAAGGAGACAAGGACAGGAAGCCCCTTAAGCCTATTGAGATGCAGCCTTCCAGTTGCCCTCACGTGGGGAAGAGCAGGATGTCACTGGAGATACCGTGGTTGTCTACTGTACACTCTCGTATAGTACGTAGCCTTCTGGGAGATTCACGTGCACCACATCACCCTCCTCCAGCTCTGCAGTAAGGCCATTGGCTGAATAACTATGACCTAGATGATCATTCCATTCAACGTTGAACATTATAAACTGGGTGGTTCGAGCCCTGAATGCTGATTGCCTGACAGCCATGGAATATCAGACCGTAAACCACTGGTATGACAAAACATTTATTTTTACTGCTCTAATTACGCTGGTAACCAGTTTATAATAGCAATAAGGCACCTCTGGGGTTTGTGGTTTATGGCCAATAAACCACGGCTAAGGGCTGTATCCAGACACTCCGTGTTGCGTCGCTCATAAGAACAGCCCTTAGCCGTGGTATGTTGGCCATATACCACATCATGCCTTATTGCTTAATTATACTCTTGCCGTTCTTTAGCAGGCGTGCTCCATATTAAGCATTGTCACTGTCATCCTTGACAGTGAACTAGTAGACTAGGAGAAACAGGAATTGACATCAATTCTGTCTTTCGAGTAACAAGTGGATATGTGACATACCATGTAGACCACAGGGTTGGGATCAATGCCATTGCAATTCAGTCCAATGAAATGGGAATTCACCATTGTAGGGTCCAACGTCTCCTGAACCCAAACGAGCAGAGAAAATCCAACTCAGCTGTGAACACGGGGACAAATGGGAGAAGATGCCTTGACAATGAATTACATTACCCTTACATGCATCGCAATCAAGTACACTCAGCGCTGCCATAAACCAGTGTCTGGGAATAAAATGGTTCTGTGTGGATTATGTTGAGTGATCATGATGCTGGAAATGAAGAATACATTACACTGTAGTGAAGGATTTGTCATGTAGAGACCCCATTTTGTGTTACCTTCTCTCATTCTCTGTCTTCGGGCTACTCCACCTGGCTCTAACTGACGCTCAGTCTGACCTCAAAAGCTATAGGCCCTCACTCACTGTCCATTCTCTGTCTTCGGCTACTCCACCTGGCTCTAACTGACGCTCAGTCTGACCTCAAAAGCTATAGGCCCTCACTCACTGTCCATTCTCTGTCTTCAGGCTACTCCACCTGGCTCTCACTGACGACGCTCAGTCTGACCTCAAAAGCTATAGACCCTCACTGACTGTCCATTCTCTGTCTTCGGGCTACTCCACCTGGCTCTCACTGACGCTCAGTCTGACCTCAAAAGCTACAACAACATTAAGAATAACGTGGATAAGCATTGATGACACAGCTCGTACATACAGAGATATGTCTTAGTCTCATCACTTAATTATCTGAAATCTGACCCTCACTGGCTTGCCAGTCTGGCATCCAAGGGTAAAATGAGACCGAAGAATCCTTAAAAGCAGACTCCTTGCCTGTTTTCCTCTTGTGTCCTAGGCTCGTTTTGATCTGGAGGTTAACATCAACCAGCTGTCAATGCACAATTAAACCAGTTTCATACCTGTGTTTTTCTTTCCAGTTACACTAGCAGAGCCATCATCTCTTCATTCTGCTGGTCAACCTTTCCCTCATTGGCTGTCTCTCTGGTCTCAAACGCTACAAGAGAAGTCCAACAATGTAGCAATTATCACTGCTGAGTTAAACAATACTTTATTCAGGATATTTAAATGGCAGTCTCTCTCTCTCTCTCTCTCTCTCTCTCTCTCTCTCTCTCTCTCTCTCTCTCTCTCTCTCACTCTCACTCCCCCTCTCTCACTCCCTACAAGCCTGCCACTTTGTTCTTGGTCAGAATCAGCTCCACTCTCCACTCGGCCACCTTGTCCTCGCTGTCCCTCAGTCCGGCCTCCACGTTCCTCAGCTGCACTCTCTGCTCCAACACCATGTCAAATAAAATAAAATGTTATTTGTCACATGCGCCGAACACCACCTTACCGTGAAATGCCTACTTTACAAGCCCTTAACCAACAATGCTGTTCAAAAAATAGAGTTAGGAAAATATTTACTAAATAAACTAAAGTAAACGATAAATAGTAACACAATAAAATTACATGACGACATAACGAGCCATACCAGCCGGTGATGCAACCGGTCAGGATGCTCTCGATGGTGAAGCTGTAGATCTTTTTGAGGATCTGGGGACCCATGCCAAATCTTTCCAGTCTCTGGTGGGGGAAAAGGTCTTGTCGTGCCCTCTTCACGACTGTCTTGGTGTGTTTGGACCATGATAGTTCGTTGGTGATGTGGACACCAAGGAACTTGAAACTCTCGACCCGCTGGGGTCCTGATCGGCTTTTCCTGTAGTCCACAATCCTCTCCTTTGACTTGCTCACATTGAGGGAGAGGTTGTTGTCCTGGCACCACACTGCCAGGTCTTTGACCTCATCCCCTCCCTATAGGCTGTCTCATCATTGCCGGTGATCAGGCCTACCACTGTTGTGTCGTCAGCAAAACTTAATGATGGTGTTCCACAGATCCACAGATGACGCAATCTCAATCGCACTCCACACTGCCCTTTCAACACCATAGTGCCCCCATTTTCTCTGACCCCTCCATTCTCTCCCGAGCCCATGCCCCAGACAGACAGAACAGCACAAGTGACAGAACTATAGTAGTCTTCATTCTAAAATGACACTCCATCAGAAATGGTGTAGTATTTTAAGGTTCAGTACTCAATTTTCTCATCATAAACACCTGTTATCACAAATACCATTAGAAATCAAGTGTTCTGGTTAAAAAAAAATTTTTGTGATAAAGCGAGAACTCGTGTGTTTACCCTTTAGACAGACTCTAGTCATGTCAGGAAACATATTTGGTAACTAATGTAGACAATAAAGACAAAACTCCTAGATCAATAATTAACATCAATTGATTTGAAGGATTATTCTCAGTCAGACAAATGAGGCAAGAGTAGGTAGAAGTTGCCCCTAATAACTGATTTGTCATCGCCGTAATGGTTATGCTCAAGACTGGGGTTACTTAATCTGATCCCAGATCTGTGGTTTAAAAGCCAGCTTACTCTTTTCCCCCTTTCACCAAGCTGTGTGGGGTGGAATGTAGCCTCGAGGTTAGAGCGCTAGGGCCAGTAACTGAAAGGTCTCTGCTTTAAAAACCGGAGCTGACAAGGTGAAAAATCTGTCGCTGTGCCCCTGAGCAAGGCACTTAACAGTAATTGCTCCAGGGGCACTGTACAATGATGACCCTGGCCGTGACCCCACTCCCTGCGAGTGTGTCAGAGGGAGTTGGGATATGGAAGAAAATAACACATAAAAATCCATACCACACTTGTGTAAAAAGACATATAAGCACCACCCCCCCCAAAAATAAAATTATTATCATGGTCGTGTGATTACTCATGATCCTTCATATCACTGTGCCACATAGGTGTGCGAACGCTTGGCAAGTTCCCATCGGTAGCCTCGACAAACTGTTTTGATCCCGCCGACCCCCTACCTTTTGCAATTATCCTTGCCATTATGAATAAAGGGAATAACCAATGGCACTGGATTGTTTAAGGAAGCGCACTCACCCTGGAGTGATGAGGAGAAAACGGTCTGGAATTTCCAAGCGCTCGTGGGCAGTTACCAAGTGTTACACGCTTAAATTGGCGGCCACGGCCTGCATTTTTTAAATATATATATATTTTTTTAACAATTTAAGCTGTGAGATTAAGTTTGAGCCAACTTCAAAGGTGGTCGGGGCATGCATGGCATCGGACCACCGAGTTTTGGAAAACCCTGCCTTAAGCCACACATGGGACATGTGCGCTGTGAGTGGCAGTTGAGATGTCGCTCAAAAAGCATTGGGTGTTCACTGGGGGGCCAACTGGCTATCCTTCATGAGACTTGGACAGATTTTCTCCCACTCAATTTCACAAATGATGAGTTCTCTTGCTACCACTGCTAGCAAGCTCTAGTAGGTGATAATATATAACATGTGATCTCTCTCCAAGGGGCTTTATTGGCATGGGAAATACATGTTAACATTGCCAAAGCAAGTGAAGTAGATAAAATACAAAAGTGAAGTAAACAATTAAAATGAACAGTAAACATTACACTCACAAAAAGTGATAAACAGAAATATGGGTTGTATTTACAATGGTGTTTGTTCTTCACTGGTTACCCTTTTCTTGTGGCAACAGGTCACAAATCTTGCTGCTGTGATGGCACACTGTGGTATTTCACCCAGTAGATATGGAAGTTTATCAACAGCGGGTTTGTTTTCGAATTCTTTGTCGATCTGTGTAATCTGATGGAAATACGTGTCTCTAATATGCAGCAGCTCAGTGCATCGGACACTATACCTGGGCTGTGTTTAGACAGGCAGCACAATTCTGATCTTTTGTCCACTAAATTGGTCTTTTGACCAATCACATCAGATCTTTTTCAGAGCTGATCTGATTGGTCAAAACACCAATTAGCGCAAACAAAGATCAGTATTGGGCTGCCTGTCTAAACACAGCCCAGGTGGCACACAACAACTAGAGTCAGATAGATCCAGGGATGCTGTCACTTTGCATGCTCCAGCTCTGCACACTAAAAGTCAGCATGCCTCCCTCCAATAGTGGGGGGATGAAGATCCACATGCCATAAGAAATGCTCTATATCCCCTAGCATTAGTCTATAGGAGCTGCAAATTCCAGTAATTTGTCTGTACAGCACATCATGTAGATGGGTTTATCTGACAGTGGGTGTTATTGTCAGGACAATTCATGTGGTTTAGATGTTAGTGGACCAGGGCATATGGGTAACCAGAGGTGTCTTGCATGAACACTTTTTGAATGGATACTGATGACCATATGCTATATCTCTGCATTCATTTGGTGTTATTCAATCGCCTGTAATGTTGGTCGAACAAGCCTATTATTTATGTGTGAAGTTCACACAGTGCAGGCAGTTCATGAAACTGGGTGATAACATGAAATAAGACCAATAAAAACTCAAATGCCCATAAGGCCTTGCTGTGTGGGGGTGTTTCTATCCAATTAAACAGACTAAATTAAGATATGAGCCACACAGCCAACGATTGCCATGCAGCAAACATAGAGAAGTTTGAGTTTGAGTTTGAGTTTATTTTATTTTTACAGGGACAGTGCACATTATTCAACATTTCAGTAAAAGTGCCGGTTTTAGCCAACCGGCTAATTTTCAACCGCAGTCCCTGGGCAGGTTATTAAAAACAATTACAATATAGACAATAGCAACATAGAACAAGCAAGACATAGCATACAGACAGAGCAACATAGGACAAGCAAGACGTAGCATACAGACAGAGCAGCATAAAACAAAAAGCAGCAAGACAAAATTCATAAAAGCAACAAAGTGTTTCCACACCTCACAAGCTACAGACAACAGACAACATGGAGTGGCAACACACAGCTAGGGACCATGTTCACAACTCTGATTGACCTTTAGCCATGTCTTCAAGCATTTTGTGAAAGTGTGATATGTGGTGCAGTTATGTGTGTCTGATGGCAGTGTATTCCAGACATGGGAAGCTCTCACAGAGAATGCAGATTTACTAAAAGTGCTTTTCCTTAGGGGAACTATACAGTCACCTCTCATGGCAGACCTTGTGGATCTACTGCCATATGTCTGGGTTTTCTGTTTAACAAAAATATTGAGTGGAGGGGGAGCCAGGCCATTGAGGATCTTGAATACAAGACATGCGTCGGTGTATTGCACAAGATTTTCCCAACTCAAGAGCTCATGCTTTCTAAGGATGTGACAATGATGATGGCTATTGGGCTTCCTATCAAGCACTTTGAGAGCCTGTTTGTAGACAGACTGAATAGGTTTTAATGTTGTACAGCAAGCTTGGGCCCAACTAGTCAAGCAGTATGTTAAGTGGGGGAGTATCATAGATTTGAAGTACAGTTTTGCTACCTCTGTAGTCAAACAATTTCGTATAAATCGGAAATTAGCTAGGTTGAATTTGGTTATTTGAATTACCTTTTTCACATGCTTTTTAAAAGAGAGGTTGGAATCAAGTATGATGCCAAGGTACTTAAAATCGGATACCACCTGGAGCTTCTCCCCTGACACATAGACATCTGGCTCAGTAGCATCTGTTGCCCTCTTTGTGAAGAACATGCAAACAGTTTTTTTCACATTGAGATGCAAACACGAGTCACTGAGCCACTTTGTAACCTGGACCATTACAGTAGTGAGTTCTTGTGCAGCTTGTTGTTTGCTCTTTGCATGCACATATATCACTGTATCATCTGCATACATTTGAACTTCAGACCCAGTACAGACAGAAGGCAGATCATTAATGTACAGGCTGAACAGGAGGGGCCCCAGTATTGACCCTTGGGGCACGCCCACATCATAGCTACGAGTGGGCGACAGCTCATTGCTCACTCTGACACACTGAGTTCTGCCTTCAAGGTATGATTTCATCCATCTCAAGGCATCAGGGGAAAAGTTGAACTTGGACAATTTTGTGATGAGAATCTCATGGTTAACAGTATCAAAAGCCTTCCTTAGGTCCAGAAACACAGCCCCAACAGCACCCCCTTTGTCCATCTTGGACTTCACATTTTCCAGAAGAAAGCAGTTGGCCGTTTCTGTGGAGTGTTTCGCTCTGAAGCCAAACTGCATGGAGTGTAATGTGAAGGGGCTGTTGTTGAGGTGGGCAATCAGTTGTTCTGCTACACACTTTTCAACAACCTTTGACACCACAGGTAATATACTAATGGGCCTGTAGTTACTCACGTTAGCAGGGTCTCCTGATTTAAAGATGGCCGTTATTATGGCCGACTTCCATACCCTTGGAAACACACCGAGACCAATAGATGTGTTGGTGACCTTAGTAATGGGGCCAATGAGTGACTTTTTGTAGTTTTTAAGAAAGGTAGAGTCCATCCCAAACACATCTTTGGCTTTAGAGTTCTTTAGTGAGCTAATCACCTTGTTCACCTTTGACTCAGAAACCTCCCTTATGATGAAGACAGGTTGAGTGTCATTCACTAGCACTGAGCCCAAGAAACAAGTGGAGGGGTTCTGTGTCAGTACCCTGACAGAGTCAATAAAGTAGGAATTGAAGTTAACTTGCTATTTATCAAACTTTTCTACATGTCGCAGAGACACCGCCCTCGGCAACTTTCGTCAACAGTCGGCTTCGTTAGCCTTACAGCTCGAACACACCCAGTGCAATGGACACATTCCACTTCTCAGATGTTGTTGCATGCATCAACCAATGGTTGAATGCCAGGTCATCGACTGTGCAGTCGGGCACCAGATCACTATAACAAGCGATGTGGTTAGGTGATACGTTTAAATACCTATCCAGGTGTTGTAAGATATGGCATGTGTCAGCAACATCTGAGCAGGGGAGCATCTCTGCTTTGTGTCTTTACCTGATGTAACTATTTGGCTGGTCAACTTAATATTAAAATTAATATTAAAATTTGTCTCTGTGTTAATGGTCCGTGTTTAGGCCCAAGCCACGTTTGTTTATTGGCACACTAGTTTTCACGCTCTCCGGAGCCGATGTGAGCAAGACCTTCAAACAGGTCCAGATTCACAAGCATGCGGGGCCAGACGGATTACCAGGACGTGTACTAACGTGCAAGTGTCTTCACTGACATGTTCAAACTCTCACTGACCAAGTCTGTAATAGCTACATGTTTCAAGCAAACCACCATAGTCCCTGTGCCCAAGAAAGAGAAGGTAACCTGCCTAAATGACTACCACCTCGTAACACTCACGTCGGTAGCTATGAAGTGCTTTGAAAAGCTGATCATGACTGACATCAACACCATCATGCCGGATACCATAGACCCACTCTCATTTGCATACCTCCCCAACATATCCACAGATGATGCAATCTCAATCGCGCTCCACACTGCCCTTTCCCACCTGGACAAAAGGAACACCTCTGTGAGAATGCTGTTCATTAACTACAGCTCAGCATTCAACACCATAGTGCCCACAAAGCTAAGGACTCTGGGACTAAACACCTCCATCTGCAACTGGATTCAGGACTTCCTGACGGGCCACCTCCAGGGGGTAAGGGTAACCAACAACACATCTGCCACGGTGATCCTCAACACTGGGGCCCCTCAGGGGTGCGTGCTTAGTCCCCTCCTGTACTCCCTGTTCACCCACGACTGGGTGGCCAAGCACAACTCCAACACCATCATTAAGTTTGCTGATGACACAACAGTGGTAGACCTGATCACAGACAACGATGAGACAGGCTATAGGGAGGAGGTCAGAGACCTGGCAGTGTGGTGCCAGGACAACAACCTCTCCCTCAATGCGAGCAAGACAAAGGAGCTGATGGTCCAAACACACCAAGACAGTCATGAAGAGGGCACGACAACACCTTTTTCCTCTCAGGAGACTGGAAAGGTTTGGCACGGTTCCCCAGATCCTTAAAAAATCCTACAGCTGCACCATCGAGAGCATCCTGACCAGTTGCATCACTGCCTGGTATGGCAACTGCTCAGCCCCCATAAGGCGCTACAGAGGGTGGTGTGTACAGCTCAGTACATCACTGGGCCAAGTTTTCTGCCATCCAGGACCTCTATATCAGATGGTGGCAGAGGAAGGCCCTAAAAATTGTCAAAGACTCCAGTCACCCAAGTCATAGACTGTTCTCTCTGCTACCGCACGGCAAGCGGTACTGGAATACCAAGTCTATGCCCAAAAGGCTCCTTAACAGCTTCTACCACCAAGCCATAAGACTGCTGAACAATTAATCAAATGAATCACTTTACCCCTATCTACATGTACAAATTACCTCAACTAACCTGTACCCCCGCACATTGACTCGGTAACAGTATATAGCCTCGTTTTAGTTATTTTATTTAGTTACTTTTTGATTAAATTACATTTTTTACTTTAGTTTATTTAGTCAAATGTTTTCTTAACTCTATTTCTTGAATCGCATCGTTGGTTAAAGGGCTTGCAAGTAAGAATTTCACTGTAAGGTGTTGTATTTGGCGTGTGTGACAAATACAATTGTATTTTATTTGAAAGATTTGGTAGCAACCCATTTGGAAAGAAATTTGAATAATGACGAATGCTAAAAATGATCGTTAGAAAAAGTCAGATTTTCTACATTACAACTGTAAGCTGTTTGTGATAGCTGTAGCTGTTGTATCACTATTAAAGGGATAGTTACCTTGGTGCCCTTAGCCTGTAAGAGGTCTATGGACGAGGTATGACAGCAATCCATGCTTTGGTTTAGTTTCCCTGGCACTGTTTCCAAAATGTTAACGTTTTAGCATTCATGGCGCAAATCCTATTCATGTCATGGAACCGATATTAGCATTTTTTTGTGCATCCTGTCTTGTTTAGGGATGGAGCCCTTTTTAATATTAGCCAGTGTGCAGATTGATACATAAATATGCACATTTTTCTTACTTTATTTGGTTTATTCTATTTTCTATTATTAACTATATTCTGCATTGTGAGAAAGAGATCAAGGTCAGAAATGCACTGTACTGTCTTACACCTGTTGTAAACATTGAAACTTAAAACTCACCATGAAGAGAATGACATTCATAGCCATAATCATGCATTTCTATACAGTACAGATCAGGGACCCATGATGTAATCCATTACCATAATTCTGTTACCAGGTGTAAATCCTCTTCTTTTTATACTTCAATAACCAAAATAGATTTTTTCAAACTCAAAGTGTCATGTCATAGCTGACACCCCATTCTTTCTGCAGACATCTTTGAATCTTAGTAAAGAGCTTACATTTAAGAGTTTTTGGAAAACATAGTCACATAAAGAACTGAGGAAGATTTTGACCAATATTCTGTTACCAAACTTTGCATCTGCACAGTTCTTCCAGTATATGTATTTTTGTATAATGTTCAGTAAAAAAAATTAAAAGTAGTCACTGTATGGTTTGTTAAACTTTAAATAAATTTTTTGTTTGGCATACATTTGAAAACATCTGAGACTCAGTGTAATTCAGTTATCGTGGAATTGAACAGATACAAACTACAGTAGATCCTGTGTGGCATACAACCCCTTCCCTGCATAAAACTCAGTACTTGGTAATATTCTAGACTAGTCTCTAGTATATAAACTCGGTCAGCGTGTACAACTTTCCTAGAAAATATACCCACAACTGTTGTCGTGACGCGACTTTCATTAATGTGATGACTTGTTATTTATTAAATCAAACTACCTATGTTTAATTGTTACTCGATTAAATTAATCATGTAACAATGAACTCATCAGGATTTTGGGGCACTACGGAAAAAGTTGTTTAATGATTTACTATCTCCCGACTTAAACTCTAAAGATATATAGATATCTCTTACATCAATAACAGTCACTTATTAATCATTACCTCATCAGTCTCATTCTGAAACCTAGCCCTTCTGAATATTCAGTACTACACAAATTGATTTAATCATTTATTTACTAACTAACTAAATAATAACACAGAATACACATACACACTTACATGAGACAAAAGTCCCTAGTGGACTGTCAAGATATGACGGCTTGTTACACATATGTAGAGTTGAGGGGTAGATAAAGAGAGGGAGAGAAAGGGAGAACACTTGAATACATTTGGAACTTACAATCAAAGGAATAGTAATACTTTGCACATGAACCACCGATCATTCGGAGAAGAAATGCAATATATATATTTACGTGTAGCTGTCCTTGATCGTCGTCTCTCTGTTGAACCACTTTCTCAAAACGGGTTTAATTGTCCTATCCCACTTTGGTGTGAGACTCGGCTAGTCTTGGAGTGTTTGTGAGAATAGATACTTCAGATTTTCCTAAAGGTTGTCTGGGAAGGATTCTTCCTTCCCACCTTGTGTCTTTTACTGAAAGTTCTAGGACCACTTTTACATGCACAGCTGCAGACTGTGAATGTTCTGGTCTTTATCTTCTTCACTCGTGTTGAGAGTTTCAGAGTTTCTAACCATTTTGTAATGTGGAGCCGCCGCTCCACGCTGTCTGGTCTTATAGTTTTAACCATTCGTGACATCTGGCTTACACCGTCCATCTGCTTGGTCTCAAGGTTAATTATTTAGGTTCAGGCTCCTGACCACTTTACACGCCAGCAGCAACCCGACATGTTTTGGTCTATTGTACATTTCGTTACCAAGGCTTTTATCCTCAAGTTAAAAGGGGGCGTTCCATCACACCGACACAATGTCACTTGGGCCTGGTTACTGACTGGGCACAAGTTTATATGAAAAACGATTTTCTAATTTAGAAGGCAGCGGTATTCTGTAGACAAAGGCCTTTCTTTGGTGGATACTGAAAGGCAGAGAGGGAATGTTCCCTCCTGCTTAAATTTACGACCCAGTGTTAAGGTGTCCAGACCGGCACAGCCTCCCTTCCCCTCTTCTGTGGGAGAGAGGGGGGTCTGGCTACCTTCAAACATTTGCCTAGCTGATGGGTCCTTTGATCCACAGTCAGGAGAGTCATGACACTGTTAAGGAGTGTAAGGTGGACAACACCCATGAACCCCTAGTTAACTTGTCATTTGGAACAGGCTTGACGCGGCTAATATACACCAGTGTTTTGGGAGGCGGTGAAGCAAGGCAAGAAACAAGGACAGTTGAATATGGCATATATACAGATTTTTACAAAGTATTTTTTGCCTGTAGGGGGTAGTGTGGTAAGTTGAACCAAATATTTAGTTGAGCCACTCTTGTTTCTATGAATCCATACACAAAATGAATCATGTGACCAAATATTTAGGCAGAGGTCATCATTCCATGGAGTATGTGAAGGAAGAAACCACATGGAAAAAGCAGTAAGCAAGTTAGGCCTAGAAATGTTCACAAAGTCAAATAAATGTGTTATAGGTTTCATGATGCTTGTATCTAAAACAAAGTAGGTCATTTTAATATTGTTCTGCACATCAGTTGGGGCCTCTATAAGCTACAATATGAGGTCCTAAACCTAGCATGAAAGTGCATCCTTGTAGCTCTGTGGGCTAATATAGTCAACACGTTGAGCCAATGGCCACCATACCCCATACAAATTATATTTACATGTTGTCCACTGTATGCATAATATGCATAGTATTTTTGCAATGTGTCATGCATATGAAATCAAGATAGTGTTTTTTTTATTGTTACAGAGCGGATAAGGGAGTGAGAGAAGGGAAGAAGCCAGTAGAAGAGCCACAGGGTATTTTCTGATGACATGGAGTCTGAGCTTGCATATCAAGAATCTCAGGAACCAGTTTTATGGGCATAGTGGCCTCAAATGCAGAAGACTTGCCTACGAATTGGCACATCGAAACAACATCTGTGTCCCAGAGAACTGGTCAAGAACTGGAAGGGTAAGTGATATTGAACAGAGATGTATCTGAATGTAGGCATACATTTAAGATATACAATATACAACACCCGCATTCCATGAATTAAAGTTTGACCTACCAACACCATCACCTTGATGTGGTGATACCGAATGTAAAAAAAAACCATCTCAACTAACCCCACTCTCCCCTACATTTTTAACCTGCATCATTCACTGACAACATTTTTTTTTTTAGAGATAGTGGTCTGTAAGGCTATTGATGATGTGAAGTTAAAAACTCCAGATGAAAGTTTGGGGATAACAACGTTATTCTAATCAAAAACTGTGAATGTGAGGTCCCAACCTCACCGTTTTGTTTCAGCTTGAGGCAGCGATTCAGGAACGCGTAGATATGACTTTCTTTAGTGGGCTGCTCAGTTAGCGGAGCATAACTACAAACACATATTCACCACCTGTGAATATGTGACTACTGCAGGCTTAGTGGTGACTGCCCTCTAGTGCAGAAAACGCCTAACACAATCTGACACGGGCACAGTCTTGAAATAATACACACTTGATTCTATGTGACGCTTACGTGTGGTGATTCAAAACGGATTTATCATCAACTCAGCATGCACACACACACACACACACACACACACAAACACAGCAGCAGACCACGCAGCAGCAGATTATCAATATTATTTTTACTCAAGCTGAAAACATGAGCTTTTCCTGATCTGGCCTTGTCTGGTCTTACTTTGAGGGTTGGAAGTAAAAGAAACGTATAACCTCTACTAAAGCACCCAGTAACACCCAGTGAATACTAACCAGATGCCTGCATACATCATCATTTAGAATATATATTTTAGAGGACAACTCCCCCATAATGTCTTAAGGCTCTATCAATATGACTTAAACAATTGATTGTATGCTGTCAATAGTATTTGTTACACAGCGCCATCTGGTGTGTTTTCAGTGCTACTATAACATCAAGCTGATCCAGTGACAAACCACTGCACTCGAGGCAGAAACGGCAGTCTACTCCAAACTTCACTCAGTAATTCCTGATCCTATACATTATGCTATGTTCCTCATTAATTATTTAAAGTTTTAGATAATTAACCCTTTAGATATAATACAAATATATACAACAAAAATGTTTGATACAATATTGTTTTTTGGCCTTTACGACTAAAGCCCATAGAAACGCATTGAATAACAGATTGACAAAAAAGAAAAGTTTTGAAGTGCCTGTCCTAAATCTAGGAGATATAAAATAACTTTTGTTCCTTTTTTTACACATATTTACTGTGCAAAAAAAAATTACTTTCATACTTCATACCTGAACAAAACTACCATCATACTTGCATTCTTTAAAAAAAAATGGTACCGGTTACCTTCAGACGAGTCTCGTGACACTTGCGGGGGTTGTAGAGCGAAAAGGAATCTCCCCTTTCCACAGTGGGGTCCCATTAGTTTGTAGGTCAACCCGTTAGGTTACTACAGACGTTTTCATGCGAAACCCGATTTTCGGGATGTCTCATGGTCTGACAAACACAGCTTTGTCACATTTCACCTCAGATGCGAAAGTGTGACACTGGTGGATTGAGACACATAAAATGCAAAAAAAACGGATCTCTTCGAGATTGTTATGTCATTTAGATTGAAGCACCGGTTCGTCAATTGAATCTAGAAGGTTAAACATTTTAAGCAATTATAGCCGCGACTTTGTTTAATAGAAAGCGCCCCACATGCCATTTGGGAATTAAATTGGATCTGTAGAGTTTAGGATTAAGGGAAGGCATGAATGATTGAGAAATAGCTAGACTATAAACGGTCCCCAACCTCTGTTCCAGGCACAGATAATTTTTTGATCCCCCTAATGATTTAGGTTAGGATTAAGGTTAGTAATCTGATTCTAAATCTGTGTTTAAGGGAACATCTACCTAAACTGTATATTCTCACCCACATCACCCCACGCAACAGTTGAGACAGATCAGGGTAGGAAAATGGTTCCGAATGGGTCTCAATTGAGAAAAAACATAATCCCAAAAGACACACAAAAGGTGGTGTTGCATCATATATGTAACAGCCATTCTGTCATATGCTTCTTCTATTTTAAATCACGAAGAAATGTCAACCAAAAAAAAAAACTTCGGCATATTTTTGTCAAGTTGGACCAAATCATTGCAACAATTATTTGTATTGTGCAGAAATGTCTTTTTAATTTTTTTTATTTTACATAACATGGAAAGCTGGTTAGACATTTGATTAAACAGAGCCCTTGGTTTGAAATATCTACAAAGTCCACTCACCTGAGAACAACTACAACAAAAAGTATTTATAAACACACAACATTAATTTGCATTTGTTTGATACCGTTCCATTTTTTCCAGTCCAGGAATTTCAATGAGCCAGTCCTCACCATTTCTCCCTGTTCCAGCCTCCACTAATATATTTTTTTTAAATGGCATTGAGTTACATCTTCCATAAGAAATTGTCCAGACTGTGCTCCTGAGAGTTTTAAAAGTGTTTTCCCCACACATTTCTGTTGATAAATGGCGTGATTCAAACTCCAATAACTCATTAGGATGGAGGGGCAGACATTCTAGAAGTTCTGGAGGAGTCTGCTCAAGCAGGAAATGAAGGCCCACAGGGGACCATGATGTGCAAAAAGTGAATTAAACTTTTCCCCATTTATTTATTTTGTCATTTTTCAGGTACGACCATTAAAATGTCTCTGTCTGACAGGCGATAATACACCATGTCAAAGTTTACGGATTGTTTAACAATTCAAATTCTGTCACCGAGGGAAAACAAATGTTATATTGATTTTGTTGACATATGGGTGGACTGAGTTTGCCCCTAGAATGCCTTACTTACAAAAGAACAGGTCTGAATAGGCAGCAGACACGCCACAAAGGGTTTCTGAGAAGAAAAAGCTCCCAAACATTCCATTTCACACCTTGAATAAGGCCAATTCTAACTCTAATTGATATCATAGGGCAATTGTAACTCTAACTCAGCATTTCCCAAACTCGGTCCTGGGGTCCCCAAGGGGTGCTCATTTGTTTTTTTTGCCCTAGCACTACACAGCTGATTCAAATATTCAAAGCTACATGATTAGTTGATTATTTGAATTAGCTAGCTGTGTAGTGCTAGTGTAAACATCTAAACGTGCACCCCTGTCATGGTTAGGTCAGGGTGTGACTTGGGTGGGCAAATCTAATTTTCTATTTCTTTGTTGGCCTAGTATGGTTCCCAATCAGAGGCAGCTGTTTATCGTTGTCTCTGATTGAGGATCATACTTAGGCAGCCCCTTTTCCCAGTGTAGCCTGCAGAACGTTACGTTCGTTTATCTTTTTTTGTTATTGTTGGTGTTCATCAAAAGAAAAGAAAGATGTACGCTTACCACGCTGCCCCTTGGTCTCATTCCAACAACGGACGTAACAGAAGATCCCACAACAAACGGACCAAGCAGCGTGGTCAGGAGGAGAGGACACAACGGAAACCTGAGAGGCAGCCCAAAGGGGCAGATGACGTGGGCGTCGGTGCTGAGGGGTGAGTCCGAAACCGAGGAGGAGTTCTTGGACCGTTTGAGCGAGGAGTGGTTGGCAGTGGAGAGGGACGAAAGAGTTTGGAGGGGTTGGAGTCTGGAGCAAGACAGTCGCTTTGAGGAGCGTGTGACCCTTCAGGCACCATGCTTTGTGGTTACACGTACTGTGTCTCCGGTACGCATCAGCAACCCGGTGCGCTCTGTGCCAGCTCCTCGCATTTGCCGTGCTAGAGTGTGGGCATTGAGCCAGGACGGATTGTGCCGGCTCTGCGCACTGTGTCTACGGTGCGCCTTCACAGCCCAGTACGTCCTGTGCCAGCGCCCCGCAGTTTCCGGGCTAGGGTGAGCATCCAGCCAAGACGGGTTGTGCCAGCTCTGCGCTCCAGACCTCCGGTGCGTCTCCACGGCCCAGTATATCCTGTGCCAGCTCTACGCACCAGGCCTCCAGTGCGTCTCTCCAGCCCAGTGCGTCCTATGCCAGCTCAACGCACCTGGCCTCCAGTGATGATCCATGGCCCGAAGCCTCCAGTGGTGATCCATGGCACAAAGCCTCCAGTGTTGATCTCGGTGATGATCCATGGCCCAGAGCCTGCAGTGATGATCTATGGCACGAAGCCTGCAGTGGTGATCCATGGCACGAAGCCTCCAGTGATGATCTCGGTGATGATCCATGGCCCAGAGCCTGCAGTGATGATCTATGGCACGAAGCCTCCAGTGTTGATCCATTGCACTAAGCCTCCAGCGATGATCCGCGGTCCGGAGTCTCCAGCGACGGTCTGGAGCCTCCAGCGGGGGTTCCCAGTCCTGAGCCACCAGCGAGGGTTCCCAGTCCGGAGCCGACTGAGAGAGTTCCCAGTCAGGAGCCTGCGGCGACGGTCCCCAGTCAGGAGCCTGCGGCGACGGTCCCCATTCAGGAGCAAGCGGCGACGGTCCCCAGTCAGGAGCCTCCGGCGACGATCGGTGGTTCGGTTCCTCCAGCAGAGATCTACGGTCTGGAGTCCACGACGATGACCTACGGTCCGGAGTCCGTGACAGCAATCTACGGTCCGGAGTCCCCGGCGATGATCCCCGCACCAGAGGTGCCACCGAAGTGGCGGGAGCCTCAAGCGGAGCAGGGTCTGCGTCCAGCACCAGAGCCTCCACCGAGATGAGATGCCCACCCGGACCCTCCCCTATAGGTTCAGGTTTGCCGCCGGAGTTCGCACCTTTTTGGGGGGGGGGGGGGTACTGTCACGCTCTGACCTTAGAGAGCCTTTTGTATTCTCTGTTTGGTTCGGTCAGGGTCAAATCAAATCAAATGAAATGTATTTGTCACATACACATGGTTAGCAGATGTTAATGCGAGTGTGGCGAAATGCTTGTGCTTCTAGTTCCGACAATGCAGTAATAACCAACGAGTAATTTAACCTAACAATTCCAAAACTACTACCTTATATACACACAAGTGTAAAGGGATAAAGAATATGTACATAAAGATATATGAATGAGTGATGGTACAGAACGGCATAGGCAAGATGCAGTAGATGGTATCGAGTACAGTATATACATATGAGATGAGTAATGTAGGGTATGTAAACAAAGTGGCATAGTTTAAAGTGGCTAGTGATACATGTATTACATAAAGATGCAGTAGATGAGAGTACAGTACATACATATGAGATTAATAATGTAGGGTATGTAAACATTATATTAAGTAGCATTGTTTAAAGTGGCTAGTGATATATTTTACATCAATTTCCATCAATTCCCATTATTAAAGTGGCTGGAGTTTAGTCAGTGTGTTGGCAGCAGCCACTCAATGTTAGCGGTGGCTGTTTAACAGTCTGATGGCCTTGAGATAGAAGCTGTTTTTCAGTCTCTCGGTCCCAGCTTTGATGCACCTGTACTGACCTCGCCTTCTGGATGATAGCGGGGTGAACAGGCAGTGGCTCGGGTGGTTGTTGTCCTCCGCCGCTGCACCTTCTTCACGATGCTGTCTGTGTGGGTGGACCAATTCAGTTTGTCTTTGATGCGTACACCGAGGAACTTAAAACTTACTACTCTCTCCACTACTGTCCCATCGATGTGGATAGGGGGGTGCTCCCTCTGCTGTTTCCTGAAGTCCACAATCATCTCCTTAGTTTTGTTGACATTGAGTGTGAGGTTATTTTCCTGACACCACACTCCGAGAGCCCTCACCTCCTCCCTGTTGGCCGTCTTGTCATTGTTGGTAATCAAGCCTACCACTGTAGTGTCGTCCGCAAATTTGATGATTGAGTTGGAGGGTGTGACTTAGGTGGGCAAATCTCTGTTTCTATTTCTTTGTTGGCCTAGTATGGTTCCCAATCAGAGGCAGCTGTTTATCGTTGTCTCTGATTGGGGATCATACTTAGGTAGCCCTGTTTCCCACCTTCAGTTGTGGGATCTTGTGGGAAACCTAACTGATAACATCAGGCAGTTACATAATTATTGTATTCATAAAAGTAACCTATTAACAATTTTTCACTGTACATTTAAAGGATGGGTAACAAATACAAATGTATGTAATTAATTTACTAATTAATTCATCCCTTCATAAATACACCTATAGTACAGTACTATTGACACAAAGGCTGGTTTGGCCCAATAAAGGGTTAAATATACTGGAAACACAGTATTCAACATCTTTTTTTTCAAAGGCTTTTTTTAGGGACCTTTGTAAGACTCCTGTGCAATAAGAGGTGACTTTTAAGTGAACTGAATAGACGTGTTCCATCCTAAATGGCATTATTTTCCCTATATAGCGCACTTATTTTTTACCATGGTCCATAGGACTCTGGCCTAAAGTAGCGCACTATATAGCGAATAGGTCTCAATTTGGGATGTAGCCATGAACTCATCAGCTCTTTGAGAGCTAGCTAGCTAAGTGAGGGGCTTTCAATGAAAATGTGTTATTGATGTGTATGACCTGATGTTAATGCATGTGATGTGTCATAGAAACTCTCTATAAGGGCTGAGACATCAATCAGGTGTAAACAAAACGTATTTTTGAAGAATGTGTATGTTTTCCCGATTTCTTTAAAAGACTGGACCACTAATGAGAGCTAATGTAAAATGAACATATTCTATAAGACTGGGGGAGTGTTTCCAGTGTATGTGTGTGTCAAATCAAATCAAACTGTATTGGTCACATGCGCCCGAATACAACAGGTGAAATGCTTACTTACGAGCCCCGAAACAACAATGCAGTTTAAAAAAAAAATACAGATAAGAATAAGAGATAATAGCAACAAGTAATTAAAGAGCAGCAGTAAAATAACAATAGCGAGACGTTATACAGGGGGGTACCTGTACAGAGTCAATGTGAAGGGGCACCAGTTAGTTGAGGTAGTATGTACATGGAGAGTTAATACAGTGACTATGCATAGATGACAACAGAGAGTAGCAGTGGTGTAAAGAGGGGATGAATGAGGGGGAAGGGGGGGCACTGCAAATAGTCAGGGTAGCCATTTGACTAACTGTTCAGGAGTCTTATGGCTTGGGGGTAGAAACTGATTAGAAGCCTCTTGGACCTAGACTTGGTGCTCCGGTAGCGCTTGACGTGTGGTAGCAGAAAGAACAGTCTACAACTAGGGTGGCTGGAGTTTTTGACAATTTTTAGGGCCTTCCTCTGACACCGCCTGGTATAGAGTTCCTGGAAGGCAGGAAGGTTGGCCCCAGTGATGTACTGGGCCGTTCGCACTACCCTCTGTAGTGCCTTGTGGTCGGAGGCCGAGCAGTTACCATTCCAGGCAGTGATGCAACCCGTCAGGATGCTCTTGATGGTGCAACTGTAAAACCTTTGAGGATCTGAGGACCCATGCCAAATCTTTTCAGTCTCCTGAGGGGGAATAGGTTTTGTCGTGCCCTCTTCAGGACGGTCTTGGTGTGCTTGGACCATGTTAGTTTGTTGGTGATGTGGACACCAAGGAACTTGACGCTCTCAACCTGCTTCACTGCTGCCCCGCTCGGTCCTCTTTTTCCTGTAGTCCATAATCATCTCCTTTGTCTTGATCACGTTGAGAGAGAGGTTGTTGTCCTGTCACCACATTGCTAGGTCACTGACCTCCTCCCTATAGGCTGTCATCATTGTCAGTGATCAGGCCTACCACTGTTGTGTCATCTGCAAATTTAATGATGGAGTCGTGCCTGTCGGTGCAGTCATGAGTGAACAGGGAGTACAGGAGGGGACTGAGCAAGCACCCCTGAGGGGCCCCTGTGTTGAGGATCAGTGTGGCGGACGTGTTGTTGCCTACCCTCAACACCTGGGAGTGGCCCGTCAGGAAGTCCAGGATCCAGTTGCAGAGGGAGGTGTTTAGTCCCAGGGTCCTTAGCTTATTGATGAGCTTTGAGGGCACTATGGTGTTGAATGCTGAGCTGTAGTCAATGAATAGCATTCTCACAAAGCTGTTCCCTTTGTCCGGGTGGGAAAGGGCAGTGTGTAGTGCAATAGAGATTGCATCATCTGTGGATCTGTTGGGGCGATATGCAAATTGAATTGGGTCTACGGTTTCTGGGATGATGTTGTTGAAGTGAGCCATGACTAGCCTTTCAAAGCACTTCATGGCTACCGACATGAGTACTACGGGTAGTCATTTAGGCAGGTTGCCTTAGTGTTTTTGGGCACAGGGACTATGGTGGTCTGCTTAAACATGTTGGTATTACAGACTCGGACAGGGAGAGGTTGAAAATGTCAGTGAAGACACTTGCCAGTTGGTCAGCGCACACTCGCAGTATACATCCTGGTAATCCGACTGACCTGTTTAAAGGTCCTACCTACATCGGCTGCGGGAGAGCGTGATCACACAGTCTTCTGAAACAGCTGGTGCTCTATGCATGTTTCACATTTATTTGCCTTGAAGCGAGCATGGAAGTAGTTTAGTTCATCTGGTAGGCTCGTGTCACTGTGCAGCTCTTGGCTGTGCTTCCCTTTGTAGTATGTAATGGTTAGCAAGCCCTGCCACATCCAACAAGTGTCAGAGCCGGTGTAGTATGACTCAATATTAGTCCTGTATTGACACTTTGCCTGTTTGATGGTATGTCGGAGGACATTTCTTATAAGGATTTCTTATAAGCTTCCAGGTTGGAGTCTCGCTACTTGAATGCGAATGCTCTAGCCTTTAGCTCAGTGCGGCTGCTGCCTGGTACATACGTACGGTCACTGTGGGGATGACGTCATCGATGCACTTATTGATGAAGCCAATGACTGATGTGGTGTACTCCTCAATGCCGTGGGAGGAATCCCAGAACATATTCCAGTCTGTGCTAGCAAAACAGTCCTGTAGCTTAGTGTCTGCTTCCTCTGACCACTTTTTTATTGATCTAGTCACTGGTGCATCCTGCTTTAATTTTAGCTTGTAAGCAGGAATCAGGAGGATAGAATTATGGTCAGATTTGCCAAATGGAGGGCGAGGGAGAGCTTTGTATGCGTCTCTGTATGTGGAGTATAGGTGGTCCAGAGTTCTTTTTCCTCTGGTTGAACATTTAAGATGCTGATAGAAATTTGGAAAAACGGATTTAAATTTCCCTGCATTAAAGTCTTCGGCTACTAGGAGTGCCGCCTCTGGGTGAGCGTTTTCTTGTTTGCTCATGGCGGAATACAGCTCATTCAATGCTGTCTTAGTGCCAGCCTCTGACACTGGTGGTATGTAAACAGCCAGAAAGAATACAGATGAAAACACTCTCGGTAGGTAGTGTGGTCTACAGCTTATCATGAGATACTCTATCTCAGGCAAGCAATAGCTCGAGACTGCACCAGCTGTTGTTTACAAAAATACATACAGTGGGGCAAAATAGTATTTAGTCAGCCACCAATTGTGCAAGTTCTCCCACTTAAAAAGATGAGAGAGGCCTGTAATTTTCATCATAGATACACTTCAACTATGACAGACAAAATTCGAAAAAAAATCCAGAAAATCACATTGAAGGATTTTTAATGAATTTATTTGCAAATTATGGTGGAAAATAAGTTTTTGGAGGGAAGTTGGGGTTTATTCGATATCCTACACATTTTCAGAAGGCAGCCCGACCTTCAGCCCCTCTTTCTCCGCCTCCTCTTCATGCAGATCACGTATATCCTTTGCGTCTGGCTCATCAGTGTCAAAAAAATAAATTTGGCTAGTCCGTGGTGAGTAATCGCAGTCCTGATGTCTAGAAGTTATTTTCGGTCATAAGAGACAGTAGTGGCAACATTATGCACAAAATAAGTTACGAACAACACAAATAAACTAACAAAAAAACACAATTGGCTGGAGGCAGGTAAAACATCTGCCTTCTTCTCGGGCGCCATCTTCACCTGTGTGTGTGTGTGTGTGTGTGTGCACGTGCGAGTGTATGAGTTAACTGCCAGAGCCAATGCTATTTGATCTTATCAAGAGTTGCATTACACCTAACCAGACACACAGATCCAGACACAAATGAACATTAAAAACCACAATCTATCCCTCAGTTTTATACTCATATGTGCCTCTTAATCTGTAGGGTGATTGCAACAACAAAACAGTCCGCCCTCTCTTAGAACATCTTCCATTCCATTTTATATGAAACACAAAATAAAATACAAGTAGTCAGGTGCTTTTTCTTGCATGACAATGTACTTCTCAGACAAATAGCTCACTAATAACCCCGTTCATAATACACCCAAAACAAACCGTTTTTCCTACAGTGTGGTAACGCACGGTTTTCCTCATTCCAGCAAATAGTATGTTTTAATTCTTTGGTTGACTGTTGGTTAAAGAGAAACTTAATGCAAAAAACAACTTCTCTGGTTGAAAACAACCTATGTGGCATTGATATAGTGAACGTAAGACACTGGCCCTGTTCGAAAGCATCAAATACATGATGCATTGTGGGCAAAGGGTGACTGACTGATCTACAAATAATAATGAGTAGTTATTTATGGTGCAAGGTGATTTGTAGATCAGTCAGTGGGCAGTCGCCTGCACTGTCGGCTGCAATGTCGAACTAGCCTACCCACATCGAAACACACCCCCAAGACCCAAAAATGAGTACCAAAAGAGCCCAGGTGGAATCGGTAAATTCAGCCCCTCTTTAAATTCAACCTTCCCTATCACTGCAAAAGGAAATAACCGGATAACTGAGTAACACCATTTACTCATTTATAAGGGCTCAATTCAATCAAACCCACTCAAACCATAATACTTGAAATCTTTCTGAGTGTTTGATTTAGCCTACTTGGAGTGCCAGGTTTGCACTTTAGGGACTTTTATGTTGGTTCCATTGCAACAGACATGCTCAATCAAGCACATCTGAAGTGAAATTATTAAAAATATTATTGAACCCAGAACAGTCTGATTGGATTCATTTCAGACAAAGACCTCCCACCGTTCAGAGCCTCAATCAGAGAGAAAGCAGAAACATACTATGGCTTCTCTCTGAATGTTTATCAGAGACGTTCCTCTCACTGGCATTGTCATTTAATATTGATGTCAAACCACACCTGCATAAAGCTTAATCATTCTGAGTGAGTCTGTGGTGCGGTGTTCCTTTATCTGCAACTGATTGAATTGGGGCCTTGTACATTTTCAGTTGTAAAGCTTTTCTTTGATCCAAAAAGTACTTGAAGGAAATAGTAGCAACATTTGTCCCATGGTCAATATGTACAGTTGATGACAAAATGCAGTGGCTACTGGATATTTTTGGCAGAAAAGAAGGGGAAGAAGAAAGTTCATCAAATCTATTGTATGAGCACCTGCGAAACCAATAACCGTTAGCAATAGGCAATACCCCTTGATCAATAGGTGTGACCAGGATAACACTCCAGACATCAGCGGTCCACCCACACAATTGCCCTCAGCATGGTATGTTTGCACAATGGGTATGAATTCATATAAATACACCAGATCTCTTAGTAGCAAAGATCCACTGCAAAAAGACAGCTTAAAAAAGCAGGTAAGATGCTAATTGATGTACTATATTCTTACTACAGTACATGGTTCACATCATGTTGATGTCTTTATGATTTACACATATTACCGTATCAGAAAAGTGGTTGAGCCTTTCTAAAAGTACATTTTCCTTGGTCCCTCCCTGCTCCTCTTCCTGTCCACTGCCTGTACATTTCCAACCATTGATACAATCAGGGATCGGAGAAGCATATGGTACAGAAACGTCTTTCCACGACATGGTCTCCATCAGCTTTAGGGGTCTGTTGACCAATCAGAGATCGACAAAAACCATGACATCATCCAAACCCATTTCGATCCAGCCAGAGGTGACTATTGCTTTGGTTACTTCAATAATAACGAGTTTCCTCCCAGCTCTGACCGATCCAAAGAGGCAAGCTTACTACGCAGTGGGGGATATCAGTAAGGCTAACTCTTGGACCTTGCCTGAGTATATCACTCAAAGCTACTACAACACACTGAAGTCATGGAACAGAAACGGGGACAGGATGATTGTCAGGGTTGTCCGGGCCAATGGGTCAAATCAGTTCAGGTTGGACGAGGTCTTTGTCACTCAAGTGTATCAGCTCAATGACAACTAAGCAAAGTCCTTTGATCCAAATCACACAAATAGCATTGGCTTCGACCTCTTACAAGACATTCACATGTTACAGATGGTCAGAGGGAGGAACAACACATTGGCCGGTTTGGAGGCATTTCTGATGCAATCAGGATATCAAACGTGCCCGACACCCGAATTTCATGTCTGTTCCGCAGTCGGTCCGATTCCGAAAGGCTTCAGTTGGTGGAAATCAAGATAGAGGATGATTGTTACCTGATCAAACTTCAAGTCAAACCAGCTGAGAACGGCCACCTGAAAATTAGTTGGAGCAACCTAAAATCATGGACCGTTACATGGTGGTGGGACTTTTCAAGGATGATGCTAGTCCGACCAAACTAGCTGAGTCCCCTTGTCGGCAACAACACATCCAGAACCTCTGACGTTTCTGTGGCCCTGAACCCTGGTCTTCAGGTCAGGCTGCATAAACGGAAAATCTCTCTGGGACATGACGGACATAAAAGTCTGGCGTGGTGCTGAATTTGACGATGTGGACGGGTTGATTCCCATTGTTGTGAAAGGCTACGACACTAGCCTGCATCTCTACATAAAAAATGGCTACGCCTGCGCTCACCTGTTTCTGAAGACGTCCTTCGCTGACTGGAAGGAGGTGTTTAATTACTCGTGGGTAAGGCACTACTCTGCGGACAGCGTCCACAACAACGAGTAGCAAACCTACCAGTGGGGCAGTGTATTTTACAAAAGAGACTTCCTTTACGAAAGAGATACCTGCATATGATGGCCATTTCTCCAGGTTCCCAGGCTCGATTCATGCTGTTGAACAACAATGAAGTAGCACGTACGGTAGCCTGGGAAAGTCAACCCTAAAAACCAAAGCCCACGATGAAATGTAGAGCATTTTTATACCATGATGATGTTGGGGTCTTTGAAGGAAATCTTTATATGAAAAAGTATTTGACCGTTGAATCATCGCTGACATGCATCTTTTAATCAGACAAATGTACTTTTTCAAGGAAACATGAATTTCAATCTTGAGTCTAATTACAAATCACCTGTTTTTATTTGGCACCTCTTTTTTCATGAATAATTCTGACCTAATTTTCTAAATAAAATGCAACAGTAATCAACTGTACTAAATAAGCTATATCTATGATTAACGTGTTCATAATGTTAAAGTTGATGAATAACTGAACATTGCAAGAATACATTTATCAGTATGCAGTCATGTTGAAGTATGTGCATTCAAATTTTACAATACACTTGAATTTCAATTGGATCTTAAATGTAATACCTATTAGAGTTGTAGTTTCGCTGTTTTTATATAGTGGTGCATGTGGTGAGTGTGAATGCTCCAGATGATCTGTATATGAAATAAACAGTTAAGTCTGTTAAGACCAATGTTTGAAGTCCATGACCTGAAGCAGCAATGTAGCATGATGCCAAGTTCAAGCTAAACTGCAATAACATGATTAATGAGGGATCTTAATAACTCAAACATGGTGAGTTTTGATAAATGAACCTCATTTGTGGCTGGTAACCAAGATGTAATGCGACTCAGTTTCGATGTTAACATGATAACAGGGAATATGCGTTACTGTATCGGCCGAACACGCTGTCTGACTACACCTATGCAGGCTAGACAACTTCCTGATTATGTCACTCGAGACCATTCCAGAACAATAGGTGGCACTGAGCGTAATCGAGACAGGATCGTAATTAGAGTTGTCTGTAGAGATTTGACGAGAATTGATCATATTTTTTATTATACATCACCTTCCAGTTCAGCACAAATCAGCCAAATAACGTTGTGATACACATCGACCTTATTAGACAGATCTGAAATCAAAATGTGATATCATTTCTGGATTAAGCAGGATTCAAAATTAACACATACATGCACATTAAAGCCAAGGAATACAGTCATAATGAGACCTCGAGCTGTGAAAACACATGAGGTTGTTGATTGCTGGTATGAAGGTATGAATTAGATGGAGCGACCTAACCGCAGAAGGGCTTTGTTGTCCTTAAGCCATTTTGCCACAACTTTGGAAGTATGCTTGGGGTCATTGTCCATTTGGAAGACCCATCATGAAGCCATCTATTTTGTGAAGTGCACCAGTCCCTCTTGCAGCAAAGCACCCCCACAACATGGTTGGGATGGTGTTCTTTAGCTTGCAAGCCTCCCCCTTGTCCTCCAAACATAATGATGGTCATTATGGCCAAACAGTTTTATTTTTGTTTTATCAGACCAAAGGATATTTCTCCAAAAAGTACAATCTTTGTCCCCGTGTGCAGTTGCAAACCGTAGTCTGGCTTTTTTATGGTGGTTTTGGAGCAGTGGCTTCTTCTTTGCTGAGCGGCCTTCCAAGTTGTCGATTTAGGACTTGATTTACTGTGGATATAGATACATTTGTACCTGTTTCCTCCAGCATCTTCACAAGGTCCTTTGCTGTTGTTCTGGGCTTGATTTGCACTTTCACACCAAAGTAAGTTCATCTCTAGGAGACAGAACACGTCTCCTTCCTGAGCAGTATGACAGCTGCGTGGTCCCATGGTGTTTATACTTGCGTACTATTGTTTGTACAGATGAACGGGGTACCTTCAGGCGTTTGGAAATTGCTCCCAAGCATGAACCAGACTTGGAGGTCTACAATGTGTTCTGGCCAAGACAATGAGGTCTTGGCTTTTGATTTTCCCATGATGTCAAGCAAAGAGGCACTGAGTTTGAAGGTAGGCCTTGAAAACATCCACAGGTGCACCTCCAATTGACTCAAATGATGTCAATTAGCCTATCAGAAGATTCTAAAGCCATGACATAATTTTCTGGAATTTTCCAAGCTGTTTAAAGGCACAGTCAACTTAGCGTATGTAAACTTCAGACCCACTAGAATTGTGACTCAGTGAATTATAAGTGAAATAATCTGTCTGTAAACAATTGTTGGAAAAATGTACAAAGTAGATGTCCTAACCGACTTGCCAAAACTATAGTTTGTTAACAAGAAATTTGTAGAGTGGTTGAAAATCGAGTTTTAATGACTCAAACCTAAGTGCATGTAAACTTCCATCTTCAGCTACGTCATACATGATATTTCTACAGTTGACGTTGATGTTTACCCGGACTTGCTTTACTTAATTGCCCCTAAATAAAGTTGGATGAATAAAGTTGTATCGAATTAAATGAAATACTTGAAACACCAGCAACAAATAAAAGACACAAGGCACCCAAATGTTTTTTTTATGAATAATTTATTGCCAGTAGGAAAGCGTGAGCTAATGGCAGTATTCAATAAAAACCTTAACAAGACCATAGCACTGCTCACACCCACATAGACATCTGAAAAAGTCAAGTGTCTATGGATAACTTTGCACTATAAATATATTGGGTCCCATTTTCGTGGTGGAAAAATAAAGAGGTTCCAAAGTCACCATGTACAAACAAACAAATAAAAAATTGAACAACACAAGAATATGCAGTCGCTCATCGAAAGACCCTTTCTGAAATGAGCAGGAGACGATCAACTTTCAACGGATACATTGTGTTTTGGAAAAGCAGAGCTCTTCTCTTTTGTTAAACAAGTTTCGTTTTTTTCTTCTTGTGAATGAAGGAACAGTAAGGCTGATAATGTAACACACCATTTAACTTGTGTTTTTTTTTTGTTGGGGGGGGGGGGGGGGGGAAATGAAAGCATGAAATATCTACAAAACCTAGTAAACCTTGAAATCAAAACTGTACATTTAAATTTACATTGAAAATGAACGAGGATTTGTATCAAAAAAGGTAAAACTGTTTTACCTCTACAAATACAGATATCATTCAGTGTTAATGGTGTCAATGGTTTTCTTTTTTTCTTTGTAGTTGTACATCAATGTACTTTTCCGTCAGACATTTCTTGTGCATAATTGACATTTACTTAAAGCAATGGCACAGCCAACTCAAACACGGGTATTTTTCCAGTACTGCAGGATTTGGACTGAGTAGATAGAGGAGGCTACGGGGTCCAGTGCTAAATGATATCTCCTTGAAGACACTGCCGCCCAGCCAAGCAGCCTTCAGAGTAAGACCAGTCCCGATTACTCCTGTTTAGGTGAACAAATTCATTGCTCTCTGTGTGTACAGTGTCTTACGAAAGTATTCACCCCCCCTTCGCATTTTTCCTATTTTGTTGCCTTACAACCTGGAATTAAAATAGATGTTGGTGGTTTGTATCATTTGATTGCAGCTCCTTCAGGGTTATCTTTGTTCTCTTTGTTGCCTCTCTGGTTAATACCCTCCTTGCCTGGTCTGTGAGTTTTGGTGGGCAACCCTCTCTTGGCAGGTTTGTTGTGGTGCCATATTCTTTCAATGTTTTAATAATGGTTTTAAATGGTGCTCTGTAGGAAGTACAAGGTTTTGGATATTTTTTTTATAACCCAACCCTGATCTGTACTTCTCCACTCCCTGACCTGTTTGGAGAGCTCCTCGGTCTTCATGGTGCCGCTTGCTTGGTGGTTCCCGTTGCTTAGTGGTGTTGCAGACTCTGGGGCCTTTCAGAACAGGTGTGTATATATACTGAGATCATGTGACAGATCACGTGACACCTTTCACACAGGTGGAATTTATTTAATTAATTATGTGACTTCTGAAGGTATTTGCTTGCACCAGATCTTATTTAGGGGGTGAATACATATGCACGCACCACTTTTTCGGTTGTCATTTTTTCGAAACAAGTAATTTTTTTCATTTCACTTCACCAATTTGGACTATTTTGTGTATGTCCATCACATGAAATACAAATAAAAATCTATTTAAATTTCAGGTTGTAATGCAACAAAATAGGAAAAAACGCCAAGGGGGGGTGAATACTTTTGCAAGGCACTGTATGTATAAGTGTGTCTGTGTCAGTGTAGTGTCTCTTTGTGTTGTGTGTAGTTGTAGTGTGTACATACACAGGTAGAGGGGGTTAACATAAGGTAGAGATGGAGGGGTGGTGGTTCAGGCACTTTTGTTTGGATCCAGTGTCAGACTTCAGTGTGCTGTTGGGAGTCCAGTGCGGGGATGGCCAGCCGCTCAAAGTGTCCCTCGTCACCGCTCTCATAGTCGCTCATCATGACCTCTGACTCCTCGCAGCACGCCGACATGTCCGAGCAGGAGGCCGTGGATGTGTACAGGGACATGGACATGTTGTCCAGCGCCGGCGCCTCAAAGTCCCCCGTCCGTACCCCATGGGGTAGCCGCCCCGGTAGCTGCTGGCGCCGCCCATGGTGGACGTCGGGGTGGAGTTGGTGGCGGCCGTGGAGCTGCCCCGGCCCAGGCTGCCCTCAGCGTCGCTGGGGTAGTGGTGGTGCGGTAGGTACTGGTTAAGGCTATAGAGCTGGGGCAATGGTGGGCGGTGGCGAACCCCCGAGGCCGAACTCGAACCTGGGCTGCCAGGAGGCGCCAGGTCCCTCCGGGGTGGTTCCAGGTTGGCGTAGCGGTCGCCATACTCGGGTAGCGGCGGCAGGGGCAGGTCCTCGTGGGCAGGGAAGTCCTCTAGCGGTAGCGGGAAATCGCTCTCGATGTCGTAGCCGCCGGGGTAGTAGTCAGTATCGATGGCGTTCGGGTCACTGTACAGGGGGGCCGGGGACTCCACGACCTCATACTGCGGGAACTCCTGGATTCCAGGAAGTTGAACACTTGGCATCCAATCAGAGGTGTCCCAGTGATAGCCTGTTGGACAGGATGCAAAGAATTAGACACCACAGGTCCCACCACCTTACGCCTCAAAGCACATACACACACACACCAGCAGCATGTTAGTGTTAAAAACCCACACCATGCAATTTTCATGACAAACCAACACATTCAGTTGGATGTGTTAAAAAATAAACACAAAAATCCCAAAACAGTTTAAAATGCACACACATTCTTTGCAAATACACGTACACACACATAGTATAAACAAATCCTGATTAAGATGTAATACACTTGAAACAGACACTTTTACTACATTTACGGAGTGGTTTATGCTGAGATCATTTCCAAATGGGGGTGAATACGATTAGTGATTTTCAAAGCAACGTTTCAAACATTTGCTTTAAAATTGGCTCAATTTATTTTTTTGTGTTAGACATCAAAGGAATCTAACTTCATTCAACGTGGGACTATAATATTGTTTCGACCAAATAATGCTTACACATTTCCAGTCTTATTTCCTCACAGCATCTACATCATGCAAAGGATTGTTTTGTTGGTTGACATTAAGGGGAGGGAACACCACTGGGCTTCAGGCAAAAAAATTACAAAACAGTCACCTCTTGGGTTCTTGAGATCATGAGCCAAAAAAGACTCTTTAGAAGAGGCGAGACGGGAGAGAGGGAAAACAAGTCATGTTAAGAACCCGAGAGAGAGAAGCCCAGAACAAGAATGAAACATGAAAAAAAAACACCTACTGCTCTTGAGTAAAGACACACTCTTACAATACAAACAACAGTAGTGCCATTTTCTTAAACGGTCAATTGAGGGGCGAGGGAAATTAACCTAGCCCCTTCCAAATGACATTTTTGCTGCTCTGTTAATTGGCCAATCGTGTGAGACATTTCAATTTTGAGACTCAAATTAGGCAGCGCGATTCAAATTACAACAATTTGGATGTCAATGAGATGGGGCATATCATTGGATAAGGAAATGGCGTCTCCGAGGCCTAACTCATCATCCTGACACTGAGGACGGAGCATGAAACTACCAGACCTGGGTTAAAATAGTATTCAAAATCATTTCAAACTGTGCTTGCCTGTTGCAATGGAACCAATAGAAATGTGTTTTTAAAGTGCAAACTCCGCCCACCTGCTACTACTCCAGGCAGGTGGAAGCAAACACTTAAAGTACTTGAAAGATTTCAAATAGTATTTGAACCCAGGTCTGGAAACTACGGAACGCAACCACACAGAAACACCACAGACGACTAACAAGTATTGAGGTGATAGTAGTAAAAAAGTACCTTCTCCTTCCACCGAGTCAATAACAGAGTTGACAAGGTGGATAACCGTCACTATGGAGGCTTGTGAAAGGTAAGAGAAAGGAGCAGATGAGGAATATATTTACATTAGTACAAATGATTTGGAAAAAGAAACCAAACAAAAATGGAAGAGCACGTTTGCGTCGGGAAACGTTTCCCTACAAAAACATTTTCCCCCCCTGGGTTGCTCTGAAACGTATGTAGTTTTTGGTTGGTGGGGGGGGGGAGGGACGAAGACGGGAGGGTAAGACTGACTGCATGATGTTGAAGGATGTCTACATTGGATGTTTGGGTTTCAATGGTTGGTCACAACACAAAGGTGGAACGGGACACGGTGGAGAGGGGAGTTTGGTCTTTGTGCAAGAGAACACACAGCAACAACATACGGAGATGCTAGGGGTGCCATTGATAGTATGGAAGGAAGGATCAGAGAAATTCTCAAGGATAAAAACGCCTTTCCAGCCCTAAAATAGCTAAGACTATATTTTTGTCCAAATACAGTCTAAAAAAACAACTAAATAATACTTCACAAAGAAGTAGAAATATTTTCTATATAGATATACTGTAAAGATATCTATGATAAATACATTAGATCGATGTATCAGAAATCCAGCAGGTTTTCACGGTCAGGTTATAAGGATAAGTACAGATGAAGGTTGTGGTGATTGATGGCAAACACATTCCCCACAACCCAATGTGAAATGAGGGCAGATATGGGAGAAGAACCATCATATGTACTTTATACCCTTGCTTAATTCTCCTCGCTGTCTTCTTCAAACATCCATCCGTGGCTAGATTTTGTTTTAAAAGAAACACATGCGAAAAGAGAGACAAAAAAAAGGGACATACAAGTAAAATAAGAGAAAATAACTTAAAATCATGTTATGATGCTAATTTGCAAACTTCCTTGGCTCATGCTAATTTCCCCTCTTGCCACTTCAGTGGGGAAGCCTGTACAAGCACGCCTGTTTTGCGGCTCGGGCTGAGTAGAGGGCGAGAGAGAAAAAAAAGAAAGAGACCGACAACAGAAAGGCCTTTTTATTCCTGGAGAATCTTGCAAAAAATTTTTTTTTTCTCTCTTTGATCGCTTCCTTCTGTACCGAGGTGATTGAGGACTTACAAGCTGACCCCTAGTTAAAACCGTGTTCTGGGTCTGTGGACCGATTTGATCCAAATGGGAACTGAAGCCCCGCAGCAAAAAGGGAGAGAGAAGAACACATGACCCCACAGAGCCACCGCCGCAGCCAATCACGGCATGCAAAGAGCGATGATTAGCATGTAGCATGTTCACAAGTCAACTACGGCCGAGGGGCCACTCTACAAAGAACTGCAGTCAAACAAGAACCAGAAGAGTTTTCCACAAGCATCCCCACGTGTGCTTTCCACTGCAAACATGCAAGAGTCTGATGTACTGCTTCGGGAATTCAGAATTATAGAACCAAAGTAAAAGAACATATTTAGATCTACATTAAGAACAAATATGGGTCTGTAGACGACCAAACTTGCTTCACTTTGGGTATAAATCAATCTAGTCAATACATTAGGACATTTATCAATGAAAAGAGGTTTGATGCATACCGTTATCGTCACAGGACTCGGACTGGAAGGAGCTGAGGGACTGGACCTCAGACATACTGCCCCTGGTGTTGTAGTGACAGGCACTGTCCTCCACTGGCTTCTTGGTCAAACAGTGATCCAAGTCTACTACCTTAGCTGGAGTACAGAAGCACAGACACACAGAGATGTAGGTGGGTGAAGTAGTATGTCCGGGAAGAGACGACACGCAGGGATTTGCTACATTTCTACTGTGATCAAGTTCGAGGGGTTTTTGTACTTTGGCTTTAGTATTGGACACGAGGGTTGAGAGATATTTGCCCCTTTAATGACTAGATAGATCATTCCAGACTGTACAATTGATGTCCATATTTATAATATTGTCAAATTATTTAATGACAATCTTAGTATGGTGAAAAAATCATATGTTAATTCATTTCGACATATTCAGTCTAACTGATAAAACTGCACAGTTTTGATTTGTAAAGTTCAAAAAGAGTATAACTCTTGCATTTCCCGACTTATCGTCAATATCAAATATCACGATAGTCGATTTAATCATATAAATCGGCCCAACCCCATTGGACACACCGTGAATGATGTGAAGGTAATTCCCACCAATGAGCCTAAAAAAAATCTATAATAGGGAATCTACAAATATGAATCAACAATAAAGATATGGACTGGAGTAAAGGAGCTTTACCGTCGTACTCGTAGTCCCAGCTGGGCTTCTGGATGGAGTCGCTGTCGGAGACCGAGTTGGAGGGCGGCGGCGGAGGCAGGTTGGGCGCCACGCTGCACACGGCAACCGTCTTGCGGTGTCCGTGCATCGTGTCCGGGTTGAACGTGCTGAACTCGGGGTGCTCGGGGATGGCCGAGCCCTCAAACGAGTTGCGGTCCAGGTTGTTGCGCGAATCGCTGGGGATGCTGGGTGTGTACGAGCTGGGCCGAACAGGCACCTGCGGCGGAATGTCAGAGTAAATGTTCTTACAGAGCTTTGCGTCAAAGTAGGGCCCCTGGAGGAAGGGGTGCGGCGCTCCTAGGCCTCCCGGGCTGCGCTTGTTGTCGTCAGACTTGGACTTTCTTCGGCACGCCCTCTTGCGGATGACCACGAAGAGGACGACCAGGAGGAAAATGGCGGCCACAAAGACCACAATACCGATGACTTCCTCAAGGCCGATGTTCCAGGAGGTGGAGATGAACTCGTTGCGGACCTCGGAGCGGAGTTCGCATAGCCACCCGATGTAGCCCAGGGAGCAGTTGCAGGTGTACGAGCCGTAGGTGTTCTGGCATTGGCCGCCGTTGGAGCACGGGTTCTTCAGGCACTCGTCCACATCACCGAGGCACCTGCACCGCGATGAAAGGACAGGGAGGATCAAGAGACAGCAAAACGTTGGCAGTAAAAGATAGTCGTTTGGCAAATGGACTACGGGAAAGACGGTGGCTTTGAGAAGTAAGACGGCTGCCCTTTTTGCACACATACCTGTCACCCTGGAATCCCTGTTCACACTCACACACAGGACCATCCAGGCTGTCAATGCACTTCCCACTGTTTTTACAGGGGTTGTCTGTGCAGTACGGCCCCACCTGGCACCTGTAGCGAAAAGATACGTATTCAATACAGCAGCCTAGACCAAAGAGTAATGCGAAATAACCGTATTACTTCCTGACAGTCACTGATCCAATGCAGCATCCGAGTATCTCAGAGAATTATCGAGACGCGTGCATGCAATTCCAGCTCTGCGGAAATGCTCAATGCCATTTCCTACAGTGCAACGCTTCCGTTTTTTGTTATCAACACGAGGCTCAGGCTCGATTTTCATTTCAGATTAAGCGAATGGAGGAGTGCTAACAGATGTTATGGAGAATAGGCCCTGGATAGGAGCAACAACAAAAACGCAGATAAGATGAGATTGTTTCCTCTGTCAAAATATTTATACAACACATGCCAAAACAGATTTTTTTTTTTTTGAAAAAGTCATCCAAACATTGAAATTGGTAAGAGGGCATCATTTTTAATACCACGCTTATAACAAGTAATAAATCCTTATCTGTCAGCAAAAGCCAGGAAAAATGGTTCGTCTGAGCTCCCAAATCTACAATTCCATTTTCACCCTTAAGCAGTACATTATGTTCATAAAAGCATCATATCTATGCGAAAGAGACAGATTCATACCGTTGTCCCGAGTACTGCCCTCTGCACTGGCAGTAGAGGTCGTCGCCGCGTGGCACGCAGGTTCCCCCGTACAGGCAGGGGTTGGAGGCACATGGGCTGATGCCAATCTCACAATGAGTACCCATGAACGAAGCCTTGCACTTACAGAAGTAACCTGGTGAAACAGCAGAGAAAGCATAAGAGAAAGGTTGGACATGCCATTGTAATTTGGTGTTCACAGGGCCGTGGGGGAAACAGGTTTGGATTGAGGAATGAGGATTACAGCTGTATACTTTAACTTTGGGCTTAGAAACGCACATTCGGATGACACAGTAATCATCTTCAGATAATCAAAACGTTGGGCATTATAAGCAGACTCGAGTAGACACGACACCAGGCGACAAAAACCACAACGGGAGCTTCGTACCTCCGTTGGCCAGTGAGGAGCAGCTTCCCCCGTTGGTACATGGGTTGCTGGAGCAGCCCTCGGTGGCGGGCGCCAGCACGCACCCGGGTGCCACGTCCACCGCGTCCTCCAGCACGGCGTGGGCGCCACGCGCCTTGGTGTTGAGAGGCAACTCTTGGCCGTTGAGCACGATGGCTTCCACGCAGCCTCGGAGCCCATTGGTGAGGGGCAAACTGCGACCGTGGCGCCCAGCTGTGGAAGAGGGGTGCTGGCGCACATGCCCGCCGAAGTAGACGCTGTTGTCCAGGTTGAGTGTGCGCAGAGTACCCGGCGCTGTGCCCGAGGCAGCGTGCACGCGGTCCAAGACCAGCTTGGCGTAGTTGCCATCCACCTCGAGGGTGACCGCGTGCCAGTCGCCGTCGTTGACCTGGGTGCTGTGTACAGAGACGATTCCAGGGCCACTGCCACAGTCAAACTTGTACTGCAGGCGGCCATTCACAATCTGACAGAAGGAGAAAGGGAGAGAGAGGAGTTAGGCCCCGTCCAGATAGAACCGCTAGTCCCTACCCACCATAGGAACTTCTGCAGCTCTAACCAGCCTGGATAAGTAGCAGCAATATGGCAAAACGGTCACCTTGCCAAGGCGGGGCTACCATAATTAACCAATAAGGAACGGGCGGGGGTGTGGTATATGGCCAATATACCACTGCTAAGGGATGTTCTTAACTGGTTACAAATGTAACCAGAGCAGTACAAATAAATGTTCTAGCAGGGCAGACATTTGACGAACTGACCTGTTGGGATGGTGGCATCCTATGACGGTGCCACGCTGATAGTCACTGAGCTCTTCAGTAAGGCCATTCTACTGCCAATGTTTGTCTATGGAGATTGCATGGCGGTGTGCTTGATTTTATACACCTTATACACCAGCAACGTGTGTGATTGAAATGAGTCGAATCCACTAATTTGAAGGGCTGTCCACATACTTTTGTGTATATAATGTATCTTACCGTATCACATTGTCTTGTGATATCATGTAATATTCAAACCAGTAAGCTAAATCTCTTGGAGCACTAGTGTCCCAAATGGCACCCTATTTCTTCTATAGTGCACTACTTTTGACCAGAGCCCTATGGGCCCTGCTCAAAAGTAGTGCACTACGTAGTGAATAGCTAGCTGATCCTCTGGCACCTAGACCGTACACCGGTGAGGAATGTGTGAGAAAGTGCTTTCCTCTTCCCTCTCAGCATTCCCTGAAAATAGCACGGCTGTGTGTGTTGTTCGACATGCAGTCCCACCACCGCATTCCCAGAGCCCTTTCACGCGAGGATCATAAAAGACAACCAGCACACAGCATGGTGGCCCCCCCAAGGGGAGGTCCTGGCAGCTAGCGATTATCAGGTCGTTGCCTACACAGGATAACATGGGCTAATACGGGGATTGGGCATGGGACTGGGAGCTGGAGCAGCAGACTCAGAATAAATAGGACAGTACCCACAGCACAGACAAGAAAGTGGTTTGTTTACTGTGATTTCATGCCCAAGCTGGGAAAAATACTACGGTGGACTTGAAATGGTGTGGGAAGGAGATTTATGTTCTTATAGTCTGTGGCTAGTAGCTAGAATCCGGCGTCTTCTCACATAGACACGCGCACACCGTGTTTGACCTTTGACCCACCTCCAGGATGCTGTAGTCGGTGCCCTTGGCGTACATTACGGTGGCGTGGCTGGAGAAGGTCCTCAGCCTGAGGGACAGCTTCATCTCCTCCTTGTTCTCATTCTCCATCAGACGGTACTTGACATAGCCCGTCCCGCTGAACGTCAGGGACTGGCCGTCTGGGGAGGGGGGGCAAAGATAAGTATGGGGGGGAGAGATAAGAAGAGGGAGAGACCGATAACTAGACAGTGAATACAGAGACAAAACAAACAGTAGGTTCATATATATTCATTTGACAGTTCATATCAGTGAGCGAGAGGGAGAGAGGGGAAGTAGAGAGAGAGAGATATGCAGAGAGGGGGAGATAGAGAGAGTCAGATAGGATTAGAGGTGTGTCTGCTCTTACCGGAGCACTTGCCCTGCTTGGCACCATCTGTACACACACAGCTATACTTGGCCTCCTTCCGGTCTGCCACACACTCCATGCCTTCTGGGCAGGGGTTGGCATCACACAGCTTGTTCACCGTGGGACATTTGCCACCTGGAACAACAACATACACGGGTTAAGAGCATGATGAAGCCAGAATGGGTTCAGGGGGTCAGGGGGTGAGGGGTGTGTGTGTGTATTGATATAGGTCTATGTGTGTGTGATGGGGTGGGAGGGGTAAAGGTGTGTGTGTGTGTGTGTGTCTATTTATGCACATCTATGCTTATGTGTGTGTGTGTGTGTGTGTAGGCCCATGTACGTCTCAGTGTGTGCCTGTCAGTACCTTCACATTGACAGGTAGCCGTGCGCTGGTGTCGTGGCGTGACGAAGCTGAGACGGGCCGTGCTATAGGTGGACATGGCGGTCCTGTCCAGGCTGATAACCTCGTCGCAGAAGCGCAGCGGGCAGTCCAGGCCGGCACACAGCTTCTTGACCACGCGCACGAGGCGCACGCCTGTCATTTCCTCGATGACCGCCGCAGACGAGTTGAGCTTGCGGAAGACCACCTGGAGGAGCAACGGTGAAGACGTTAAAAAAAATTTTAGATCAACCTGGAAGTCCTTAAACGGACATGTGACATATTTCAGCGAATTCGGCACTTGACTATTCTTCATGATGAATCCTAGAGTTTTGATTCTATTTCACAACTGTAAATACATTCGGTCAATTTCTATGGTTGCCAGTCTTCTTTTCGTACTTTTATGCTCGTGGAAGACAGACCAGCATTTTAAAAGCTATTCATACATAGTGTGCCATATTATATGTTATGCTAAAGTTAATATCCCTATCATCATTATTACAAGCATTATATTGCGTTGAATTATTACATATGCTATTGGTATTATTATCGGTATCATAACCTCATTGGCTAGTAAACCAAGTAAGTGCTGATCTAGAATCAGTCTTGCCTTTCAGATCACAATTGATAGGATGATATGGACAGGGGGAGGACCTGATCCGAGATCAGCACTCCTACTCTGAGCCGTGGTCATGGTTCTTACCTCCTGTGGTTGGTAGGGACTCCCGGACTTCTCCAGAACCAGTAGAACATCCAGGTCTCCTGTCCCCTGCTCGGAGGGCTGCAGACTAACCAGCTGGGCCTCGCTGCGTCTCACCCCCGCTACATTCCTCAACGCCCGCTGGAACGTGCGCCAGTAGTCCCCGACGAACTCCTCGGGCGCGATGCCGGCGAAACGCACGGCGATGGAGTTGTCCAGCGCCTGCCGAGTCACTTGGCGCACGTGCACGTTCACATCGGCCGTCGCCGAAAAGCGCCCGTCCGTGACGGTGATGTTGAGCGGGTAGTGGCCCACGTCAAGCGGGCGCTGGGCGATGACTTTCCCGTCCGCGGCGGAGACGGTGAACAGAGCGTCTTCCGCGTTATCATGGGATGATGGAGGTGCGAGACTGTAAGTTAGCGTGTCGTAAATGTCCTGGTCGGTGGCGTGGATTTTGCCGAGCACGCCGCCGGGGTACTCCTCGCCGGCGACAGAAATGTAGATGTCCAGCGGGAAGACGGCGGGCGGGTAGACACTCTCGTCGATGACCCGGATGCTGATGTAGGCTGTGGAGAGGAGCTGGGGCTTGCCGTTGTCAGCCACCTAGAGGGAGAAAAGGGAGAGGAGAGAGGGATAAGTCACACGTTGTGTCTGTTGCGCGCGAGAGAGAGAGAGAGAGAGATGACCCAACTAAAGCTTGCATATTAATTATCAAAAACTCATACTAGGACTTAGGCCTAGTTATAAAATGTCTCCAAAACTTTGACACGATTCACTTATTTTACTGCTTTCATTCAACAAGTCAACAAAAAGTACAATTTCTGACAACGTATAAGCCCAAATAACTGCCACCATGTCGGCAACCATGTTAAAGCAGACTATCACTCAGCAATCCCCCATATCACCCCTACACGGGTAATAACGGGTAATAACATAACTGTGCTCGACCTATGATGGACTATCACTGCGTCAGTTGCGTGTTAGTTTGCTTGTTTATTATACTCTAGTATCGCCAAATCACTTATCGTCCAAGAGCGCCCAGAAGGCTAACCAAATGACATACAGGGTACAGCAGAAAAACAAACAAGACACATGTTGGAAGTACTCCATCTTTGCCATTCATTTTGCTGTATGCAGCTCCACTTCCCCACTGTAGAGGGAGCTTATGCTCTTCCATTCTCCTAATCCTGAACCTTCCCCACTCATCAATACACAAGTCAAAATGGACCACCTGCAGAAAGACTAAGGGCCTACGTGCTCAGACAAAATAAAAATGTCCACCTGCGTTTGGAAGGCATTTACACAGCCAGAGACGCTACAGCAACCTCTGGAGAGTTCGGGGAGGATTACCAAACGTTAAGAGAGAAATACACAGTGTAGAACAGATGGAATTGTCGGTCAGAGAGAAGAGGGAAACCATCTCGGCTCTGCTCAATATATTTCTATCTGCAACATTCAGAACGTCAGTCTGAGTCGAGAAATCGCACTTCTTTCTCATCCGCCTACTCCTTTTCTCCGAGGAGAGAGAGAGAGCGAGGACAGTAGTTCACCGACTGGCAACACGCGAGCTGGCTACGGTGCTCACCACTATGCCTCTCATGTGAGATGTTCCGCCTTGCACTCTGATTCACTCTGTGTGAGAGAGGGCAGCAGGATTTTTTATTTATTTATACATGGTGATTATTTAGATTTGACGCTATAGATCTTGTTATCATTTTGATGTTTCTAAGAGAGGTTTATCACAGTGGGCAGCGGCAGAGCAGGCTATTTTCCACAGAAAGAGAGAGAAGGGAGAGAATAGTAGAGAGGTAAGCATAGGTATAAGTATGATGGGGGAGTAGAGAGAGAGAGAAAGTTAAAGAGAGATACAGAAAGAGAGAGAGAGAGATACAGAAAGAGAGAGAGATACAGAAAGAGAGAGAGAGGTACAGAAAGAGAGAGAGAGGTACAGAAAGAGATACAGAAAGAGATACAGAGGTACAGAATGTATCTCTTTCTGGATCTCTGTATCTCTTTCTGTATCTCTTTCTGTACCTCTGTATCTCTGAGGTACAGAAAGAGATACAGAAAGAGATACAGAGATCCAGAAAGAGATACAGAGATACAGAAAGAGATAGAGATACAGAAAGAGATAGAGATACAGAAAGAGAGAGAGAAAGAGAAAGAGAGATACAGAAAGAGAAAGAGATACAGAAAGAGAAAGAGAAAGAGAGATAGAGAAAGAGAGATACAGAAAGAGAGATACAGAAAGAGAAAGAGAGATACAGAAAGAGAAAGAGAGATACAGAAAGAGAGAGATACAGAAAGAGAGAGATACAGAAAGAGAGAGATGCAGAGAGAGAGACAGAAAGAGAGACAGAAAGAGAGACAGAAAGAGAGACAGAAAGAGAGATGCAGAGAGAGAGATGCAGAGAGAGAGACAGAAAGAGAGACAGAAAGAGATGCAGAGAGAGAGATGCAGAGAGAGTTACAAAGAGAAAAAGAGATACAGAGAGAGAGTTACAAAGAGAAAGAGATACAGAGAGAGAGATACAGAGAGAGAGAGAGAGAGAGATACAGAGGTACAGAAAGAGATACAGAGATACAGAAAGAGATAGAGATACAGAAAGAGAAAGAGAGAAAGAGAAAGAGAGATACAGAAAGAGAGATACAGAAAGAGAAAGAGATACAGAAAGAGAAATACAGAAAGAGAAAGAGAGCTACAGAAAGAGAAATACAGAAAGAGAAAGAGAGCTACAGAAAGAGAGAGCTACAGAAAGAGAGAGCTACAGAAAGAGAGAGCTACAGAAAGAGAGAGATACAGAGAGAGAGAGAGATACAGAGAGAGAGCGATACAGAAAGAGAAAGAGATAAAGAAAGAGAGAGACACAGAGAGAAAGAGAGATACAGAGAGAGAAAGAGAGAGATACACAGAGAGAAAGAGAGATACAGAGAGAGAAAGAGAGAGAGAGCTACAGAAAGAAAGAGAGAGCTACAGAAAGAAAGAGAGAGCTACAGAAAGAAAGAGAGAGCTACAGAAAGAGAGAGATGCAGAGAGAGAGACAGAAAGAGAGAGATGCAGAGAGAGAGACAGAAAGAGAGAGATGCAGAGAGAGAGACAGAAAGAGAGAGACAGAGAGAGATGCAGAGAGAGAGACAGAGAGATACAGAGAGAGTTACAAAGAGAAAAAGAGATACAGAGAGAGATACAGAGAGAGAGTTAAAGAGAAAGAGATACAGAGAGAGAGATACAGAGAGAGAGAGAGATACAGAAAGAGAGAGATAAAGAAAGAGAGAGACAGAGATACAGAGAGAGAAAGAGAGATAGATACAGAGAGAGAAAGAGAGATAGATACAGAGAGAGAAAGAGAGATAGATAGATACAGAGAGAGAAAGAGAGATAGATACAGAGAGAGAAAGAGAGATAGATACAGAGAGAGAAAGAGAGAGATACAGAAAGAGAGAGAGAGAGAGATACAGAAAGAGAGAGAGAGAGAGATACAGAAAGAGAGAGATACAGAAAGAGAGAGATACAGAAAGAGAGAGATACAGAAAGAGAGAGAGAGAGAGATACAGAAAGAGAGAGAGAGAGAGAGAGATACAGAAAGAGAGATACAGAAAGAGAGAGAGAGAGAGAGAGATACAGAAAGAGAGATACAGAAAGAGAGAGAGAGAGAGAGAGAGATACAGAAAGAGAGATACAGAAAGAGAGAGAGAGAGAGAGAGATACAGAAAGAGAGATACAGAAAGAGAGAGAGAGAGAGAGATACAGAAAGAGAGAGATACAGAAAGAGAGAGATACAGAGAGAGAGATACAGAGAGAGAGAGAGAGATACAGAGGTACAGAAAGAGATACAGAGATACAGAAAGAGATAGAGATACAGAAAGAGAAAGAGAGAAGAGAAAGAGAGATACAGAAAGAGAAAGAGAGATACAGAAAGAGAAAGAGATACAGAAAGAGAAATACAGAAAGAGAAAGAGAGCTACAGAAAGAGAAATACAGAAAGAGAAAGAGAGCTACAGAAAGAGAGAGCTACAGAAAGAGAGAGCTACAGAAAGAGAGCGCTACAGAAAGAGAGAGATACAGAGAGAGAGAGAGAGATACAGAGAGAGAGCGATACAGAAAGAGAAAGAGATAAAGAAAGAGAGAGACACAGAGAGAAAGAGAGATACAGAGAGAGAAAGAGAGAGATACACAGAGATAAAGAGAGAGAAAGAGAGAGAGAGATACAGAAAGAAAGAGAGAGCTACAGAAAGAAAGAGAGAGCTACAGAAAGAGAGAGCTACAGAAAGAGAGAGATGCAGAGAGAGAGACAGAAAGAGAGAGATGCAGAGAGAGAGACAGAAAGAGAGAGACATAGAGAGATGCAGAGAGAGAGAGACAGAGAGATACAGAGAGAGTTACAAAGAGAAAAAGAGATACAGAGAGAGTTACAAAGAGAAAAAGAGATACAGAGAGAGATACAGAGAGAGAGTTAAAGAGAAAGAGATACAGAGAGATAGATACAGAGAGAGAGAGAGATAAAGAAAGAGAGAGACAGAGAGATACAGAGAGAGAAAGAGAGATACAGAGAGAGAAAGAGATAGATACAGAGAGAGAAAGAGAGAGAGATACAGAAAGAGAGAGAGAGAGAGATACAGAAAGAGAGAGAGAGAGAGATACAGAAAGAGAGAGAGAGAGAGATACAGAAAGAGAGAGATACAGAAAGAGAGAGAGAGAGAGATACAGAAAGAGAGAGAGAGAGAGAGAGAGAGAGAGATACAGAAAGAGAGATACAGAAAGAGAGAGAGAGAGATACAGAAAGAGAGATACAGAAAGAGAGAGAGAGAGAGAGAGAGAGAGATACAGAAAGAGAGATACAGAAAGAGAGAGAGAGATACAGAAAGAGAGAGAGAGAGAGAGATACAGAAAGAGAGAGAGAGAGAGATACAGAAAGAGAGAGAGAGAGAGATACAGAAAGAGAGAGAGAGAGATACAGAAAGAGAGAGAGAGAGATACAGAAAGAGATACAGAGATACAGAAAGAGATACAGAAAGAGCTACAGAAAGAGATACAGAAAGAGCTACAGAAAGAAAGATACAGAAAGAGAGATACAGAAAGAGATACAGAAAGAGAGAGATACAGAAAGAGATACAGAAAGAGAGAGATACAGAAAGAGATACAGAAAGAGAGAGATACAGAAAGAGATACAGAAAGAGAGAGATACAGAAAGAGATACAGAAAGAGAGATACAGAAAGAGAGAGATACAGAAAGAGAGAGATACAGATACAGAAAGAGAGATACAGATACAGAAAGAGAGATACAGAAAGAGAAAGAGAGATACAGAGAGAGAGACAGAGAGAGAGATACAAAGAGAAAGAGAGATACAGAGAGAGTTACAAAGAGAAAAGAGATACAGAGAGAGAGAGAGATACAGAGAGAGAGTTACAAAGAGAAAGAGAGATACAGAGAGAGAGATACAGAAAGAGAGACAGAGAGAGAGAGATACAGAAAGAGAGATAGAGAGAGAGAGATACAGAAAGAGAGACAGAGAGAGAGATACAAAGAGAAAGAGAGATACAGAGAGTTACAAAGAGAAAAGAGATACAGAGAGAGAGAGATACAGAGAGAGAGATACAGAGAGAGATACAGAGAGAGAGAGATACAGAAAGAGAGAGAGATACAGAAAGAGAGAGAGAGAGAGAGAGATACAGAGAGAGAGAAAGAGAAAGAGAGATACAGAAAGAGATACAGAGAGAGAGAAAGAGAAAGAGATACAGAAAGAGAAAGAGAAAGAGAGATACAGAAAGAGAGATATACTGAAAGAGAGATGCAGAAAGAGAAAGAGAGATACAGAAAGAGAAATACAGAAAGAGAAATACAGAAAGAGAAAGAGAAATACAGAAAGAGAAAGAGAGATACAGAAAGAGAAAGAGAGATACAGAAAGAGAGATACAGAAAGAGAAAGAGAGATACAGAAAGAGAGCTACAGAAAGAGAGAGATACAGAAAGAGAGATACAGAAAGAGAGAGATACAGAAAGAGAAAGAGATACAGAAAGAGAGATACAGAAAGAGAAAGAGATACAGAAAGAGAGATACAGAAAGAGAAAGAGATACAGAAAGAGAGATACAGAAAGAGAAAGAGAGAGACAGAGAGAGATGCAGAGAGAGAGACACAGAGAGATAGAGAGAGATACAGAAAGAGAAAGAGAGATACAGAAAGAGAAAGAGAGATACAGAGAGAGAGACAGAGAGAGAGATACAAAGAGAAAGAGAGATACAGAGAGAGTTACAAAGAGAAAAAGAGATACAGAGAGAGAGAGAGATACAGAGAGAGATACAGAGAGAGATACAGAGAGAGAGACACAGAAAGAGAGAGAGAGAGATACAGAAAGAGAGAGAGAGAGAGATACAGAAAGAGAGAGAGAGAGAGATACAGAAAGAGATACAGAAAGAGATACAGAGATACAGAAAGAGATACAGAGATACAGAAAGAGAGAGATACAGAAAGATATACAGAGAGAGAGATACAGAAAGAGAGATACAGAAAGAGAAATATACAGAAAGAGAATATACAGAAAGAGAAATATACAGAAAGAGAAATATACAGAAAGAGAGAAATATACAGAAAGAGAGAAATATACAGAAAGAGAAAGAGATGCAGAAAGAGAAAGAGATGCAGAAAGAGAAAGAGATGCAGAAAGAGAAAGAGATGCAGAAAGAGAAAGAGATGCAGAAAGAGAAAGAGATGCAGAAAGAGAGAGAGATGCAGAAAGAGGAGAGAGATGCAGAAGAGAGATGACAGAGAGAGAGATATACAGAAAGAGAGATGCAGAAAGAGAAAGAGATGCAGAAGGAATAAAGAGATGCAGAAAGAGAAAGAGATGCAGAAAGAGAAAGATGCAGAAAGAGAAAGATGCAGAAAGAGAAAGAGATACAGAAAGAGAAAGAGATGCAGAAAGAGAAAGAGATGCAGAAAGAGAAAGAGATGCAGAAAGAGAAAGAGATGCAGAAAGAGATGCAGAAAGAGAAAGAGATACAGAAAGAGATGCAGAAAGAGAAAGAGATACAGAAAGAGATGCAGAAAGAGAAAGAGATACAGAAAGAGATGCAGAAGAGAAAGAGATACAGAAAGAGATGCAGAAAGAGAGAGAGATGCAGAAAGAGAGAGAGATGCAGAAGAGAGATACAGAGAGAGAGATATACAGAAAGAGAGATGCAGAAAGAGAAAGAGAGATGCAGAAAGAGAAAGAGATGCAGAAAGAGAAAGAGAGATGCAGAAAGAGAAAGAGATGCAGAAAGAGAAAGATGCAGAAAGAGAAAGATGCAGAAAGAGAAAGATGCAGAAAGAGAAAGATGCAGAAAGAGAAAGAGATACAGAAAGAGAAAGAGATAGAAGAGAGAATGCAGAAAGAGAAAGAGATGCAGAAAGAGATGCAGAAAGAGAAAGAGATACAGAAAGAGATGCAGAAAGAGAAAGAGATACAGAAAGAGATGCAGAAAGAGAAAGAGATGCAGAAAGAGAGAGAGATGCAGAAGAGAGATACAGAAAGAGAAAGAGATGCAGAAAGAGAAAGAGATGCAGAAAGAGAAAGAGATACAGAAAGAGAAAGAGATACAGAAAGAGAAAGAGATACAGAAAGAGAAAGAGATACAGAAAGAGATGCAGAAAGAGAGAGAGATGCAGAAGAGAGATACAGAAGAGAGATGCAGAAAGAGAAAGAGATGCAGAAAGAGAAAGAGATGCAGAAAGAGAAAGAGATGCAGAAAGAGAAAGAGATGCAGAAAGAGAAAGAGATGCAGAAAGAGAAAGAGATACAGAAAGAGAAAGAGATACAGAAAGAGAAAGAGATACAGAAAGAGATACAGAAGAGAAAGAGATACAGAAAGAGAAAGAGATACAGAAAGAGAAAGAGATACAGAAAGAGAAGAGATACAGAAAGAGAAAGAGATACAGAAAGAGAGACAGAAAAGAGAGAGACAGAGATACAGAAAGAGAGACAGAGATACAGAAAGAGAAGAGAGATACAGAGAGAGAGACAGAGATACAGAAAGAGAAAGAGAGATACAGAGAGAGAGACACAGAGAGATATAGAGAGAGAGATACAAAGAGAAAGAGAGATACAGAGAGAGTTACAAAGAGAAAAAGAGATACAGAGAGAGAGATACAGAGAGAGAGTTACAAAGAGAAAGAGATACAGAGAGAGCGAGAGATACAGAGAGATAGATACAGAGAGAGAGAGAGATACAGAAAGAGAGAGATACAGAGAGAGATACAGAGAGAGAGAGAGGGAGAGATAGAGAGAGAGAGCGATACAGAAAGAGAAAGAGATACAGAAAGAGACAGAGAGATACAGAGAGAGAGACACAGAGAGATACAGAGAGAGGGATAGAGAGAGATACAGAGAGAGAGAGTTACAAAGAGAAAGAGAGAGAAAAAGAGATACAGAGAGAGATACAAAGAGAAAGAGAGATACAGAGAGTTACAGAGAGAGAGATACAGAGAGAGAGACAGAGAGAGAGAGACAGAGAGAGAGACACAGAGAGAGAGAGTTACAAAGAGAAAGAGATACAGAGAGAGCGAGATACAGAGAGATAGATACAGAGAGAGAGAGAGAGAGAGAGAGAGAGATACAGAAATAGAGAGATACAGAAATAGAGAGATACAGAGAGATAGAGACACAGAGAAAGAGATACAAAGAGAAAGAGAGATACAGAGAGCGAGAGAGATACAGAGAGAGACACACACAGAAAGAGAAAGAGAAAGAGAGAAAGAAAAATAAAGTGAAGAAAATACAGTAATAGAAGGAGAGAGAGTGACCAACCAACACTCCATATATGCTCCTATAGTACCTGGACATGCAGCAGGTAGTTCTCATTGGTCTTCCTCTTCAGCTCTTCCACCACCAGCAGCACCCCCTGGTGGTTCACCTCGAACACACCCCCCTCATTGCCGTCGACAATGGCGAAGGCGAACGGCGGCCCATTGTGCGTGGCGTCCCGGTCGGTCACCATGAGCTGGACAACGCTGGTCCCCATTGGACGATTCTCCTGCGAGAAAAGGAAGTGGTTTAGACTTAGTATTCGGGGATACTGTGGGCAGTAACGACTGCTCTGTGAGAGAGCAGGAGAGGGGATTTGATGTGGGAATCAATCTTGTGAATCAATCTTTCCCTTCCTGGAAGGCTAAGCCATTTTTTTCAGTGTGCGTATATATGTGTGTGTTTGTGCACAGACACCAAATCCCTATATCAGATTTCTGGTTTTCACTGTCGGCTCCTCAAAAGGAAAGACAGAGATACCTGACGGTGCATCCCTATTTTCCCAATCACTACCTCCCTTCCTGATAGTAAAAAGGGAG